>NC_084488.1:125457165-125779665 GCF_030035675.1 Rhineura floridana
CCCAGGCTGAGGTCCCCCATCTCTGGGTTATGCAGATTGATACCCTGGTTGATGGTATCAAAAGCCACTGAGAAGTCTAGGAGAACCACAAGGTGGCACTTTGGTGACCAAAGCAATCTCAGTATCAAAACCAGACCTTAATCCTGATTGAAATGGATCCAGAAACTAAGGTCCAAATGAGACATGACATTGGTCAAGTGGTTTCCCCTGGTGTGGTTGGTCTTCAACAAATCACTGGCCACCCCCACCCCACCCCCCAAGTTGGATGGAACTGTGGTAAGGGGGAAGAGGGCTTTAGTCCTTTCCCCTGCTGTGGCCCCCAATTGGGATTTGCCTCCCAGGTCTACCATTCACAATGGGAGGAGAAAGGGCCACTCTTGCCTAGGGATGGGTGAGCAATTCAATTCAGTTTGCTTTTAAAGCTGAATTGATCAAATGTGCACTTTCCGAAAATAATATGAGAAATACAGCCAGCCTTCAAAACTTGCCTGTGTCCAAATTTTGTGATGCAGTTTGCCAACAAAGCAAAGTTTACAAAAATGCATATATTAAGGGAAAGTGCTCAAAGTGAATATATTGGTGAAAATAGCCTACAAAATGCATTATATTAGGATAAATTGCTTGCAAAAATGTGTAAATTAGTCAAAACTATGCAAAAATGTATTAGGAGAAATTCACATTAAAATACTGAAGACTTTTTGTGAGGCTTTTTTTTTTAAAAAAAATGCAAATTGCTGCAGAAATGTGGAGAACCAAATTCAAGACTAGAGAAATGTGAGACTGAAGAGCTGAAACTGACAGATTGTTCCATCCTCATTTTTCTCCCAGCACTTCACTCATTAGCAAATCATTAGCATGTTTCTGGAACCATTAGCAGTGATGACAGATTGCAATAGCAGCATCAACGGATAAAAATATGGATGTGAAAGTAAATGGATGATGGATGTGAATGATGTAGTCCTTATTAATGCAGGTCTTGCCAGTTGCGTGACAGAAGTATTGAGCTGTATAGCAATTTTAATTAGGTTAGCCAGCTACAAGATCTGTGCAGCCAAAACAGAATTACTATCCTTTTGTCTCATAGATTGAGAACAATATATGACAGGGAATGTAACACATTTTTTTCTTTTAAGAAAAGAGCTCCATATCATTATAAAGGTAATTAATTTTAATAAAGTAATGTTTACTTAAATGGCCTTTAAAACTATCCCTTTCAGCAAAAACGATGGCTGTTAAAATGAACATGCTGCCTAAAATAAACCTCTTGTTACAGAATATTCCTTTTACAGTTTTTGGAAAAATGTATGAAGGGCCGGTGCAGCAGAAAATGATTAATAACTTTATCTGGGGCAAAAGAAGGCTTAAATTTATTTTGAGGTACTACGCAGATGTAGGAAAGAGGGAAGAATGGAAGTACCAGACCTTCAGTTATAACCCCATGCTAATCATCTAAACTGGTTGTTGAAAGAATGGTATGAAATCGCTTCAAAGGGTGGAATTATAACTTGGTTGAACAAGCCTTTAGTCAGCCTCCATTCAATGCATTGTTATGGTTGGATTCTACACCAAGAAGTTGTCTCTGGATCCTTCCAGACAGGAACCTCAGAGAGCGAAGATCTGGTTCTTCTGGGTGTATTTTTGGCATTTGAGCTTCCATATATTCCTGTGTTTTCATTCATGGATATATTCCTTGCCATTCCACCAGTTGCCATCCACACCAGTGGGCAGAGCTTGACTGAATGTATCCAGAAGCTTTTGTGATTCCTCCTCTCCCCTGAATCACTTCCCCCTACATGCATTGCCTTTTTCTACTTTGGGTGTGTGTGCAAGTATTTCAAAGCGGGGGGGGAAATCCCAGGAAGGGCACAAGCGCAAATATTGCCAGCCGTAGTTATCACGTTTCACAATGAGCAAAATGGAGGCTTCTGCTTTGGTGTGTATGTGTGTGTGTGTGAACAATATCCATTTACATTGGGCCTTTTTAATACTGACCTCTTGCAGAAGAATGACATTTTCTGGACTAAGGCTTGCACAAGCATGAAAAGGAGGCCTTGCACAAGACGTCTGCATTCACTTACTCACTTAAGGAGCCCCGATATATGTACTGTGATTCCGGTCTCTGGAGCAGTCTCCCACATGTGCTGTGTGGAGATCTTGACAGCATAACTCCTCCTAGTCAGGTTGTTGAAATGTGAATGTGCCTTCAGGACATGGCAATCTGTGGAATTAGGCTCATTTATATCAGTTAGACTGCCAGAAGGAAAATGTCTCAGCTGTGTTCAGAGGAGAAGCAAATGGATGTAGGGGTGTGGCATCAGAAATCAGCGACCAAAACATTGCCACACATAAGACAGACTGCCAGTCTCCCCCCCCCCAAAACACACACACTAATTAACTTCCACACCACCAGTGCCTATGCATGTAAAATAGATTGTATTTGCTTGTGGTAAGGGAAAATCTGGATTGAATGTGACAAAAGACTGTGGCAGAGTTTTGATGTTGATGACATCACGAGGCACTGTACAAAGCTTGTGCACATGAGCGGCACCAATTCTACAATAAATTCTCATCTGGAAGCACCCTAATGAAGGAAGCACTATTACTGAACCTGGGATAAATTTAAAATAATTTATAAATGTTGTGCCCATACAAACCACCAGATGCTTCAGTGGTGTTTGGTGCAAGATTCAATAGCAGTCTGAATTTGAGTTCATTTAAGAATTGGGCCCATTACAGAGTGATTGCTTGGCTAGGAAATGCTCAGCTTTTAAATTATGCCCAATGTCAAGAGTGAATGGAAGGCGAAGGTTGCCACATTTGGGGCTTTTTAGTTTAGAGAAGAGGCGAGTCAGAGGCGACATGGTAGAAGTGTATAAAATTATGCATGGCATGGAAAAAGTGGATAGGGAAAAGTTTTTCTCCCTCTCTCACAACACGAGACATCCAATGAAGCACAATGTTGGAAGATTCAGGACCGAAAAAAGAATTTCCTCATGCAGCGCATAGTTAAACTATGGAATTCACTCCCACATGAAGCAGTGATGGCCACCAACTCTGATGGCTTTAAAAGCAGATTAGACAAATTTATGGAAAAGGCTATCAGTGGGTACTGGGCACAATAGCCGTGCTCTGCCACCACAGTCAGGTGCAGGATGCTTCTGAATACCAGTTGCCAGTAGCCACAGGAGGGGAGAGCGCTCTTTGCACTCAGGTCCTGCTTGTGGGCTTCCCATGGGCATCTGGCTGGCCACTGGCCTGATCCAGCAGGATCTTCTTAAGTTCGTATGAACTCCCCAGTTTGGTAATGGGTGGCATAATTTGGAATGAGCCAGGACTGTGGGTTCCATCAAGGACCAATCAGCGTTTCCCCTCCTCATTTGGGGCACCTAGGTGTGGCTCTTTGGCACTGAGAGACCTACATCTCTCTTCACACCATATATCAGCCTTTGCCAACCACAGGCTTGCTGAGGCTGATGGGAGTTGTAGTCCAAAACATCTGGAGGGCACCCGGTTGGCAAATGCTACAGCGGTAGAGAACTAGATCCTTACCTCTCCTCTCCCCACAAGCCACCATTGACAGGTAGGTGGGGCCTCCTACCTGTCAATCACCTGATGTCACCATGACCCATGGGCCGGAGCCTCACCACAAACAGAGGGGTTGCATCAAATGTGGAGTGTTTCTAAGTGGGGATTTGAACATGGATTTCCCACGTGCAAGCCCTTCGCTCCAGCCACAGAAGTCACTAGATTGCTTGCCCCAACCTGCCCTAGCCGCTTCTGCCACCTCATGCAGGGATGGAAGGACCTGTCCGTTTCTAATATTTCCAGCCTTAGATTTGGTTCTCTGCATTTCTGCTGCAATTCGCATTTTTTAAAAATAAAACCACATGAAAGTTCTTCAGTGTTTTTGTGAGAGTTTCAAGTCATAAACACATTTTTGTATGCAGTTTTGATCAATGTGCACATCTTTTGCAAGCATTTGCTTTCGCGTTGTTTATTATCACTCATGTATTCATTTTCATGCACGCTTCCCCCTAATATATGCTTTTTTGTAAAGGTTGGTTGGTTGGAGGACTGCACTGCAAAATTCAGACTAGTGCAAATTTCAAAGGACGGCTCTGTTTCAGTTCTCGTTTCAGAAAGTGCAAATTTGATAAATTCAGCTTTAAATGCAAAACTGATCGAATTTCTTCCCTATCCATACTTGTGGGATACCTGTTACTGAGATTGGGGAAAAGGTAAGGTTCAGATTCTATGGGAACATTGTTCTTAGAAATATAATTTGCTGCTGGGTCATGGCAGTTGCTTCATTATACTGAGGCCAATAAAGCACCTGTGACAGCTGCTTGAAAGTTCAGACTAAAACCCAAAGCGGATTCACTGCCCCACTGGCACTGGAACCACGCGCCGCCTCTGACTGAAGAAATCTGACTTAGTATCGCTGATTTCTTGTGCTATTTTTCTCAAGGCCCACTTCCTGCTCCGAAGCCTCACCGTGCTTTCCAGCATTTCCTAAAGAGCTACACTCCAGTAGCAGCTAGAGTGTGAAGACAGGAGGTTAAGTGGATAATTTAAGAAGCAGGAGCTGCATTTCAAACAAGGAAGAGACTTTCAATAACAGCAATAACTCATACTGGCCTCCATCTTCCCAGATCAGAAGAGAAGACAGGAAGGTCAGGAAATTCAGAGCCTGGAAGCAGCTTGTTGCTAACTGAGCTGAACCTTGTAGGGATTAAATCATTGTGTTTTCTTGGAGTATTCTGATTAGAACAACTCCCAATGATTGTTGAGATGGTAAATCCCGATACAGTTTGACACCAAGTTAAAATTTATCATGAAAATCTCAAGGGGAGCCCCTGATTTGGATCAGGAGCACAGGTCACAGGTCACAGGGAGGTTGATCCAAACCCTTTTTCACTGTCTTGCCTCCAGTCCAAATTGGAGCTGCTATTAGCTCAATGACAAACTTGAACCTATATGGTTTCCCCTCTGTGGCTAACTGTGGCTTTGGGGAAAGGCTGTCTAAGTTTGGAAAACTGGTGTGAAGTCAAGGATGAACCAGCCCCCTGCACCAGGGCCCTAATCCAAATTGCCCCATGTTTGCTTTTTGATTAAGTGGATACAGAGATGTTTCTTTCCCCCCCCCCACACACACACATAATCCCAGAGCCCAATGGTTTTATCCAATGAAAATGAGTGTTGGAAGATTCAATATAGAAAAATAAATACTTCTTAACACTGCACATAATTCACTTATGGAATTCACCAGCACAAGATGTAGGGAAGGTCTCCATCTTAGATGGCTTTAACAGAGGATTAGACAAATTCATGGAGGAGGAGGAGACTGTATCAGCGGCTATTAGTCACAATGGCTAGTAATGTGTTCTTCCTCTGCTTCCTGAGGCAGCAGCTGGGAATTGCAAGTGGGGAAAGCACTGTTGCACTCAGGTCCTCATTTGGCCACTGTCAGAACAGGATGCTGGACTAGATGGGCTATCAGCCTGATCCAGCAGAGTTCTTGTTAACGTTCATATATTCTTACCGCTGGATGTGCAATAGGATTTCCAGATTCAGAACTAGGTTCAGAACAGCATTGGGCTGGCCAGCAGGGATGTAGCTTTATGTAAGGGCTTAAAGAAAGATTTTTGACCCAGCTGAAGCTTCCTTGAGATCACTGTCTGGGCTGGGGCTGTGTGTACTCAGGTGTAAATAAAATACAACTTCAGGCAGCTTAAATCCTCCACCAGGAAAAGCTGGGATTTTGCAGCCCGTATAAACTGAACAAGTTTGCATTGTTTCTCTTCTCTCAAGGCTTTCAACGATTCTCTTTTGCAGTCAGCCTCTGGCTCAACCCTTCTTAGAAAGTGTCCCCTGTCCAACTGGATTGCCACCTTTTCACCCTTGGCATTAATCTCCAATCCTGCCCATTCGTATTCCACTCACTGCCCTTTTTGTCCAACTTACTTTGCCCTTCCTTCTCCTTCAACCCCCCCTTACTGTTTTATTTATCTCCTTTTTTTGTTGGAAGTGTGGCAAGAACAACTGTTATTTGGTTTTCTTTGCATTCATAAGTGGAGATAGAAAGATGGTCCTACAGCTGGCTAGACTGTCTATCAGTTTCCTGATGATCCTCTATCTTTATTCCTTCCGTTGTAAACTGATACTCTCAGGGAGATGGCCTCACCTCTAACTTGCCTTCCCGTTTTCCTCTTCTTCTGTGACCCCCCCCCCCCGATAAAGGGAGGCATCTTTCCTTGGTCTCTCTCTTCTAGCATGGGGACAAACCTGGCCTTTGCTCTTCCAACTTAGTTAGTTAACTGGAAGTAGAGCCTTTCCTACCAAGTATGCCTTTCTATGAATAAGGTGGTCTTTTCTTATTTTGAAACAAGTCCAAAATCCCAGCTATTCAAAGCAAGGGGAAACCACACATGCTGACGCTGCACAGAAATGCTGAGCAAGCTACACTCAGCAAAACCCGGCTAAATTTTACCAATATTTTAAACATTTTCCCAAGGTAAATCTATTTCTCATCTCAACAGGTGTGTCTCCTTTTCAAATGGATGCCTCACCCTCTCTGGGCTGCTTTGCATTTCGGCTCAACATCTTCCGTCCTCTGCCTTCCAAGATCTTCAAATGAGAACCCTAGGAAATACTGCCTTTTGCTCAAGCCATTTATGCAGTTGCAGCCAGTGGGATGGGGGGGCAAGGCAGCGGTGACACTGGCATAGAGCAGAGCCACAGACGGGCACATTCACCACCCCTTTCCTTTCCCTCCCAGGAAGCCACAGTGAGGGTGGTGAGAGGGGGTCAGATAAACACTGCTGTCCTGCCCTGCTGTCCATGGCTGCATTTATCCATCTAGCAGTGGTGAAGAGGAGATGTCTGTCCATCACCTAGTACCTGATCTTTTAAACTGGAGACGCTGCCAGGGATCCAAGCTGTGGGGGTGCTCTACCACGAAGCTCCCGTGTGCTAACTCAGCTTGCTTCCCTCTTTGTGACAATTCCATTTGCTTTTCTAATTTCTTACATAAAATCATAGAATAGTAGAGTTGGAAGGGTCCTATAAGGTCATCAAGTCCAACCCCCTGCTCAGTGCAGGAATCCAAATCAAAGCATTCCCGACAGATGACTGTCCAGCTGCCTCTTGAATGCCTCCAGTGTCAGAAAGCCCACTACCTCTCTAGGTCATTGGTTCCATTGGCATATGGTTCTAACAGTTAGGAAGTTTTTCCTGATGTCCAGTCAAAATCTGGCTTCCTTCAACTTGAGCCCATTATTCTGTGTCCTGCACTCTGGGACAATCGAGAACAGATCCTGGCCCTCCTCTATGTGACAACCTTTCATGTACTTGAAGAGTGCTATCATATCTCCCCTCAGTCTTCATGACCATGGGAAGCCCGCAAGCAGGACCTGAATGCAACAGCAGCACTCTCCTCACCTGTGGTTGCCAGCAACTGGCATTCAGAAGCATACCGCCTCTGACTATGGAGGCAGCGCATAGCCACCATGGCTAGTAGCCACTGATAGCCTTGTTCTCCATGTATTTGTCTAATCATCTTTTAAAGCCTTCCAAGTTGGTGGTCATTGCTGCCTCCTGTGGGAGAGAATGGAACGAATGACCTAGAGAGGTAGTGGGCTCTCTGACACTGGAGGCATTCAAGAGGCAGCTGGCAGCCACCTGTCGGGAATGCTTTGATTTGGATTCCTGCATTGAGCAGGGGGTTGGACTTGATGGCCTTAGAGGCCCCTTCCAACTCTACTATTCTATGATTTTATGATTCCATATCTGCAGAATTCCATACAGCTACTCTTATCGTCAGCAAACTGTGGCATATTTAATTCCTTTTCATATCTTTTAATGCGTCTACTACTTTGTTTAATAAATATTTATACACCAGGATGTTAACAAGGGCACCCTTCCCTATAAATAAGTTAATGAACACAGTGTTTCTTTGTGGTCTGCATTATTCTGGGATGCCTTCCATTTTTTGATGAGAATGAGGAAGGGGCCAGAGCTGTGTAGACAAGGCTCTGCAGTTTCCCCTGAGACTTCACAGCCAGCACCCTCCCAAACATCTCTCCATAGCCATAAGAGCTAGTGATGTGCTTTTTCAGAACAAACATGAAAAAGGACATGAAGCATGCACTCTGCCTCACTCTGTTTTTCTTCTGCAGTCCTTGATCATTCTGTCTAGCCTAGAGCCACAACCCAGGGCCGGCCCAAACATTAGGCAGAGTGAGGCAGCAGGTGCTATGTGTGTGTGTGTGTGTGTCAGCAATACCTGGGTTCCTCCTGATTACCCTAAACTCTCTTGCTTTCTGCAACTTCCCAAGTTATACAGCTGAGGCCTGCCGTTGCAAGCGACAGTTTGCTATGAGTGTTGGTAAGTTTTTGCTCAAAGTAAATCCGGCTACCATCCCAAATCTTTGGTTTCCTTCTCTCACCTTCACATTGCCAGATGGAGTATTGGGAATGCATTGCCAGCCTTGGCAGTGATAAATCACCTCATCCCCCAAGCTTTACTGCATGGCAGACTGTTTACAGATTCAGAATCAACAAATCATCCCGATAAATATGATTTTTCTGATGGCGTTTCATCAAAATACTTTATGCCTCTGACAATTCCAGACTAGATTTATAGCAGGGGGTGCTTGGGAAACGCTGTGGGCCATCTTATTATTTTACTTCACATCCTACCTGCCTCCCCCATCCACTGTTACACTGCAAGAAAAGTAAAGTTTTCGAGCTTTCTGTTGTGAGGTGGAAAAGACCTTAAGCCTGGCTCAAGGCCATGGCAACAGCATCACTGGGGCTGTATTGGGGCCTGGAAGCCTCCCTTGAACAACCAGAGCTTGTCTCTGCATGGACAAGGCCTTTCCCAGTGTGTATTAGGGGGATGGGGGGATTCATTCCTGACCCATGCTGGGGAAAGGGCATATGAACATAGAATCATAGAACTGGAAGGGGCCTATAAGGCCGTCAAGCCCAACCCCTGCTCAATGCAGGCATCCAACTTAAAGCATCCCGACAGATGGCTGTCCAGCTGCCTCTTGAATGACTCCAGTGTTGGAGAGCCCACCACTCTCATTGGGTCCATTGTCATACCTCTCTAAAAGTTATGAAATTTTTCCTGATGTTGAGCTGAAATCTGGCTTCCTGCAACTTGAGCCCATTATTCCATGTCCACTCTGGGACTCCCAAACGTATTGCCCTTCCCTTCAAATGGCTCACCAAGCGTTCTCCTCTCCTCCTCTTGAGACCTTCTCCTGCAAGGAGGAGGAGGAGGTCAGCCTAGGCGAGCAGCACAGGAACAGGGGGGAGTGGCCGGGACAGTGCCTTAGCACCCACCCTTCTCCCCTGCTGATTTCCTCCTCTTTGCCTTCCAGCACTGAGGCTGTCAGTGCAATGGGGGAGGCAGCAACTGCAAAGCAGGACGGTGGATGAGGAGCTACCCTGGGCTATCCTCCTCCATGGTTCACCCAGGCCACCTCGCTCTCATACCTTGCTTGCTCGCTTGCCTCATGCCCACCTCACTCACCCACTGGCCAGCCCTCCTCACTTGTCTCACACCTGCGCCACACTTGCCTCACACACCTGCCGCACCTTCCCCCTGCCCCTATGGAATGCTGCTATCATATTGTGATGCTGTGATGGCTTATAAAAATATATGTATAGATAGATTATTTTCATTTATCATTTGCTTTAAACACACGTGCTGACCACATGTTCAGAGGACTTGTGTGTTTTGTAATTCAGTGCCCACCTTCCTCAGCCACAGTTCTGCACCTGCTTCTGCCTGGTGGGAGTTCTAATGAAGAGCAAAGTAGATCCTGCAAGCCTAAAGTCTGCCCACCCCTGCCGTAACAGCCTGGGACCAGGACTTGCTGAAGTAAGGAAGGAACATATCTTCCCTTTCTTGCACCATCGGTGACCATCGGAGACCTCCTCCATGCCCCTCCAGGATCTGGATGAAGTTGGTTCATTAGCAGGTAGACACTGGACCTTCTCAGTTGTCTGTGGCACCTTTATTGGGCAATGCCCTCCCTAAGGAAGTGTGCCCAGCTTTTCCAGTATGGCTTTCCCTGAAAGCTCCCAGGGAATATGTTGTTTGATGGTGGGGATGGGCTCAGCAAATCATTACTGCTCTTGCGGTTTTGGTGCTGCTTTCATTTTCGTTTCCCTTTTCACAGTTGGAGGCAGCATGCTTCTGAAAACCAGTTGCCGGAAGCCCCAGGAGGGGAGAGTGTTCTTGCACTCGGGTCCTGCTTGTGGGCTTCCCCCAGGCACTTGGATGGCCACTGTGAGAACAGGATGCTGGACTAGATGGGCCACTGGCCTGATCCAGCAGGCTCTTCTTATGTTCTTATGTTCTTTTCTTGATTTTTTAAAAAGTAATATAAATAAAACTAAGGTCAGGGTATAAATATTTTAAGAAAAATAAATAGTTGGCTTGTCAACGGGGAAATATCAGGGATAAAGGTCTCTGTCCTTTCAGGAATGGTTCTGCTCCTATAGTTTCAGGATGCTGAGACATGTTCTAAGTTGTGGCAAGATGTAACATGATGAGAGCCACACGTACTGAATCATGTGCTAAGGCTGCCTTAGACCAGGTCTGACCACTTGTTCATCTAGACTGGCCCAGTCTTCTCTCTTGGGCTGGAGCTGTCCAAGGTCTTTGCCATCATCCACTACCCAGTCTCTTTGAAACAGAGACACCAGCGAGTGAACCCGGGACCTTTTCCATGCAAATGGTGTGCTCTCCCATTGAACTACGGCCCCTTCCTCCCTGGCCCATCATTGCTGACACCCTAAATGGTATTATAAGAATGCAAGAAGAGCCTGGCTGTTGGTTCAGGCCAAAGGGGACCCATCTAGTCCAGCCTTCTGTTCTCACAGTGGCCAGCCACTGAAGCCTGAAAGCAGGCCCTGAGTGCAACAACATCACTCCCCGCACTTGTGATTCCCAGCAACTCCAAATGAGGCCACCTCGGTGTTGAACTCCCAGTTTCTGCTGAAGACTTTTCTTATTCCAGCAGGCTTTTTAATTTAATCCTGATTTTATAGTTTTAACTCATTTTTAGTTTCATTGTGTCAAGTCTCCTGTATGCTGCTTAGAGACCTTTGTATTGAAGTGGTGTATAAATTGCCAAAACAAACAAACTGGTATTCAAAGGCATACTGTCTGTGACAGTGGAGGCAGCATGTAGCCACGGATAGCCTTCTTCTCCTTCCTGAATTGGTCTAATCCTCTTTTAAAGCCATCCAAGCTGGTGGCCATCACGGTCTCCTGTGGGGGCAAATTCCACAGCTTACTTACGCGCTGTGTGAAGGAGTCCTTTCTCTTCTCTGTCCTGAATCTCCCAGCATTCAGCTTCATTGGATGTCCTCAAGTTCTAATATTATGATGGGGCAAAAAACCTTTATCTATCCACTTTCTCCACACTTGTACTTTTATACGCTTCTGTCATGTCTCCTTGCACTTGCTTTCCCCCCTAAACTGAAAAGCCCCGTCAGTTCTCTGGGCTTCCAGCCAAAGAGGTTTTTTTCCTCCCCTCCTCTCCTGATGCAAAGAACTGAACTTCAGCCTCCATGCGGGGGGGGATCTGCTTCCACTGAGTTACAGCCCCTCTAAAGCCACAGCTAAAGAAAATGTAAATGCAGGTTCCATTCCCCCATCCTGGTTACTTATAGTGCTCCTTATCTCCACAGGTGGCCAAAGCCGTGACCCTGATTTATGTGCCCCATCCGCATTTTGCAGCAGACAAACTCTTTATGCACCTTCCCCAAAGCAATCAAGGTGATGTATTAAAGAAAGTGGAGATGCTGTATTTCTGCCACTTGGCTAGTCAAGGGCCGACTGAAGGAGTCTGGAGGACAAAGTGCTTGTAGTTTGTGGAACCCGGTGCAAAAGACTTCCAGGAGGCAGGGGAATGTGCATGAAATCTTTCCACAAGTTTGGGAGCTAAATAACATACCTAGACCTCAGAAATTGGACTACCCCTTCTATGCATTGAGTGTACCTTTTCAGTAGTCACTACATTGTGGAACATTATGTTTATTTTGTCAAGTATATGTAAATAAAATTTTGAAATGCAAAAAAGGCAAGAAAAATTAAAAAAAGAAATTGGGCTATCTCAAGGGCCACGGAGATCCATGCTGTAATCTATCTCCATCAGTAGTGTAGTGGAAAATTCAGAAGTGCAGGGTCCCTTCATGTTAGTCATAGCCATACCTCCCCCTTCTTTTGCTGCTGGTTGAGAATGAGATCCTTGCCTTTGCCCACAACAACAGATATCTCTTGGAGGCAATAAGCATGAATGGGGAGAGTATTAGCTGCTGAGAAGAGTCTTCTCAGTGGCTGACTCACCTCCTGTCACTCTGATTGGCTCCAATCTGCAGGAAAGGACAAGGAAGCATGTTAGAAAACTGTCTCATAGGATCCTGGAGACATAGGGACCCTGCTGGGACCCTGTTCCCCAAAAAGTAAGGGTTCTAAGACTCCTGAGACCCTGGACGACCACACCCCTGATCTCCATGGATTCATAACAGAAGGTGTTCTTTCATTGCAAGCCACTAAGGAAATTATTGGATTTCTTCCAACATCTCCTCAAACATCCACTTTGTACAATGGCCAACCAGGTGTCTCTGGGAAGCCTGCAAGCAGGACCTGAATGCAACAGCACTCACCCCATTTGTGCTTCCCAACAACGTGTTCAGAGGCAGGCTGGCTCCAACACTGGAAACAGCACACAGCCATCATACACCCTTTTTGCAACCTGCCATGTACAACATAAGAACATCGGAAATGCCTGGCTGCTGAATCAGGCCAAAGGTCCGTCAAGCCCATCATCTTGTTCTCACAGCGGGCAACCACAACCTGAAGTCAACAGGAAGACTGCAAGAGGACCTGAGTGCAAGAGCACTTTCCCCAGTTCTGATTCTCACAACTGGTTGTCAGAAGCACGCTGCCTCTGACAGGGGAGGAATAATCCGGGTTTTTTAAAGCTGATAAAAAAACAAGAGCACCTCTCTCTGTGTGTGAATCTTTACTTGAAATAGCACACTTTTCTGGATTTAGTCACACGGAGATGTTAGGCTTTGGTAAAATAAGAAAGATGCTTATTTATTAAATATATCTTTCATAATTTGCGGAGTCTCCCCTAAATGTCCTCATGCATGGTCTGTCTGCCACCCAGCTGGTCTTTCTTACCCACATTTTTAGGTCTTGTCTTCCTCAAACAGGCCTTCAGTCCAAAAATGCATGAAAGTCTGTGGGTAACTATAGCGGTCAATGGGTCCCCTAGTATAGGCCTCACTTGGACCTCCGTTAAAGAATGCTCATAACCTGCATCTCTCCAGTGCAGGTCTCAACCACTAATTCCTCCAACTTTTGCCCCGAGATGGAAGAGCATGTAAGTCCCCTAGTTCCCTCTTTGGCAAGAGTAAATTACTTCCCAGGGCCGTCGTTCTTCTGTTGACAAATCTTTATTCACCAGAGCTTTGTTGGCCTGGAGAATGTTTTTCCAACACAATGCGGCTGAGTGACTCGGATGGGATTTGGAGCCCACCTCATTAGTCCAATTGCGATGGACGTGGTCCAACCTAGGGAGACATTCCTCTTCATTCACCTCCCATTCTAAATGATCCCTTTATCTGGGAGAGGCGCATTAAGTCTCCTTTCAGATCCTAATTTACTCTGAGAGTCAGAGGGGTCATGGCCAGTACCTGCAGTACCTTGACTGATCAAGTTTCTGCTGAAGGCCTTCACTTGCTTTGCCCTTTGTTAAGCTTGAGAAAGGCATCTTTATCCTCCCTGGCCTGTGTTTTTAGCTCCTTTTGGTTCTTATTCAGGGACAATAACGCTTCCCTGAGAATAGATCCGATAATGTCACTTCTCAGACTCAGAGGTTTAAGTCTCACCTCAGCTGGAACTTGAAGAGAGCAACTGGCTAACCTGAACCACTTAATCGCAACTAAGTTCTGTTGGGGTGTGTGTGTGTGTTTGCAAAGGATACTTTGCGTCAGAACAATGTGGAAACTGTTCGAACAGAACACACACTGGGTCTATTACAACGTAAGAGCGCTGCCTCTTTCTTTTTCTTTCACACAAAATATCCTCTTGCTGAACAAAGTTAAAAGATATAGACTATTACATAGTAGATATTCATCAATAATATATCTCAATAGGCTGCTGAAATTCCATGGGAAATGTCCAAGAGAATACATATTGCAAACCCTCCTGCAAGCCTCCCATGCATGGCACTTTTCTCTCAAGCCCACATTGCCTCGCTATTTCTCAGTTTCTTCTTTTAATCTTTGTTCTACTCTCCACACTCAGGGATCAGCAGGGATTAGGGATGGATGGATGGGTCTGTTAAAGTCCAGTCCATCCCAGTTCTCAGAGGGGACAGGACTAAGTCTGTTCTGTCTGCAGCTGGGTTTTTAAGGGGAAAATTATTACAAGAAACATGCACCATAAAGACATATTGAAAACTTAGAATGTGGTCTGAGGGTTGCCCACTGCCTCCGTTCCCCCCAATCATTCCCCTCCTTAAAACTTCAAAATGACTGCATTCAGCCACCCACAGCCTGGCCACAATGGAATCTGCCAGACTGCAGATTCTGAAGTGGACCATTGATCTAATCCAAGTCAAGATCCACCCAGATTAGGTCAGGTAAATGCACTTTGGAGTCCGAGCAGTAGAGGTTCCTTCTCCATCCCTGGCAAGAACCTGCACCAATGTTCTAGTGCCCACAGCAGTTTGCCTTCTGGCTTTTGCTGCTGCTTTTTAATTTAAGCATCTTTTAATTGTCCGTGTTTTTATATTCTAAATTGTATTGCAGTGATGGCATTGTTTTATTGATCAGGAAACATCTTTAGGACTACTGATGTGTTAAAAATGGTGTATAAACACTGTGAATAAAAATAAACAATTATCTATTTTAAAATTATTTTATTACAGTTTTGATGTATGCTCATATTTTTATATAAGCCCCTACCCAACTGACCAACCAGCTAGCTCCCCTATCAGTCTCTGAGAACATGTTATCCATGAAAGTGACCGATATAAGTTAGGTTCAGTCTCCAAATTAAGTCAGACACCAAAATGAAAAGGCTCTAGATCAGCCTTCACCAACCTGGCACCCTCCAGATGTTTTGGGCTACAGCTCGTATCAGCCCCAGCATCATATGGCCATGCTGCCCAGGAGTGATGGACGTTCGAGTCCTATATAGTCTGCGTCTGTGTTGGAATTGCTTTTTAATATTTTTTTTAAAAAACCCTTTCCCCCCCAAACAATATGCTTTTTAAAACCCTTTTTATTTAAGATGTTTTTAAAGCTTTTTTAAAAAATGTTTTTAAAGTTGTTTTGTTTTAATGTATTTTAAGGTCTGTTTTTATGATATTTTAAAGTGTTTTTACTGCTTCTGTTTGCCACCCTGGGCTCCTGCTGGGAGGAAAGGCGGCATAGAAATCAAATAATAAACAAACAAACAAACAAATACGTCTGGAGGGCACCAGGTAGGTGAAGGGCGATCGAGATACTCAGTCTCATCAAAGAAAACAAGGAGCTGGATCACCATCACCAAATGTGCTACTCTTTGCCCAAATACAGTGGAAGGTTTGTAGCTCTGACTGCAAGCAGAAGAGCCCACGTTCAATCCCCAGCAGCATCTCCAGGTAGGACTGGGAGAGGCTCCCTGCCTGAAATCCTGGAGAGCTGCTGCCAGTCAGTGTAGACAATACTGAGCTAGATGGACCCAGTGGTCTGACTCACTATAAACGCCTATGTTCCTAATAGTTTAAAAGAGCCAACGGTTGTTTCAATGACCGGGATCCGGTTAGGGTTTCTTCAGAAGGGGGTGCACTATGGCCTCCTTCAGGGCAGTTGGAACCAGAGCTTGGAAAAGTTACTTTTTTTGAACTACAACTCCCATCAGCCCAATCCAGTGGCCATGCTGGCTGGGGCTGATGGGAGTTGTAGTTCAAAAAAGTAACTTTTCCAAACTCTGGTTGGAACAGCACCTCCTCTCAACAATGGTCATACAAGGTGGACAGTACGAGGTGGTGAGGTTGCAGGGCAGCCTTCCCCAACCTAGTGTCCTCAAGATGTTTTGGACTACAGCTCCCATCAGCCCCAGCTAGCAGGTTGCCAGTTAGATTTTAAAGTAGGACCCTTAACGATTATCCTGGATGCCAGAGATTACATGATTGTGTAGTACATGAAGTAGTGATGGCCAACAACGTGGATGGCTTTAAAGAGGATGAAGACAACTTCATGGAGGATACGGCTATGAATGGCTACTAGCCAGAATGGTTAGGTTCTGCCTTCACAGTCAGGGGCACTATGCCTGTGAACATCAGGTGCTGGGAATCACAAGTGTGGAAAGAACTATTTGCACTCAGGTCTCACCTGCAGGCTTCCCTTCGGAGCATCTGGGTGGCTCCTGATAGAACAAGATCCTGGACTAGATGGGCTCCATTTGGCCCAATCTATCCACACGGCAAGCTCTTTCTTTCTTATTTAATTTATTAATTGCTTCCCATGAAACATCCTGAGGCGATTTAACTCTAAAAACATCAGCATGCACAAATGAGAAAATGGTCCTGCAGCCTTAAAAAAACCATAGCAGAGTGTGCAAACGATAATCAGGTGGAAGGATGGCTTATACAGTTTTAAGACTACAGACCTGGTGCATATGGCATGGCACTGAGTGGGAGGCATGCACGCAAACACCTTGCCGTGGCGTAGATGCTGATGTGTTTTAATATTTTTGTGTGCCTGTTGCTGTTTTTAATTTATTTAAAAATGTTTTAAATTGTTTTTAACTTTTATTGATAATTTTAATGCCTGCTGTAAACTGCTGAGAGGGTTTTTTTACAATCAAGCGGTATATAGATTTTAATAAATAAATGAATAAGAATAAATAAATTCACTGCAAATGAAATAAGCAATTGACCATGTTGGAGGAGTGGCTGTGTACACCGCAAAAGGAACCAGACCCACTTAGAATGTGCAGATGGACCAACATGGCTCAGAAGGTGGTGTTTGTTTTACAGAATGGTCAGATTCATGGAAGATACATCTATATTTCCATTAATGGAAATTCATGGAAGATGTGCCTAATATCCATTGATAGGCCTTACAAACCAACTAAGGCCTCTACCACTAGATTCAGTGTACCTCCAGGAGCTGGGAGTTCATGGTTATCATCTCCTGTCCTGGCTGTGTGCTTTCTCAGGTGTCTGGCTTGCCAATGTTGGAAAAGAATGCTAAATTAGAGGAACGCATAGCCAGGTCCATCAAAGATATTATTTCCATGGAAGTTTGTTGCTTGGGGTTTGGAAAACAAAACGTGAAGTGGCATTCACCCTGCAAATGGAATTCATCATTATCTTTCATTCTGTCCATCATGATTCAGTGCACTTCCATACCTGCACTGCAGCAGGACAACAGACTAAATGATGGTGAGACACAGATTTCTTTAGCTAAGACACTCTGATGACTTTGAGAAGATAAACACAATCCTTCTCTGTGTGGTAAAGGAAGGTCAGAGTTTTCAGAGACAACAAACCCTTCTAATGTTTCTCCTTTTCATTCCCATCAAATGTCACTGTTGAGCCCCTCAAATGCATGAACAAGAGTTTAGTGTTGTACGTTTATCTGGAGGATGCAAATGGACAACGAAGCCTCTCCTGGGCCTTGAGAACAGAATCTTCCCAGGCTAGGAGGACAAGCCCAGCTGTTTGAAACCCCTTTTCACTAAGAGTCATTAGTGGGAGATAAAGGTCTCTTATGGCTTAGGATTTCTCTTGTCCCCTTGGCACAATCTTCCCACCGCCCTATGGCAGCGGCCGGGGCCATTTTGATAGCCACCTTAATTGTATATTTCCTCTTATTGCTGCCTGTGAGAGAGAGCTGCAGAAAAGGGGGCCATTTCAACAGCTTTTATCTGATGAAACTGCTGTAGATGGCTTTCATTTCCCGCTTCCTTTCTCCTCTTGACTAATCGCCTTTCCAATTGCTGGCTGTTTTCTTGGCCTACGCAGAATGCAAGCTCAGGTGAAGTGGGTGGAGGAGTGGTGAAAGGTGTAACAAAGAGGGCCTCACTTTGCTGGTCATCGCAAGGTCCCGGGACACGGGAAATCACAGTGACAGGCTTGCTCTTATTTATAGTCATTGTCCAGGATTTACTGAAGGTGGATGGCTAAAGACAATTGCTCTGTGTTATTGCAACACTGTTTTCTGCGCAGCTTGAGATTTTTACAGTTGGCCACCAAGCACCCAAAAAGTGGGGGTCTGTGTCTAGGCACTAACAGAGACACAAAACAAACCCTGCCCACTCTCCATTCCTCATTGGGGGATATATACACACTCTCTTGAGAGTAGGGGTGGAAAGATCTGTCAATTTTGGTTCTCTCTGTTACTCATTTTGCCAATCTTAAATTCAGTTCTCCACATTTCAGCAGCAACTTGCAATTTTCTCCAGGATTTTAACGTGAGTTTCTCCTAATAAAAACATTTGTGTAGTAAGTTTTGACTAATGTACACAAAGGGCTGGGGCCAGGCATGACTGGCCCCTGGGCAGAGCTTGGAAAAGTTACTTTTTTGAACTACAGCTCCCATCAGCCCAGTCCAGTGGCCATGCTGGCTGGGGCTGATGGGAGATGTAGTTCAAAAAAGTAACTTTTCCAAGCTCTGCCCCTGGGGCACTAGCCTGCCATGAGTTTGAGGTGCCATAGTCCAACACCGCTCCCAATACAGGCAGCGCGGGGCTAATAAGACCGTCTACGCACCCCATCTACCTCTCGTGTTGTCTGAATGACATGTACACATAGCGGGCATGCCTGCCTTCCCCAAGATGGCAGTGGGGGCATGGGCCCCTTAGGGAAGTCCCTGCTGCCATCTTGGGTGATGGCAGGCATGCACACACAGTGCACATGGCATTCACACTGATGGGAGAAATAAGTGGGGCATGCAGGTGGGCTTATTGAAGTCTGTGCTGTCTGTATGCGGGGGCTTGGAGCTCCCTCTCCATCATCCATGGCAAGGTTGGGTTGCAGGACCCAATGCTGCCACAGATCATGGAATGGGAGCGCCACCCTCCCACCCTAAGGAGGGGCCCCTCTGGGCCGCAGGGACCCTCAGTTAGGGCCCAACCTGGCTGCCCTCTGGCGCCAGCCCTGTGTACACATCTTTCACTCCTATATTCACTTTTATGCACACTTTCCCCTAACAGATGCATTTTTGTAAACATTGTTTGGTTGGCGAACTGCATTTCAAAATTCAAATAAGTGGGAATTTAGAAGGATGACTATGTTTCAGTTCCCATATTGTTTCAGTAAATGCAAACTTGATAGATATTGGGCTTGAAATGTGAACTATAGTGAATCTCTCCCCCATCCCTACTTGAGAGTAAGCCCCAGTGAGAATTTCTTTGGAGGAAGTATGCATAATGATGATTGGGCTATGTGAGTCTTTCAGCTACATTAATTCAGAGAAGGGACAGGGAGACATTCCTACAAACCAAAATGCAACTCTCCTTTGAAATCCACACTCGGTAGGTTAGGCTGAGGAGGCAGATGGTTGCAGACCCACAAAGCGGGTGCAGTGCATGTTTGTGCACTAGAATGGGGGAGAATGGCTCCATTTGCATTTTTGTGCATACCTATCTAGTTCACATTTCCCAAAACATTAAGCAAAGTGAAACACAGCTATTCTTCAAATTCACACTTCAGATTTTGAGATGCTGTTTTCTAATGTGCAGAAAAAATAAGGGAAAGTTTGTATAAAAATGCATGTGTTAGTGAAACAACATACAAAAATTCCTTATATATGGGGAAACTGCTTGCAAAAATAAGTATATTGGGAGAAAGGTACACAAAATACTGATGAACTTTGTGAGAACTGAACTTGAGATGGAAAGATAAGAAATCAAAATGGACAGATCCATCCCTGTTTCGGTGAGCCACATGATGGTCCCAACTAAGGATGCACTAGAATTCTGCCCAATTCAGATTTGGTACTGAATTTTCTATTAATTTGCTTATTCTCAATCACTGAGGTTCGGATTTTAACGTCCGCAGCTATTTTTGAAAATGACTTCTTTTTTTAAAAAAAATCTACCTCTAAAACCACAATTGTAAGAATGATAATTTATTGATATTTCTTTTTCAAAAAATTGATATTTCCATCAAGATATCAATATTTCCTTCAAAATATTGATATTTTAAAAGGAAATATTGGTATTTCCTTCAGATATCAATACTTCCTTTAAAAATATTAATATTGATATTTTTCTGAGCCAAAAAAAAAATGGATTGATAAAAGCAGACTTGGATCGATGCCAGCCTGTTAGATCGACAGAATGCTTTCGAACCGGCACTGGCCAACAGACCCCATCCCTCGTCTCCACGAAACTAGAAAAGCTCCTCTCTTACAGCCTGATGAAGGATGGATTCATTCATATGAAGTATGTCAGGGAAAAGATACGAAGACCCTCTATATTCTGGGCCCAGCAGCTGCTCTGTTTAGGCCGGAGCTGTCTCCTTAGAGCGGCACTGACTCTCCAAAGGCTGAGTGAGGATTTGAACCCAGGTCTCCCAAGTCCTTGTCTGACACTCTAACCATTGCAGCACATTAGCACATCTGATGTGGGTACTGATCGACCGCAGCTGGTCTGGCTGGGGCTGATGGGAGTTTTAGCACAAAATGTCTGGAGGAGTTGGCAAAGGACAAACAATCCTACCCCCCCCGACCTTGTTATCTCATCTCAGAACATGGAGATTTATGTTATGCAGGATTTCTAGAAACTCTGGAGTTCATCACCATCCCAAGAGGTGGACTTTCAATGCTAGTTGACCTCCTGATTGGAGTTAATGAGTCAGAAGTCTCCCCCGACTGATAATCCAATGAGGCAGACATAAAGGTCTGTGTTAATGAATGTTCGGCCCTCTCTCTTTAGGAAGCGGCCTCACACGCCTCTAATCTTGCCTGATAAAATGGTACCATTTCACAGGCTTCAGAAGAGAGGGAGGAACCGGGACATGGGAGCGTTCATGACAGAAGCTGGAGCATGAAGCCATGATGAAAATATCTGGAGACTTCTTGCAATGGGCCTCTCTCTTGGAAAGCCCCTTCAAAGAAGGGCTCCCAGGAAGACTAACAGTGTGATCCCAACCGCTGGAAACCAGCATAATTTAATCCAGGGTAAATTATGCCAATGTAATTTTCCCCTGTTCCAAACTCCGCTCAGGAGCGGGGCTACTGCTAG
Organism: Rhineura floridana; assembly: GCF_030035675.1. Classification (NCBI taxonomy): domain Eukaryota; kingdom Metazoa; phylum Chordata; class Lepidosauria; order Squamata; family Rhineuridae; genus Rhineura; species Rhineura floridana. The sequence goes on from NC_084488.1 coordinate 125,478,443, forward strand.
CAGAGCCAGACCAAGATGGCAGAGGCAAAGCAAGTCGAGGAACACCTGATCTATTTGTTATCTCGAGGAAGGTCTCAACATTAGAGGTGTACCACATTTTTGTCTGGATCATATTTGAGGTTAACAGGTCAGGTTCGGTGGACAAAAGAAGCATCCACTTGATGCCTACCCAGGTAAGTAGTTAGAGTGGCTAACTGCTAACAGCACGAGCTGTAAACCATGAAGTTTTATCTGTGCCGCAAACTCACTAGCCACCTTAAGTATCGTAGCCCTTCCTCTGTAATCTGGCAACAATAGCACCCCCATCCCAGGCTCACTGAGGCCCCCTCTAGATATGGGGATTATAATACGATTGCCTCAACATTTGTCAAAATGCAAAATTCTACATTCAATTGTTAACAACCAGATGACTTTCAAATTTGCACTGAATTTCATTGCAGGTTTCATTGCTAGCTAAACACAAGAGAAAAGAGCTGTGAGATATAAAATGGCCCTTAATGTCAATGCATAACATATGCTAGGAAGCCTGTGATGTCCTGATGCATTTTGGGTAACTGGCTCTTCATCACAGGGAGGAGGGAGGGCTTGCGCTACATGGTCATTTGCTTTGAGATACGTCCCTCCCCCAAAGGACTTGCAGTCTAAATTGCAATCATGGGGGGAGAGGTAAGGAATATTTAGCCTGGGGTAAAGGTGAACAAATCAAGTCACATGTACCTTTCATCCAGTTTCTAACAGTAAAAAGATATGGAGTTGTATCCTGTGCTAGACCTATTCAGAGTAGACCCGTGGGCATGACCAACCATCAATTACAATGGGTCTACTCTGAGTAGAACTTAGTTGCCAACAACCCATAATGCTTATTCCAAATAGCAAACTGTAGATGTAAAAGGAAGGGTGAGAGGCTTTTTTACAGAGTTCTGCTGCACCCACACCTTTCTTCTGTATCTGGTGCTCCCAGGGGCCCATTTCCAAGTGAGGATTCAAGCCTTGCACGGTACAGAAGAGAGAGGGGGCTATCTCCATGGTCTGCATATGTGCAGTGTTATTTGGGCTGTCACGTAACCCAATACTGACTTGCATTCCTGCAGCTATCCTAAAATATAGATGTTGGGCTGAAGCTCCTTCCAGGCAAATGCTCACTTACCATACATCACCTCTCCAGCTTGACCCTGTGCCTGGAAATGGACTTAAATTGAGGGTCCCTGCGGTGAATCCACTTCATCCAATCCCTAATAGGGAAGGCCTGGCCTTGATCCCCACACCTGCTGAGCTGGCACTCCTGGTGTGTGAGGTGAAGCTGGGGCACACCTTGGCAGAGGCTTACTTTTGCCGTGAGAGCCTGGGAGGGTGGCTGCAGGGGCAGGGACACCTGGCACCCGACAGGTGCTGCTTGACAGAGGCATACTGCAGCTCCACGCGGATCCCCCACAGGGTCACTTGCTCCTTGTCGGCAGGACAAGATGGTGAACCAAGGAGCTTCGTGAACTGCAAGCCAATGCATCATCATTTTGAGCATCGGCCAGCTTATCTAACTTATTTATACCTTACCAGTTTGCTTTGCCAATTTGTTTCCAGGCTCAGTTCAAAGTGCTGGTTTTGATTTTTAAAGCCTTATTCAGTTCAGGATGGCTATCCTGCCTTTCCCCATATGAAGCTGCCTGGACCCTGAAAAAGTCATCTAAGGCCCTTCCCTGAGTGCCTTCTCTGAGGGAGGCCCGGAGGCAGGCAACAAGAGACCAGGCCTTCTCTGTAGTAGCCCCATGAAGATTCGTTAATCACTAATAGTAAATTAATAATAAATAACATATTAATAACAAATTAATTAATATATTAATTGCCTTTCACATAAATATCTCAAGGCTAAGTATGGGTGAGAATTCTGATTCAGCGCATTTAAAGCTGAATTTATCAAATTTGCACTTATCTGAATTTTGCAATGTAGTTCGCCAACCAATGTTTTTAAAAATGCATATATTAGAAGAAAGTATGGCTAAAATGTATAAATTCATAAAAATAACATACAAAATGCATTATATTGGGAGATATTGCTTACAAAAATGGGTACATTAGAACTGCATACAAAATGTGTTTATTAAGAGAAATTTGCACTAAAATCCTGAAGAATTGTGACAATGCTTTTTCTTTTTTAAAAAATGCAAATTACTGCAGAAATGTGATTTAAGATTGGAAAAATGAGGGATCCTTCCATCCCTACATCAAGATGATAGACACAGTATAATAAAAACAGCTTTTTAAAAAGTTTAAAACCACACAAAATAACAGCAAATGAATTGAATTTTTTTTAAAAAATTCACAGTAGACACCTGTGGCAGAGACCTAGGCAGTGTAGCACACTTAACCATTTCTAGCACAAAAATGTCATTTTTCTCAACATGGAATTGGCTGTGCTCAACCTCAGTGTGCTGCTTTCAATCTTGACCAGTGGTTCCCAAACATTTTTTCCATGGACCACTTGAAAATTGTTGAGGGTCTTAGTGGACCCCCAGTGATTTTTCTGCCTGTTAAAGCAATTGTAACACGCTGGGCTAGAAGCTGTACAATTTTTAATTGTGATTTTATTTCTGATAATGTGTTTTACTGTATTGCAGTTTGCATATGACGGACACATTGCAGCCAGGCAAAAACATTCACGGAGGGGGCAAATCAGGTCTGATGAGGGCCATGGCCTGGGGAGAGGGGGTGGGACTGAGGAGGAGGAGGGGGTGTGGCCTGGGAGAGTACTGAGGGCCACTCAGAGAGGCCGGCATTGGGCTCTGGGGTCTGAGATCCCCCACTCCTGGGCTTTGGAATTTCCTTTCCCTCTGGAGGATCGGTCCCTGACAGTCACTTGCGAAAGGTTCCACACCCTTCTTCCAGCTGAAGGAATGCTAGAGGAAGCCTGCAGCAAAAGTGGACCCAGCTGGGGCATGTGTTTCCTGGAGCAGAAGACAGGCATGCTCTCCAGGGCAGCTGGTGCCGCTTCTTCCCACATGGAGTAATTCTGCTGTGTTTTCACAAGGATGGCTTTTCTGTTTATTGTTTTATTTTCAGAGTGAGCTCCCGGAGAGATGGGCTTAAGTCCTAGGATGAGGAAGGAAAATAAACCAAAGAGAGTGAGGCACTTAAAATAAGATTCTTGACCTAAAAAGCTCCATCGTTCTGCTTCTCATTCTGCACAGAGCCTTGCTGCTTTGACCGTATGAGGGCACAATCACATTAGAATTGAAATGCCCAGATAGCCTCTCCAATGCACATTATCTGAAGCAGCTTTTGACTGCAGTCAGGAAGTGTCTAAGCTCAGTAACTCAGGCTGCATACGCTGCACCACACATTTCAAGCACATTCAAAGCACATTCCCCCCCCCCAACCCTGGGAACTGTAGACTGTTAAGGGTGTTGGGAATTGTAGCTCTGCGAGGGGCAAACTACGGTACCCAGGATACTTGTGGGGGGTGGGAGAGATGCACTTTAAGGGTAGGGTGTGTATGGAGCCTCGGCCCCCTATCTGCAGATGATCTGCAGATCAGCCCCTCCTATCCAACTCCCCTTTGGGGTTTAAATTTGTTAAATCAATAGGATGGCCACAGCTGGGAGGTTTGGTAGGCTCAACCTGGTGGAAGCACTGGGTGTGTGTGTGTGGATGAGGTTATAAGCAGCTGCTAGCCGCAACGACTATGTTCTCCCTCCATTGTCAGAGGCCATGATTGCCCGTTGCTGGGACTCACAGGTGGGAGAGAGTGGTGCTGTTGCGCTGAGGTCCTGCTTGTGGGCTTCTTCCCACTGGGGCAGCTGGGTGGCCGCTGAGAGGAGATGATGCTGGATTAGACGGGCCTCCTTTGGTCCGCTCAAGCAGCAAGGCTCTTATGTTCCTCCTCAGGTTTTCTTATGCCATCATAAGATTGGTCTGGAGCTCCTCAGTCAACCTGTGCTTTGGGACTGCTGCTGCTCTCCTCTGCTTCCCATTTTATTTTAATGGGCCCCAAGACCAAGTACCAGAGCCAACACCTGGAGCACTCAGCTGACAAAAGTGAGGTTCCACCCTGTTGAGAGACAAGCCCTACACAGCGTGCTTGGTGTTAACAACCCACCTTTTCCTCCCATCTTTGTTGTTGTTATGTGCCTTCAAGTCAATCACGACTCATGGCAGCCCTATGAATCAGCGACCTCCAAGAGCATCTGTCATGAACCACCCTGTTCAGATCTTGTCAGTTCAGGTCTGTGGCTTCCTTTATGGAATCAATCCATCTCTTATTGGGCCTTCCTCTTTTTCTACTCCCTTCTGTTTTTCCCAGCATGATGGTCTTTTCTAGTGAATCATGTCTTCTCATGATGTGTCCAAAATATGATAACCTCAGTTTCATCATTTTAGCTTCCAATGATAGCTCTGGTTTAATTTGTTCTAACACCCAATTATTGGTCTTTTTCGCAGTCCATGGTATGCGCAAAGCTCTCATCCAGCACCACATTTCAAATCATTTTTCTCTTATCCACTTTCTTCACTGTCCAACTTTCATATCCATACATAGAGATCGGAAATACCATGGTCTGAATGATCCTGACTTTGGTGTTCAGTGATACATCTTTGCATCTCAGGACCTTTTCTAGTTCTCTCATAGCTGCCCTCCCCAGTCCTAGCCTTCTTCTGGTTTCTTGACTATTGTCTCCATTTTGGTTAAGGACTGTGCTGAGGTATTGATAATCTTTGACAAGTTCAATCTCCTCATTGTCAACTTTAAAGTTACACAAATCTTCTGTTATTACTTTAGTCTTCTTGTCGTTCAGCTGTAGTCCTGCTTTTGTCCTGCTTCCTCCCATCTAGCCCCTCCCCTTTTCTGAACGCTCCCTCTGATCCTGCCCTGTGGGACTGATTCCTGCTTGTTTAAGGATGCCTAAAGCAGCAGGCTGAAGAAGTTGGCCTGTTACGCTGTTTCTGTGGGTGGGCACCAATGCATGCAGCAAGTAATCTGAACCGGGGAGGGGGAAGGGTGACACACAGAAAGGCAACCTCTTCTTCCCTCACTCATTCCTTCTTCAAAAACCACTTTCTCATGCTTTACTTCTTTTCTCTTCCTCCTTGTTAGTTCGATAGCATGTGAATGTGTTAGCCTCAGGACTCCATCATGGCCACACGTATGCCTGTGATCAGAATGGCTTTCCCCCCCAGCAGTAATAAACCTGACGTTCCTTTATTCTTTCAACCACCAGTCTTACCCGACTATTCATTTCTGAACTCTGCTGCAATACATAACAAACTCCAATAAAGAGGGCCCAGCCACTGTCTTTGTTTTCTGGTATATCACTACCCCTATTTTATTTTTAGAGATTCTTTTAATGCTTCAAATTTGCATGTGAGTGTGTGTTCATTCCCTTCCGTGTCTGCGTACTATCCAGGCAAAAACATTGCTGAACTGGATCTGCTGTGAGACTGTTTGATAGAAAACTTCAGTCTCAAAGTACAGTCACTCGCACTATAGATAAATGCCATTTTATTATACTAGCAGGGTTATTTTCAGTCCCTTTCCTAATGATCCCTCATACACAATGTCAACTGGATCCTGTCTATCTATATTTATTTTTGTTTATTTTATTTATTTATTGCATTTATATACTGCCCCATAGCCGAAGCTCTCTGGGTGGTTTACAACAATTAAGAACATTAAAAACAGGTATACAAATTTAAACCATACCAGATTAAAACCCATAAAAACCGATAGGCAAGTTAAAACACATGCTATTCAAATGCTGTTAAAATGCCTGGGAGAAGAGGAAAGTCTTGACTTGGCACCAAAAAGATAACAGTGTTGGCATCAGGCACACCTCGTCAGAAAAATCATTCCATAATTTGGGGGCCACCACTGAGAAGGCCCTCTCCCTTGTTGTCAGCCTCTCAGCTTCCCTCAGAGTAGGCACCCGGAGGAGGGCCTTTGATGTTGAGTGTAGTGTATGGGTGGGTTCCTGTCGGGAGAGGTGTTCCATCAGGTATTGTGGTCCTATATGCTTGTTGACACTCTCAAAGAATGTCAAAAGGTTAGTCAGACACGACTTACCCTTGCAGAAGCCATGCTGGTTCTGCTTCAGCAAGAGTTGTTCTTCTATATGCTTGGTAATTTTATATTTAACAATACTTTCTACCAGGTTTCCCAGAACAGACGTTAAGCTAACCAGTCTGTTTTGAAGAATAGCTGTTTCAAGTTATTTGAGAAGTGCAAATTACAAAGTTTGTCGTTCAAATGCAAACAAAATCAAATTTCCCCAGGTGCAGCTGGGGAAGATTCTCTGCCTGAAATGTAAGAGAGCCACTGCCAGTCAGAGTTGATAGTACTGAGCTAGATGGTCCAAAGGTGTGACACAGTGGAAGGAAGTGTCCTATCTTCTGTGTTCCAATGAGCCAGAGGAGGAGCTGCCAATATTCAGAAAAGGCAAATATTACTCATCAACCCAAAAGTCTTCACCGAGGACTACTTTAGGCAAATCTGAGGGTTCCCTCCTGCTCTGAGCTCATGGAGCTATATGCCAAAAATCCTTCCCCTTGTGGGGAAAAATATAATGAGGGATTATTTATTCCTCTTTGCTATTCTGTGCTGAAAGGTTAATTTACCCACACCATCATCAGACAGCGGCAGGAAGACAAAAACTCCTTGCAAGGTTTCTGGATCTCGCTCAACTTGGAGAGGGAAGAAGTGGTCATAGGAGCAGCATCGGAAGAGAAGAGGCAAAGGAGGCAGCCAACCTTTTCCAGTTCCCCCAAATCCACCCGGGATCCTGGATGATTCAGGGACAAAATGAATCCCAGCCACATCGCCTCCTTGTTGACATCTGACAAGTGGCAGTGTGACTTTAATGGGAGCTGGAAATGCAGGGCGTTTTGAGTCAGAGTGACCGAAGAAGAGCAATATTAAAAAAAAAAAATTGAAGTAGGATCCTTGACAGATCATTCACTGGTGACGGCCTCCCAAAGCTGTGTGGTAAACCAGAAATATGCTGCATGAATGGCCCAATTCTCCTAAGGAATGCGCTGGTTTTGCAGAGGACTCAGCCTGCTAGCTGCAAGGTCCCCTTTCTCCCCCCCTTCTCTCTGCTGGACCAAGGATTGCATCCAGAAAGGACTCAGCTAGCCAAGGAAGTAAAACCCCTGGCTGGGGGGCATTGGAGAGGCCCAAGGTAGGGGGCGGGGAGTGGTTGCCAGCCTTTTCTTGTGACATGTGTCACGTCTCTCCTCTGAAGGAGCGTGCTCTTGAAAGCAGGATCAGCAGGAAGATCCCCCCCCTTTCCATGATCAGAGAATTCCCTTCCCTTCAGGTTCCATCATTTATGAAAGTGCTATATTTATTAGCCATGGCTAACTCAACAGGCCTTCCATGGCCAGAGGCGGCAGCACACCCTGGGGACATCTAGAAGTATCTAACTGGCCAACCAGCATTCTTGTCTAGATGAGATGGATCTAAGGCCTGATCCAGCATGGTTCTTATGGAACACGGGAAGCTACCTTTTAACCTTGTCAGGCCACTGGCGTATCTAGCTCAGTATGGTCCACACTGATTGGCAGCAGATCTCCAGGATTTCTGACAGGGGTCCTTCCCTGGAGATGTAGGGGATTGAACGTGGGACCTTTTGCATGCAGAGCAGATGTAGCCCTCTGAAGTGGCAACATTACACTAGGCTTGCCACAGCTTAGGTCTGATGACAGACGCATGCAAAACAGGCAGAACAGCCTAAGCAGCCAAGAGCACTCTGCTAGGAAATGCTCCCCGTTGAAACGCATTTTGGCACATGAGATTTACTCCCACAAGATACAGTGAGGGCCACCAGCTTGGTTAGTTTGAAAAGGGGTGTTAGACAGATTCATGGAGGATAGGGCTATCCATGGCTACTGCTAGCCACAAAGGCGACATACTGTCAGGACCAGTACACCTCTGAATACCAGTTGCTGGGGAACATGAGTGGGGAGAGTGCTTTTAACCTCATGTCCTCCTGGTGGTGGGCTTCCCACAAGGGCATCTGGCTGGCAGTTGGAGGAACAGGATGCTGGCCTACTTGGGCCTTAATGGTCTGATCCAGCAGCCAGGCTCTTCTGTCATCCCTATGAGATCATTAGCAATTATCTCTGTGGTCCATTAACAGCAGTCCCTCCTTTCCCCCGCAATTGCAAACGGCCACTTGGTGGCGCCCTGTGGCTTGTTCATTCGTGCTCCAGGCGGTTCACCTCAAATGGAGAAAAGTTACAGCCAGGCCCCTCGAGTTGCAGCAACATACATCAAGGACAGCACAGCCAAAGAGCAAAACGCAGATAAGGTGATCAAGAAATGTTTTCTTAACACAGAAAGATTTTGGGCCATCTTGTGAAGACTACAGCTCTCTTGCTTTTCTTCTGCTGCTTGTTCCTGGAAGATGGCAGACTAATGGCGGCAGCAGGAGGAGGAGGAAGAGGCGGCGGCACTCTGCCCGGACAGGCCAAGCCAGGCACAGAGGGGAAGTTGTGTCCATTGGCATTGGTGGCAGAAGAGAGCAGGCAGGTGTTCTTCTCCTCCATTGCAGGCTGTGGGCCACCGCAACGCCTGCATCCTCATCCACCCACCCAGATCGGTGCAGGCGGAGGAATGGAGGAGCCATGCCGGTGCTTCTCTGGGCAGGCATGGGTGGCAGAGTAGCCATGGTGGCCAGCAGCCACTGGTGGAAGGGAGGCACTGTCGCAGCATTCTGGCTTCCCCAGCAAATTGCTTGGAATACCATACCAGTGCAAGGCCAGTGCATCCCAATCCAGTCGCTGGGATGATCCCTGCTTACCAGGGGACCACCAGCTGCCCTCGTTCAGCCTCTGCAAACACTTCCACCCCTGAAAGATTGCTGAACAGGAACAGGGAGCACTTTTCAACACTGTGGAAAATGTCTGTGGGCAGCTCTTTCCTTTTTATCGTAGTCCCATTTGCAACTTGCAAAATGAAGCTGCCTCAATGGCCTGAGAAAATCCTCTCTCTCCTTCCAATCAGAGTTTTCTGTAAATGACCTTTCATCAGCGAACACAGGAGGGAAGCAGACCTTTGAGTCTGTTGCTGGCTATGGCCTGGGATTGGCTGTCTGAGACCATATGATTCCCGGGATCTGCAGGACTAGGGTTCTTAACGTGTCTTGGCTTGGTCTGCCTTGTTCCACCATCCAAAAAAGAAGCTTCAGTGGAATGGAAGGGGGACTTGATCCACCCACCCACCCCTCCGACAGCTCCAGGATGTACCTTGGTGGTTGCTCACTGCCATTGGAACATCTTCCTAACATTCTAGCAGTATTCTTACCTAGGGAGGGCATTTTGTATGGAGAGGGGAGGTGGTTTTAGTTCCTGGGTTGTCTTAATATAAATCTGCTTGAGTGCTTATGTGTTTCCAGTGGTAAAAAGAGTCCAAAAAACAAGATCACTTGGTGAAGCGAGCAGGGGGCAGAGCGCATCAAGCACCAGGTTCTTAAGCACTGTCCAGTGAAAGCAGAGGAAGTGGGCATCACTCATGGTGGGCACAGTAGTCCTTGGATATAGAAAAGGAGGAGATGGTGACATGTGTGGGTGCTCAAGGAGAGGAAACCCCAAGAAACTGTTGGCTATAAGGAGCAGACGCATCTGGATAAAATTACTACAATTGGGAGGGTGAGAGTGCAAAACTTTAGAAATAACTCTTCGATTCACTAGACATGGCTCTCTCTGTTAAAAGGAAATTTAGGGAAGAAAAAAAGGGAGCTATTTTTATTCCCAAATGAGCCCCATTCTCCAAATGAAAATCTATCTTCGCCTCTGTTTTTTATTTTTTTCTCTACACTTTCTTTTGTCCTTTCTTCCTTCTGGGAAAAATTGCTCTGTGATCCCCACTTATGAAGCCCATAAAATGCCTGGAAGTCTGTCCTGGCAACAGGCGCTGCTTGGAGAGATGGTGGTGCACGAGGCAAACAGTCACAGAGAGAGGCAGGGAAAGGGTTTGGAAGCTTTTTCAACAGGCTGTTACTCTGCTTAAAGGTCAGAGAAGGATGGAATCACAGGAAGGGCAGCAGTGGGGAAAGATAGCAGCCCAGAGTTTGTATGTTTGACAGCATAACAGTGGACCCTCAGCCAGCATTTGACCATCATGGAGCGACAGGTTAAAGCCCACCGTGAATCAGTGGGCTGACACCGTTGGAAGTCTTTCACACCCAGCTGCCCGTCCTGAGCAACGACTTCCCATCCACAGCCCCCTCCACTACAAAGACTAAATATGAACTCTCAGAAGAACATCAGAAGAACCTTGAAGCTGGATAAGGCCAAATACTTGTCTAGCCCAGTGTTCTCACAAGTGGCCAACCAGATGCCTATGGGAAGCTTGCACGCAGGCCCTCTCAGAAATGAAGAGGTGTCCCCAACCCCCAAATGCTTGCAGGGTCAAGAGCTCCAGCAGCAGAACAGCCAGTAGGGGCATTAGCAAACTTGACGAAAGGGGGCAACTGGGGAGAGAGCACACTCCTGGTCTCAGAGACATCTGTCAGGGCCTGTCTGAGCATGGAGCTCCCCTCAAACCTTTCCATTTGATTGCTCTGCAAATCAGCACCCCACCATTTGGCACCTCCTTGTTTACACTCAGCCACTCACACTGCATCTCGTACTGGGGGGGTCCAGGGACCTGAGCTTCCTTATAACTTATATGCAGGCAGTGCTGGGTGCCGTGAACCCCACCTATTTCAACGCGGATGAATCAGAGGTGAGGCTTGTGGCTGCCTCCTCTGTCCACCAATTTTTTCCTGGGATGGAGGACAGCTCAGCATGTCCTTTTCCATTCCTTGAGGGCAGGGAAAACTCCCCCCTGCCTCCACGCTCTTAGTGGATGGCTGCATTTCTTAGAAACCACACAGGGCACTGCAGTATTTGTTCTGCCCCCTGTCAGAAGAAGGTCAGTCTCTGCCAAGTGATTTCACCCCTAAGTGTTTCCTTCAGCTTGCCTCCAAAACTGCTTGATTGGCGATTACCTGGGGCTGCAGGGGTGACTGGCAGATGGATGCAGCCCCACAATTACTTGGCAATTGTTCTTAACTGTCCAGCAGTAAGCAAGGATGGAGGAGGAGAAGGTCCAGCTGAGCCACGGCAGGGCAGGTCTTCCAATCCAGACCCAAGATGGCGTCTTGGTTTCATTCCAAGAGACAGGCTCTCTTCTTCTCCAGCTCAGGCTGAAGGGGCCATGACCTTCTTAAGAAGAAGCTCAGGCCACACAAGCCCAGTCGGGGACATTCGCAGACCTTTCCTGACCATTTTAAATCCTCCGGAAATTGAAAGCCAGCCTTCTAAATCTGCAGAACTGGAATTCAGTCTTTCTAGTGAATTGCATTTGGGGAGGGGGATACTGGATAAAACTCCTCCCCACCCTTGTGGATTCTTCCACAATCATTATCATCAAACACATAGTTGAGGGGTCTCTGGTTTCATGCTAGTTGCAAAATTAAGGATTTCCAGAAATCCCAGTCGCTGGGCACATTAGCAGGTGTGTGGGGACCAGTGGTGGCTGATGGCTCCATTGGGGCAGTGGAATCTGCTCCAGGTTTTAGTCTGAACTTTCAAGGAGCTGTCCAAGGTGCTTCAGCTCTCATCAGCCCCAGCCAGCATGGCTGTGCCGACGGGAATTGTACTCCAAAACATCCCCAGGCATCAGGTTGGGAAGGCTGATATAGGCCTACACCAGGAGCCTCAGGCCTGGGAGCTGAATGTGGCCCTCTGGGTTTCTACGTCTGGCCCTCAGGACTCTCCCAGGCCCCACCCCGCAATGATCCTGCTGAGTTTCCTCCTCTAGTGATTTGGCCTGGCTGGAACACACGCTTGAACTGTGGTAACAATTCCTCTTGTTTGCATGGATGGAGGATGGTGAGTGGTGTGTGTCCGGCCACGTGCATTGTTGCCATACTCACTATTGACATGTGGCCCAAGATGATTACCCATGAGGGAATGTGGCCCTTAGGCTGAAAAATGTTCCCCACCCCTGCCCTATGCCCTACTAAAACATCCCTGGATATTTTGGTGGATATCCTTGGTGGATTTGGAGGGGACGGAGTCAAGGGCTTGATCCACTTCCTTGAGGTACGTATGTGTTTGTTCTTTTCAGTGCTATTAGTGTTTGCTTGTGACTTGTACTCTTGAGCAGCTGAGTAGCTGGATGTTCCTGTTCCACAAGGAAGCTGCGAACTGATAAAAGGATGAAATATAAGTCTTATGACCTACCAGGCCCACCCTCCTTCCCTCTGGAGAAGGGATGTGGCTCTGTGGGAGAGAGTCTGTTCTGCATGCAGAAGGCCCCAGACTCAACCCCCAATAGTGTCTCTAGGGAGGACTAGGGATATCCCGTGGAGAGCCACTGCCGGTCAGTGTGGATGGTGCTGCACTAGATAGGCCAGTGGTCTGACTCTGGATATCAGGCCGCTTCTTCTCTTCCCCCTTGCCTCCTGAACCCTACGCGTATTTGCCCTTGGCAGTACGAGAAGGCAAAACCCAAGGACTGGCTCTTCTGCACCTTTCTCGGCAAGCCAGCAGCAAGCAGCCTGACTGATCTCCCAGCAACATTGTTGCAAAAGAGGAGGGGGCCACCAGCCAAAATCGTGCTAATTGTTTCCCTTCTTGCTAGTGGTGCAGAGCCAAGGCAGATAAGGGGGGAGCTGTTTTGAAAAGGCATCTTTCTTAGAAGGCCAAGCCAGCAAGCTGAAACATTAAGAAGCAAAGTAATCTCCAGAGTCAGCTCCTAAACAGTGACTGTTGGAAGATTCAGGACAGACAAAAGAAAGGCCTTCCCACAGCACATAGTTCCAATATGGAGTTCACTCCCACAAGAGGCAGTGATGGCCACCAACTTGGATGGCTTTAAAAGAGGATTAGACAAATTCATGGGGGGAAAGTCTATCAGTGGCTACTAGCCATGATGGCTACCCTCTGCCTACATAAGTGGAGATGGCGTGCTTCCCAACACCAGTTACTGGAAGCCGCAGGAAGGGAGAGTGGAAGGATCCATCCTGATCATATAGGCTGGGGGTTCTTAACCTAGGGGGTCCATGAATGTGCATCAGAGGGTCTATGAACCAAGCACTAAAAATTCCCCATGCAATAATATACATTTTGTTTGTTCGTTTAGGGGAGTCCATAGCTTTCATCAGCTTCTCAAAGGGGTCCATGACCCAGAAAAGGTTAAGAACCACTGATACAGACACTTCTGGTGGGACTTTTAAGTTAAAGGGTTGCAATTGCCAGGCAGGCTCCATCCGCATGGATCACATGTTCACATTTTAAATATTTATATCCTGCCTTATCTTGTCAGAGGAGAACCCAAGGCATTGAAGAGTATGCAGCCTTTAAAATCAAAGAATGCACATTACTCATTCACTATCAAAGGGAGGTACCACATCTCATCCAAGATAAGGGGTTTATTTCTTAAAGCGATCTAACATGGTTGAACCTCACCAATGCAGATTCCTCTACTTGGCTTTGAAGTTCTACTCATGTAGCAGTAAGAATAGTAGTTGCTCTAGTTGTGTTGCTACACCTAGTTGCAGCAGCAGCAGCCGCCGCCTTGGTAGTATTAATGCATCTACTAAGGAGGAATTCAAAGTAATTTTACTAGTCTTACTTAACAGGATTTACTAATCTTAGCACTTGTGGTGGCAATAGCGGCTATTATGATTATTCTCATGATAAGGATAACAAATTTGTCAATTTCAGTTTCTCTTAGATTTTCATTTTCCCAATCTTAAATTTAATTCTGCACATTTCTGCATCAGTTTGCTTTTTTTAAAAAAGTTCTCATGAAAATTCACCAGCATTTCAGCCCACTTTTTTCTTGATTATACATTTTTGCAAGCAATTTTCTCTAACATGGAGCACTTGTGTGTTGTTTTCAGTAATACATGAATCCAGACACATATTCCCGAACACACACATTTATGTACGCATTACTGGATTGAAGAACTATGTTGTAAAAGTCAGAGAAGGGTGCATGTTGAAGGACGGCTGCATTTTGGTTCATACACTGTTTCAGAAAGTGCAAATTAAGTAATGCAAAGTAAACTGAAATTCTCCTCCAAGGCTAAGAAGGTATTTTTATAGCTTTTGTGTGCAAGCTAAATCAGCTTTATATCCTGTAAACTCTTTGGCCACTGACAGCCATCACTGTAATATGTACAGCACCTTGCACTGGGATGAGGCTGCTTTAACAGATGTATAGTTTTCAAATCGTGTGACGTATTAGTTCTCCTCTGTTCAGCACTGGTTAGGCCTCATCTTGAGTACTGCATCCAGTTCTGGTCTCTGCACTTCAGGAAGGATGCAGACAAACTGGAACGGGTTCAGAGGAGGGCAACAACGATGATCAGCGGACTGGAAACAAAGCCCTATGAGGAGAGACTGAAAGAACTGGGCATGTGTAGCCTAGAGAAGAGAAGACTGAGGGGAGTTATGATAGCACTCTTCAAGTACATGAAAGGTTGTCACATAGAGGAGGGCTCAAGTTGCAGGAAACCAGATTTCGACTGAACATCAGGAAAAACTTCTTAACTGTTAGAGCCATATAACAACGGAATCAATTACCTAGAGAGGTAGCGGCCTCTCTAACACTGGAGGTGTTCAAGAGGCAGCTGGACAGCCATCTGTTGGGAATGCTTCGATTAGGATTCCTGCATTGAACAGGGGGTTGGACTTGATGGCCTTATAGGCCCCTTCCAGCTCTATGACTCTATGATTCTATGATTTTATGACTTTAAATAAAAGTTAGTATCTATTGCTCCTATAAGCAGTAGCAAGGTTCAAGCATCTTACTGCTTCATCTAAGAGCCTGCAAAAGGCTCCATTTGTTTAACCATCCCATTTCACACTTGATGTGCCATTCCAACCACTCTGTAATAAGACCTCCCTGAATTTGGACCAGGCACTCAGGTAGACAGAAAAACCCTGCAAGATGAATCAGACGGATCACCTCCCAGCCTTGCGTCGCAGAGCCAGCTTGCATGTTTCCTTTGGCATGGCCTTGTGTTCTGGACCCCAGTTCAAGGAGAGTTGAATTTCTGATACTGCAGAGAAGACAAGATAATTGTTACATTTTTAACATACTAACAATTCCTCTCTCAGCAAACAGTTGGGACAACAGCATGCCTCCACAGATCACAGAACAGTTACTTAGTTGCAGGGAGCCTGAAATTGGACGCTGCCTCCATTGAAAGCCTGACCAGCATGCTTGCGGTGGCCTTTGTTTGCAGGCACATGCAGCTCAGAGGCCTGTGTTTAGTCCCAGCCATGACGCAAGAGCAGACCAACAGGAGGGGCAGGTCCTGCTGAATCAGCTGCTGACACGAGTCCAGGAAGAAGAAAGGGTTGTGCTCTGGGAAGCAACCTCAGCCACAGAGAGCAAGGCACAGTTATCCTTAAAGCCAATGAACCTGAGCTGCAGAGTGGAGAGCGAAAGAGTTCTGCACCAAGCACCAAAAGCTCAACTGCGAACTGCTGCTCCATAACTTGTTAGCCCATTTGCCGAAAACCATTCACAGCCTTTTCATATTGTTGCATGAACCCTAATCTCCGAGTAGTGAGAGATTTCAGTGGTTCTAGTCCTTACCGAGGGTTTGGTTTCCTTGGAATGAAGGCCAGTGGAGATTGTGGTGGCTTTAGAATAGATGGTTTTATTTACACATATATACAACCTGAGCATAAGATGGGAGGGCTCACAACATTAACAGATCTTGTTCCCCATTTTGTTTCTAGGGGAGCCTCCAAAGCCGTCGCTTTGGATTCATCGTAGAGAGCAAGTCCAGCTCTTGTGCCTTCTCCAGCTCCAGACCAGACTAGCCAAGGCTAGCCCTGCTATTGTTCTACCTATAAGAGGACCTCCTCCCAGGTAGGCCTGCTCCCTCCTGTAAAGAGCATCACCAACCAGTTGACCAACTCTTTAGACATGTAAATAGGGTGCTTAACAGGTCCGGCTAAGCCCATTCACTTTGCAAAGAAACTGGCTTGACCAGTTTAGCAGGTTCCTTCCACTACAGATCCTAGCCTTCTAGATACCGAATTACAGGCTTGGAGGGGGACCAAAGACATCATCCAGACCAACCCTCCAATCCTATAACAATACATATATGCTATCTGAGCAATGGCACACACATGAACACGCACAATAACCCTCTCCAGGCACTACCTTGACTGGTGCAGCTCACACTTCAATTTGCAATATGCAGACCAAACCACAGCTACCCCTTGAAATTCATACTTCTCTGAATTTGGTGGTGCGGTTCTCCAACTTGCATTGCGCAGGGGGCTGGACTTGATGGCCTTATAGGCCCCTTCCGACTCTACTATTCTATGATTCTATTTATGAACCAACACATGTGTACAAATATGTTTGAAGTGTGCATAAAACTGTGTGTGAGTGATAATAACATACAGTTGCTTGCCAAATGCTGTGTAAAATTAAGCAAAATTGCATACAAAAATGTGCCCTACAATGCTGATGAATTTTTGACAGAACTTCTTACAAATCCGCATACTGATGAAAAAATGCTGGCTGCTTCCAGACAACCTATTTATTGAGCATTTGTCCTAACTCACCTGCACAATGTTTGCATCAGTTGTTTACTGAGCATTGATTTTGATAACTTTGCTGGGAGGTCAGACAATGCTGCGTCAAGGGAATGTTGTCCCTCACTTTCTGGCGCATCATTTTCCCCATCACAAAAAGTCCTATTTGAGGGAAGGAGGTTTGCTCCACAAGAGTGCCAAAGCAACTTAATTGTTCTACCTGGATTTGCCATATGTGATTGAATCCTATCTGACAATAGTGACAGGCAAGAAGTGCCCATGGTGAAATGAATTTAAGGTTGGAAAAATGAGAAACTAGGAAAAATCAAAACAGATAGCTTCGTCTATCCCTAAACATTATTTTTTATTTATTTATTAGATTTATTAGTCGCCCGTCTGGCTGGCTGGACAGCCACTCTGGGCGACGTACAAAATAAAAACATACAAATACATTAAAACATTAAAAATCTCAACAATAATAAAACCTAGCCCACCCCAAAAGCCTGCCTGAAGAGCCAGGTTTCCAAGGCCCGGCGGAAGCTCATCATGGAGGGGGCATGGCGGAGATCATTTGGGAGGGAATTCCACAAAGTAGGGGCCACAACTGAAAAAGCCCTCTCCCTAGTCCTCACCAGTCCAGCTGTTTTAACTGGTGGGATACAGAGAAGGCCTTTTGAGGCTGATCTTGTTGGGTGGCATCCCTGATGATGTTGGAGGCACTCCTTCAGATAGACTGGGCCGAAACCGTATAGGGTTTTAAAGGTCAGAACCAACACGTTGAATTGGGCCTGGAAAACAACCGGTAACCAGTGCAACTCCTTCAGCACTGCAGTGATGTGATCTCGCCGGTGGCTGCCTTTAATCAGGTGAGCCGCCGCATTCTGTACCAGTTGCAGCTTCTGGACCATTTTCAAGGGTAACCCTATGTAGAGCGCATTACAGTAGTCTAGGTGAGAGGAGACCAGGGCATGTACCACCGATGGGAGCAGATGGTTGGGAAGGTAGGGGGGCAGCCTCCGTATCAGATGGAGTTGATACAGCGCCGCCCAGCTCACAGCCAAGACCTGAGCCTCCATGGACAGCTGGGAGTCAAGAATGACCTCCAGACTGCAGACCTGGTCTTTCAGGGGCAATTGTACCCCATTGAGCACCAGGTCAACATCCCCCAACCTTCCCTTGTCTCCCACAAACAGTACCTTGGTTTTGTCAGGGTTCATCTTCAGCTTATTCCTTCCCATCCAGCCACTCACTGACTCCAGGCACTTGGATAGGGTTTCTACAGCCAACCTCGGTAAAGATTTGAGTGAGAGATAGAGCTGCCTGTCATCCACATACTGGTGACACTGCAGCCCAAATCTTCTGATGATAGCCCCCAGCAGCTTTATATAGATGTTGAACAGCATCGGGGAGAGGATGGAGCCATGTGGCACCCCACAAGTGAGAGGCCAAGGATCTGAAACCTCATCCCCCAATGCCACTCTCTGGTGCCTACCAGGGAGGAAGGAACGGAACCACTGCAATACAGTGCCCCCTATGCCTAACCTCTTCAGGCGGTCCAGAAGGATACCGTGGTCAACAGTGTCAAAAGCCGCTGAGAGATCCAGGAGGACAAGGAAGGTGCCTTCGCCCCTATCCAACGCCCTCCTCATATCATCCACCAAGGCTGTCCAGGCCTGAAGCCTGATTGAAATGGATTACAGCTGCAAAAGGGCAGCACAAATAAAAAAGGTCTGCGGGATATGGATGGGCAAGAAAATTGATTCAGTTCGCATTCCAAGCCGAATCCATCAAATTTGCAGTTTCCACAACAATATGAGAACCGAAATGCTGACATCCTTCAAGATTCGCACTTGTTTGAATTCTGCAATGCAGTTTGTCAACCAGACAATGTTTACAAGAATGCATATATTAGGGGAAAGTATGCATAAAAATGAATGTATCAGTGAAAATAACATAGAAAATGCATTTTATGATGAGAAATGGCTCGCAAAAATGTCTACATTAGTCAGAACTGCCTACAAAATGTGTTTATTAGGAGAAAGTTGCAGTAAAAGTACTGAAGAATTTTCATGAGGATTTCTTTTTAAAAAATCAGCAAATTCCTGAAGAAATGTGGAAAACTGAATCTGAGATTGGAAAAATGAGAAACTGAGAGAACTGAAATGGACAGATCTTTCCATCTCTCCTGTGGGGCCACCTCCCCTTTGCCTCTACTCCTATCATTGCATGACTTACACCGGCTTCCCCATGTTCTGGTGTAACTCATGCAACAGGAAGCCTTTTTACCTTGCAAAGGCTCCTGCTGCCAAGGTTCTTGGTCACGTGTGAACCTCCATGGGCAGAAAAGCCTCCCCACTGCAGGCACGAGGCAAGTCAAAGCTGATACAAGCTGTGAGATGCTGCCAGTACTGGGTGGGGGGCACACACATGAGGAAGGTGAGTCAAATTATGCTTGATGTGGAGAAAGTGGATAGAGAGGAGGTGTTCACCCTCTCTCAAAATACTAGAACCCAATGGAGTTATCCAGTGCCAACTCTCGCCCAGGGGCAAATATCTCCAGCTTCAAGCATGCTTGGAGGAAACTGATTGCTTGGATCCATTCCAGTCTGGCTTCAGACCTGGCGGTGCCACTGAAACTGCCTTGGTCACCCTGGCTGATGACATATGTCGGGAGAGAGACGGGGGAATGCGACCCTGCTCATTCTCCTTGATCTCTCAGCGGCTTTTGATGCTGTTGATCACTGAATCCTTCTGAAATGTCTCGAGGTGGCAGAGCTTGGAAGCTTACTTTTATAAAGTAATAAATTACAGTTACAGTTACATGGCCAAAAAAGTAGTAATTACAGTTACAATTACAATTGCTCTGAAAGTAGCTGATTACTTTACTTTTCCTACAAAGTAATCACTACAATTACATTTCAGTTACTCAAAAAAATGCCTACAAGGTGCTGGCCTTGGCTGCTGCACATCTAAGTAGCCTAAAAGAACATTAAAAGTAAACGCACACATACAGAGGTAGTAGAATAATTCTTTTTATTCATAAGATAGCAATGGTGGTCTCTCCACTGGTAAGGGTGGTGGGGAGGAAGGCTGAGGCCACTACTCAGATCTTTGAACGTCAAACCAAGTGCAACCCCCCCCCACTCAGCCAGCCACTTAACCACCTCCTGGACCCTGCCCTGCCACCAACTAAGGGACACTCACTCAAGCAAACATTTTCCCGAGATGCAAAAAAGTTAAAATACTGCAAATGCAGCACAGTAGCCAGAGAGGGTGGGGGAGGCCACTTTGTGTGCCAAGTGAAACACAGTATTCACACACACACACACACACACACACACACACACACACACACACACACACACACACACACACACATTGTCATCTTTCACCTCCACAGTTCTTTATCTCCATTCTGCTGCTGCCTCCTCCTCCTCCTTTATCCATGTTCTTGACCTCCAGATCGTTTCTCCCTCCACTCCATTCTTCACCACCACTATCCATTTTTTTAAATAATTGTTTTCTCCACTCCACCCCGTCTCACTCTCTGCCTCCTCCCTTGTTGCATCCTACCCATCTACAGAGCATGAGGAAAGAGAGGCACTGCACAGAAGCCCAGTTTGAGGCACATGATTTCCATCTACAAATCAGAGGAGCAGAAGACTTCCCCTGCTCCCACTCCCCAAGTAATGCCCAAAAGTAATTCTGGAAATGGTACAATTACTCCCCAAAAGTAATAAAATTACTCCTAGTTCTATTACAATCAAAATGTAAAGGAATTACCCACTCGTTACTCAAAAAAGTAATGAATTACAAGTAATTCGTTGCTTATAACTAGTTACTTCCAAGCTCTGCGAGGTGGGGATTTGGGGCTCTGCGCTTCAGTGGTTTGGTTCATACTTCCAGGGCTGCTTCCAAAAGGTTGCTATGGGAAGCTACTGTTTGGCACTGGGGGAGCTGTCCTGTGGGTTCCACCTCGCCCCCCATGCTATTTAACATCTGTATAAAGCCACTGGGAGCTGTCATCAGAAGATTTCGAGTGAGGTGTCATAAATACGCAGATGACACCCAGCTCTATCTCTCTGCTCCATCTGAATCAGGAGAGGCAGTTGAGGTGCTGGACCCATGCTTGGAGACAGGGATGGGCTGGATGTGGGCCAATAAATAGAGGCTGAATCCTGAAAAGACAGAAGTGTTGTGTGTCCAGGGTTTTCCTGTCCAGGAGGTGGGGAGACGGCCTGTTCTGGATGGGGTTGCACTCCCCTGGAAGGAGCAGGTCCACAGCCTGGGGTGTACTCCTTGATCCAGCCTTGTCACTGGAGGCTCAGGTGGCCTCAGTGGCTAGAAAGGCCTTTTACCAGCTCCAACTGGTTCACCACCTTCAGCCCCTTTTGGACAGAGATGATTTGACCACGGTGCTCCATGCTCTGGCATCTTCCAGAATGCATTATTGCAATGTCCTCTCTGTGGGGCAGCCCTTGAAGATAACGTAGAAACTTCAACTGGTCTGAAATGCAGCAGCCAGACAACTGGCTGGGATTCCCTTTAGATCTCATCTAACTCCTGTATTAAAAGAGCTGCCATTTTGTTTCTTTCTAGGCCCAATTCAAGGTGTTCACATTAGTGTTTAAAGCACTCAATGGCTTAGGACCCAAATATCTGAAAGGCCGCCTCTTTCCCAACAGAAACTCTCAGGTGCTGAGATCAGCGGAGGGGGGATATAAGATGCTTGTGAATTGTGCCAAAACAACAGCAGCCCCTCTATAAGATGAGAAGGTCTGGAGCCAGCTTCCTCTTTGCAAATCCTATAGAAGCCCTTTCCTCTTGGGCCTGGGAATGGCTGCTCAATGGGAAGAGGGGTTTAAACTTTATTCTACACATGCTTGGGGTAACTGTCTTCACTAAATCCCTTGGCACGTTCCATGGCCGGACTCTGGCACTGAAAAGAGGCCCAGTTCAGCCACGGTAATGGTCCTGGGCACTGTGCTCTTCAGTCTCCCGAACCATCCCTCAGCTCCATCCCACAGCCCTTGGCTGGGCAGATGAATTCTAAAATTAGAACATCGTCTACTGCTCCCCCCACACACACTGCGTTTCTCTTCTGTTGCACACAGACACACACATACCTCCCTTGGCACTGAGCCATCCAGGCACTTCAACCGTTTGGCCTCACTTAGCTGGGAAGATCGTAGCCTAATCATCAGCTAAGACTCGGAGCTTAGAGGAAAGGCAGAGTGCTTTCTTTGCATTCCTTGTCAGGTCTGATCTAAAACACATTGGCCGGTGCGGCATGAAAAGCCCTAATTGGCAGCGGGAGTCAGGCATGGTGGCGGAGTGTGCTTGTGACCATCGGTGCCTTATAGGCGTAGCTCCGACTCTGCCTCGCTTAGGGGCCCTTGCCTTGCCCCAGCCAGTCTTCAGGGCTCTCCACTGGGGCCTGCATTCCCGGTGGCTTGATGGGAGTCATCAATCACGGCAGGCCGAAATGCCCCCCTCCCCGAATCCGGACAAGATCCACTACAAGCAGTAACATCTGGAGAATTCATCTATTATTTATCCCCCTCCCCCCACTATTAACAGAGATTCTCTTGTATTAAAGCAGAAACAACAACACCCCCCCTCCCAAATATGATCCAACCTTCCAAAGGTTCAGGCAGGAGCCTGCAACATGCAGGATGGCACTCGCCCCTGTCTGTCAGACTGACCGGTGGGCTACTCCCCCAGTGGGACTTGGAGTGCTCTGTCTCTCTCTGTCATGACTACTACAACTTCTCCCTGTCCATTGATCAGTTGCCTGGCTGTCCTGCCCAGGCTGCCTTGGCCACAATCTCTCCAACTTTGCTTGCTTTTCTGAGGCCAAAGCTCTAGGAGTGGAGATCATTGTCCTTTTTGCACTATAGGAGTTCTCCTCCCCCCACCTCCCAACGCTGCTGAAACCTGGATTTATAGGCAGCCGCTGGGGCTCACCAGGCCTTCTCCTCTTGCTCCAAAGAGTGGAAATCCACCCATAGTTATTAATTAGGCTTTGGGATCATAGCTGGTGCTTGCTTCGGGTAGGCAATTGGGCCTTGCCTTGCTGCTCTCTGCCTTTCCGGGTTGACAGTGCTGGAATAGTCCTGCTGGATGCGAACAGATGCGGCAAAGGGAACAGGATTGTCTCCACTGGCTCAGTAGTTAGAGACATTCAGTTCAGTTCAGATTTACAAGAGACCTGACCAAATCAGCACTTTATGAAACAATATGAAAATCGAAACGCAGCCATCCTTC
This sequence comes from Rhineura floridana, assembly GCF_030035675.1. Lineage (NCBI taxonomy): Eukaryota > Metazoa > Chordata > Lepidosauria > Squamata > Rhineuridae > Rhineura > Rhineura floridana. Next base: position 125,501,252 of record NC_084488.1, read on the forward strand.
AAAATTCACACTTGCCTGTATTTTGCAATGTGGCTCCCCAGCCAAGGATTGTGTACAAAAATGGGTATGTGTATGCATAGAAAGGCACATACTAATGAAAATAGCATACTGGGTGAATTGCTTTGCAAATATGTTTCGGCAAAATTTGCATACCAAAATTTGCATATTAGGATAAATTTGCACTAAATTGCTGATGAAGCCCTTTTTTTGGAAAAAAACAAACAAACAAACCCAAGCTGATGTGGAAATCTGGAGAACTGAACTTAAAATTGGGAAAATGAGAAACCGAGATTGTTAGATTTACCCATTCCTAAGCACATTTTGTAGGCAAATGGTTGCAGGTTCAATCCCTGGCAGCTCCTTCACATCGCACACCCCACTTCATTGTGCTTCCTCCCCATACATCTCTGCATTTTTCCTCCAAAGGAGAGAGGTGTGGCTTTTTTCTATGATTGGACTCCAAGGCTGGATTACGCCTTGTCTGGCTGCCGGTCATGGGAGACAGGGCACTGGAAGGGGATTGGACGTTTGGTCTCATCCTGCTTGGCTCTTCCAGTGCTCATGAGGTTTGAAGTACCTTCATTTTGGAAAAGGCCCAAATCCACTCCCAGCACCCAGTTTTCCACAGTGGTCAGCCAGACCTTCCACTTAGCTATCATGGCTACTAGCAGGGCTGGCCTTAGGGATGGGGGTGCTAGGGGGTCATCCGGGGCACTGAGCTGAAGGGGGCACTTAGCTGAGCTATGAGTTGAGGGGGACAGCTCAGTGGCTGTGTTTTTGAATGTACTGTCTGCATGTATCACACATGGGTGACACAGGGCAAGCATCTGTAACCTTTTTTTAAAGGTTCTACAGGTTGTTTGAGTAATAACTACAAAAATAATCTTCCTCCAATTAACTTTAAAGTAAACTTCTTTTTCACTTGCCATTTTGATGTCATTTATGCAAGGTAAAAATCACCTCGGTGGAGCACAGCTTTACTTTCAGACGTTACTGAGCACTTAGCACAACGAATTCTTTACACACTAAATAAATAATAATAGAATAAAGCCATAAGCTGTAAGAGGGGTCAGCTGGATATCTTTTTTAATTTATAACTTTTCTTTATTATGTTTAAAGATAAAAATAATGGCTATTCCAAATTAAACAATGCTTATCAAAAGATAGGAACTGGTATAAAAATATTCAAAGTAAAGCTTGTGATAGCTAAGGAGGCAGTGTTGGAGCTCAGGGAGAAGAACTTGCAGCAGGAACAATTTTGTGTGTGTGCCAAACATAATAAAGAATATAGGCCTACAACTCCATGAGAGTCATCCTTTGGGAGCCACCTGCACCCATGACAGAGGCGTCATTGGGGTCCTAGCACTGGAACAGGAATGCACTGGAAGTGGAGCAGCAACTGGGCCCTTTTCATAAACATAGCTGGGGGAAAGCCTGGGAGTAGCAGGGCCTGTTATATTGCAATGTTTTGCAATCCTGCACAAACTGTCCAACTTGGTAACACTGCAAAGCTGCAGGGTTGCATGGGGGGCAATTGGGGCAATTTTTCCCAGGTCCCCACACAGCAAGGACCCCCCACCTCAGTTCCTGGGCTTACCATTGGCTCCTGCTCTGACCCTGCAGCATAGCTTACCAGAATTCTTAATATTTTGTGTTTAAAGTTTTCATAAAAAGAAGAAATGGTATATCAGAGTGTAAGATGACAGTGAGACTCAACATGTAATTGTGACATAATGGGACCTTTCTCCGGCCATGATGAAGAAAATATGAAATAGAATAGATGTTAATTTGAGGCTTAAGCTTGCCATAAAATGTATCCTTGGGAGGCTGGAAAGGTGCTGGAAAGCTGCTTATTAGCTAGGCCTGCAGCCCAACTGTAAGGGAGTCTAAAGCAATCACAGTAAGGTAAAATCTTTCTTTATGTCTGGGCAGCAATAGAGATAAGATTGGTCAGGCAGGCTTATGATTGGCCCAGGCTAAGTAGCCCAGGTTACAGAGTTTGTTGTAAGGAGAGAAGGAACAGGCAAGGCTTTTCTGTGGCAGAGTAGATAGCCTGTTCTTTTCAAAGAAAGAACTCCAGACCCACTGCAGGAAGAATTTAAGGAGTGAGTGAGTGAATGCCACCTAGGATTTCCAGGCAAAGTGCCACTGGGGAGTAGTTTTCTATGGCAGTTACTACAGGGAAAAGCATTGGGGTGATGTGAGGACAGGCCTAAGAGTGGAATCCTTTCTCAGTGAGTAGCGGAGAGGGCCAGCAGTAGGACACAACCAGAAGACCTGTGAGACTGAGCCCCAAGAATCAGAAAGAAACTCTGCCAGAAGGAGTTACTCAGGAGAAGCACCACTTGATCCCTATTCCCTTATCCCCATGTAAAAAAAATGAAGCACATTTATTACTCTGATTGATCCTAGGGCAAGGAGGAACTGCAGGCAAGAATTCTCACACGTAGTCCATGCATGCAATAATTATTGCATTATACACACACAGCTTTATACACACATGCATGGGTCCTTGTAGGAGGCAGTACCATGGCCCCCGACTTCACATCTGCACCAGGCCACAAAACCTCTCTGAGTGGCCATGCAAAGCTGATGGGGGGGGGCGCAGAAGGCACTCCTTTCTCAGGGCACCATTTATTCCTGGCTAGTAGCCATTGGCAGAGCTTTCCTCTGGGAATTTGCCCAATTCTGTTTTCACCCTTCTAAAACCTCCTCCTCAAAACACAATGATATGATACAAAGCACAGCTTTGGGGGGGTTATATATACTTTGTGACTGAAAATAATCACTGGGAGGAAGGATGCCAAATGGAAACAGACTGGTCTGGCTATAGAAAGACCCTATGCACTTTCCACAGGGGTGCGTGTGTGTATGTGTGTGTGTGTGTGTGTGTGTGTGTGTGTGTGTGTGTGTGTGAGAGAGAGAGAGAGAGAGAGAGAGAGAGAGAGAGAGAGAGAGAGAGGCATTGCTTCAGGGTTTCAAGTCTCAGCAAGATGGGATCCGGCATCTCCCCAAACATGAAATCCAGCTTTGAGGCATCTCTTAGGGAAGTTCTTCCTTGTGGAATTCCACCTCCCAGTTGTCTGGCCAAGAGGTCTAGAGGTCTGAGGGCTGGCAAGGAACACTGGGGCCTCCTTGAAAGGAGAGCACTCTTTGGCTGGGCTGAGCGGTGGGGGTGGGGGTGAGGTGAGGGAGAAGCCATAATTAGATTTGACGGATACTGCATCATGAAACCCAATATCTTCTCCTTGATGGATTGGCCAGGTATGAGCCCTGAGGGGCTTCACCCTACCAAGCATTCAAGGGAAGGGTTGGCCCATCCAGGACATATATTATAAGCATCTCCAGAAACACTCCACTTTTGACATGTTGAGAGGAATTCACAGGGGGAGGGAGGGCTTTTCTAGCCTCCCCCCCCAGTAACCACAATGCATAAAAACGGAAAGGAAGCAGACGCTTGACTCAAGCCTCTGCTATTACCTCAGACGCTAATGGGCTCCCCATCTGAGGCAAGCCCCACCTGACGGAAACCAGCTCCTGAAGCAGGAGGGGCAGTTCATGGAAGGAAGGAGACACATCCAGGCAGCCCTTTCCTTGCCCTGGGCATTGTTTGCTGCAAGTTGGGCAGATGCCTACAGAAGGTGCTCTGTATGCATTCACTGGAGGTGGTGGGTGAATGTCTCTGGTGCTACAGCATCAAGGGCCATGGCTTACAGCACCCTACCTGCAGGGCCCCAAAGCCTCTGTGCTCATCTGTTGTGTCATCTGGAGGACTGGGGTGCATGAGTGAGCCAACCGAGGCTGAATCCAGAGAAGCTTTCAAAATGAAAACAGCAACGGTTGGGCAACCTTGTGATTCTGTTCACCTCCCTTGTTCATACAGGCTTGTTGCCCTGGGATGGTTCTGGAGCCATCATTGCACCTGGAAGGCCAGGGTGATTTACCATTGACAAGGAGTAGACCAGTTCATGGAGTCTGGGTGGTTATAGCTAAGTGTAACCTCCATGGCCACCTGCTGTTGTAGGGCAGCGTGCGTTCAGATACTGTCGAATTACAACCCTTATCTTCCCATGCTATTGGCTGTGCTGGCTGGGGCTGCTGGGAGTCCAACAACATCTGAAGGACCACAGACTGAAGCTGGACCTTTAAAGCTGATGCTCCACCATGGAGTCGTCGTCGTCGTCGTCGTCTTCTTCTTCTTCTTCTGTTAAAGTGAGCAAGGTTTAGCTTCCTCTTCAGATTTAGCATTCATAACATGGAACTAGACTTCTGGAATGTGCTCTCCATGGGGCTTCCTTGATGACAATTTGGAAGCTTCGGGTGGTTAGATGAAGACCTCTGTTTGAGTGGAGACATAGTTATAATGCCAGTGTTTTGGTATCTGCCTTGCTTTTTCCTTCTGATTCCAACTCAAGGTGTAGGATCCCTTCCTTCCTTCCTTTGTCACCCTGCTCTTCAGTTTACAACTCCCAAGGCAGCTTACAGTAAAAATCAAATTAAAATTAAAACCAGTCAAAGTATAAAACAATAAAAGCCACACTAACAGCAGCAGACAGGAAATTTAAAAGAGTAAATGCAACAAAAACAGAGCTGGCCAACACTGTGAAAAGCCAACACTGGAATCAAAAGGTCTTGGCATTGGTGCCACCTGAGCACCACAGACTTCGGTCTAACAGCCCTGGGTGCAATATACCACCTCTTTGCCCTGGCATTTGACACCTATGAGAAAGATTTTAGGTACCAACCACTTCTCTTGACTGTAATTTGCCCTAACTGTTTTTAATACTCTATTTTCTAAATTGTTGTACCCTGCCCACCTGGGACCTTGTGGTGAAGGGGAGGTAAGAAATCCAATCCAATCAATAAATATATTCCATCAACAACCATCTCTCAGTTCATCCAGGGACATCTTTTGACTAATGACATATGTAATCCTGATTATCAGGGAAGAGCTGCTTGATGCAGTGGAAGGGATGGGAAGATTAGGGAGGAGGTGGAAGAGTGGCCACACCATTCTGGATGTGATTGGCAGCAAAGGGGCCTTTCTGGAGGATGTGGCTGGGTGAGGGGCAACCCTGTAGCCAACCAGCCTTCCTTGTTGGGTGGGGCGGCCACATATCTAGGTGGGACATTTGGAGGGAAGGTGCATAGTGCCAGGCCAGCCACCCCTCCCCACTGGTGCAGAGGATGTGAGGGCCAGGCCAGGGGAAGGGAAAGGCAGGACCTTCCCCCTCACTCTTCTTCCATGCAGGTGTGTATTAACTTACATAATGGGCTATGTAAAGATCAAGTTAACAGAAAATTTAGAATGAACACCAGTCGACTGGCATATTTATTATTTCAGAAGAAAAAAGGATGCTCAGGATACAGTGAACAAGGGCATACCAAAAGGGGTTAATTCCTCCTTGAGAGTCAGTCCTTCTAGTTTTGTCCCTGATGTTTAGATTTTCCTTCCTGTTGGGCAATCAACAGAAAACATTTTAAATGGTTGCTATAATTAAGCGATTGGAAACTAACTGTAGAAAGCAATACGGTACTTTTTTATTGGTTGCTGGGTTGATTTTTCTTCTGATCAGAAACCCTGAAAGGCCTCATGCTGTGCTGCACATATTGGGAAAATCAGAAATTAGGCCTGAGTTAGAACTTAAGTGGCCAGCCAACTAACTGCAGTGTGCACAGCAGTGTTTTTGTTCCTCTAGGGCTGTTTTCATCCTTTGCCATGAAGAAAAAAGAAGAAATAGCCACTATGATTGTGAGTGTAGTGACTGCTTATAAAGAATAAATGGTAAATTAGGGTAGATATTGTTTCAAATCACTTTAAGTTATCTATTTCACTCTTTAGCAATAAGCACCAACTCCTACTCTACTCATCTTAATTCACTAATAGGTAAAAAACCTTGAAGTTTAAGAACATACCTATAGCCAACAGATATTTCTATCAAACTTTAAAAAGCAGGGAAATTGGGCAACTATAGTGAATGCACAAGGGGAGCAGGAGACCTGACCACTCTGAAATATTGTACTGCCCTACAAATTTGTCAAAATGCAAACACAATTTGGGTTGGTCTTTCACAGTCCAATCTACTTCCTGTGTAGCTTGGAAGAATTTGGTAACATGTACTTCTGAGCTTGATAGAAATATCTGTTGGCTATGGGTACGTTCTTAAATCACAAGGTTTTTTGCCTGTTAATGAATTTCTCTGCTTTTAAATCTGGGAGGTAAGAAATGGGATCCTGTGCAAGTTTGCTGAGAATGGATTGATCATTTGCTTGCTTATTGAGTTCAGTGGGATTTACTCCCCTGCAATCATGCATAGGATAGGTGAAGCTGACCACAGGGGATGGGAAGGAGAGGAGGAGGAAGGGCAGGGGTAGAGGAGAAAGAGCAGAGGGGAGGAGGGGAAGGGGAGGAAAATGGCAGGTTTGATCATTTGCATGTTTATTAAGTTCAATGGTATTTACTCCCATGCAATCATGTTTAGGATAGGTAAAACTGACCATGGGGGGAAGAGGAGGAGAGGGGGGAGGGAGGGCTGGAGGGGGCAGGAGACGAGGAAGAGGGGAGGAGAGGAAGAAGGGTGGAAGAAGAGAGAAGACAGGGGAAGGAGGGAAAAGGCAGGTCTGATCATTGCATGCTTATTGAGTTCAATGGGATTTACTCCCATGCAATCATGGTTAGGATAGGTAAAACTGCCAATGGGGGAGTAGGAGGGGGAGGGGAGAGTAGAGGGAAGGAGGAGGAGGGGATTGGGATAGGGGAGGGGGGCAATGGAAGGGGAGGGAAGGGGCAACAGGGAGGGGAGAGGAGGAGGGCAGGGCAGGTTTGATCATTTGCATGCTTCTTGAGTTCAATGGGATTTACTCCTGTGCAATCATGCTTAGGATAGGTAAAACTGACCTGGGGGAGGGCAGGGAGGGGAGGAGGAGGACAGGAAGGGAGAGGGGAGCGGTAGGAGTGGGAGGGGGAGTGGGAGGAGTGGGAGGGGGATTTGAAGTGGAGGGGAGGGGGAAGGGAGAGAGGAGGGGCAAAAGGGAGGTGATGGGATGGACAAGGAGGGGAGGGCAGGTTTGATCATTTGCATGCTTATTGAGTTCAGTGGGATTTACTCCCGTGCAATCATGCTAAAGATAGGTAAAACTGGCTTCCGGGTAGGACGATCATCGTCGGAGCATGTTCTGGTTCTTCAGCACCTTATCACCAAATATAGTAAAACCAACGGCCATGCTCTATATATGGCCTTTGTAGATCTAAGAGCGGCCTTTGATTCTATATCCAGATCGTATTGTGTTTTTGTAGTGTTTTTTGTTGTTTGTTTGTATATGTTTTTATGATTTTTATTATGATATATTGTATTTTGTCTTGTTTGTTCACTGCCCTGAGAGCTATTCTGCTAAGGGCGGTATATAAATTGAAATAATAAATAATAAATAAATAATAAATCAAGACTTTGGCTCAAAATGCAAAATTTGGGAATTGATAGGCGTCTTTTAACCTTGATACAGGGCTTATATCATAACACTTCCCTGCAGATTCGTTGTAATAATCAAGGCCACTTAACAAAACGAATTTCTACTTTTAAGGGTGTCAAACAGGGGTGCATTCTTGCACCCCTATTATTCAACATCTATATAAATCCTTTAGTGGCCAAACTCACAGCTATACCATCGCACCCTCCAATCTGATCATCTATCCCGAGATCCTGCCTGTTATACGCAGATGATATACTGCTTCTTTCACAGACACCCATTGGCCTTAAAAGACTGTTGGCAGCTCTGACATCCTTCTGTTTTGAAGAAGAACTAACAGTTAATCGACAAAAAACCAAAGTTCTTGTCTTTACTAAAAAAAAGACAAAACACATTTGGAGGATCGATAAACTGCCGATTGAGCAAGTGAGAACTATCAGATACCTTGGTATTGTATTACAAGCATCAGGTTCCTATCAGATGCATATTTCCTCCTCCCTGCTAACTGCCAGACGTACAACAAAGGCCTTACTATCTTTCTTTTATACCAAAGGGGGCCAAATCATCTCTCCAGCCATAAAAGTATTTGTTGCTCAAATTCTCCCACAACTCTTATATGGGGCCCAAACTAGTACATATACTAACTTTTCCAAACTAGAAGCCATTCAAAACTCCTTTTTAAGATCAATATTAGGAGTTCCTACTTGTGTCCCAAATTACATATTGAGGTTAGAATGTGGTCTTCAATCTATTGAGTCTTGTGTATGGAAATTGAGAATATTATTATGGCTGAAATTGATTTTTAGTCCCATAGGTCTGGCTCCGCATGTACTTTCAGATAAATTTTGTTCTCCTTGGGAAAAAATGATCCACGATAAACTATTAAACCTAGGTTTTTCTCTGCCTTATATTTTCCATCTGGGTTATGATTCTGCTCGTGTGATAATCAAACAACGACTTAGAGACATCGATTTCCAGCATCACTTACTCCTTGTAAGGAAACAAAGACATAATCCAAAGTTTTTCACCTTAATGTCATACCTCTCGACTCTGGAACTCCCCAACTATAGAAGGGCTTTTACCCTAATTAGATTAAACATACTCCCATCTGCTGTATTGTCTGGCAGATATAACAAAACCCCATATTCTGAGAGAATCTGCCCCTGTGCTGATGGAGAAATTGAATCGAATGAACATCTTCTTCGTTGTATATTTTACCATGATATAAGATATGAATTAATTGCGCCTATTTTGTCGCCTTTTCCAGCTAAAACGGATTCTTTCTACCTAGATTATTTATTAGGTGATTATAAACCGGAGATGACACTTGCTGTTGCCAAATTTAGTGCTGCTGCTATTAAACGTAGGAAAATAAAGGTACAATAATTTAGTTTTAATGTTTTCTTTCTGTATACTGTTTTTACTTGAGTATATATTTTTCTGCTGTTAAATCAAAATGATCCCATTTATACTTGTTTATACTGTAATATTATTTTGTATTGAAGGGTCAATTTGACTGTAAATAAACTCAACTCAACGACCATAGGGAAGGAGGAGGGGGAGGGGAGAGGAGAGGGGAAAGAGGAGGAGGGGATTGGGATAGGGGAAAGGGAGGGGGCAAAGTAAGGGGGAGGGAAGGTGCAACAGGGAGGGGATAGGAGGGAGGAGGAGGGTAGGATAGGTTTGATCATTTGCATTCTTTTTGAGTTCAGTGGGATATGCTCTTGTGCAGTCATGCTTAGGATAAGTGAAACTGAGCTGGGGGAAGGACAGGAAGGGGAGGGGAGGAGATTAGGTGGGTGAGCACTGGGCAGAGGGAAAGCCCCTTTCCTATCGAAAAGGAAAACGTGAACAGTATCATTGCTTTTCAGCGTTTACCCCACCTTTTTATTCTACAGCAGGCTCATGTAGAATCCCATCCAAATTTAAACCAAAACTGTCACTGACCACATCCACACCAGTCCTTTATTTCACTTTGGACAGTCATGGTTTCTCCCAAAGAATTGTGGGAAGTGTAGTTAGTGAAGGGTGCTGAGAGTTGCTGGGATAGGCCCTGTTCCCCTCACAGAGCTTCAATCAGAGCAGCTGACTGTTAAACCACTCTGGCCATTGGAGGTCTCTCAGGGTAATAGCAGTCTCCTCTCAGCACCCTTCACAAACTACAATTCCCAGGATGCTTTGGGGGAAGCCATGACTGCCTCAAGTGAAATAAAGGCCTGGCGTCGGTGTGGCCCCCTGATTAGGCAAGCCCAGCAGCTGTTAATCTGGCTTTTAGAACACGGGCAGTTGGTTCTTACTGAGTATGCCCGACACTATCATTGAGTTCAATGCTAAATTTCTTAAATTAATTTAAAATCTGTCAGACTTTTTTTTAACTTTTAAACCGCAGAAGATGAAGGTCAGAGTATGGGGCAAGGTCAGTAATAGGTACTCTGTGATCATGGCTGATTTTTAATTAATTTCAACAAATTATGAGAACTAAGAGAAAAAAGTCCAAACGTGCTTTTTTTCTCTCTCTCTTTTTACACTTTCAACTATTGATTCTCTCTGACTGTTTTGTGTATCACCATGAAAATTTAGAGAGTTGTTAAGCAAACCTTTCTGAGTTCAGGACTATAAGTTATGTAAGGTTTTGTTTTGAAATGAGCTTATGGGAAGCATCAGAATGGCATGGGGGTATTTTCAATTTAACATGGTGGAATGTGAAAAATCCACGCTGGCTACAGTATACAGCCACTCTCATGGTTGTATAATAACTGCAGAATAAACAAGCTCTTACTCCTTACTGCAGGCAAACAAACATATGTCTAGCTGGGTAGAGAACACAACTGAAACGAACACTGAAAAGCACAGCAAAGGATAGTTCAAAGGGTGGAGTCTCATAAAACAAAGTTCTAGCGTTTAACTTTTCAAGGGTTGTGTCAGTATTCAGAATAGGGATGGAAAGATATGTCAACTTTGGTTCTCTCGGTTGCCCTTTTCTCCATTTTTAAATCCAGTTCTTCACATTTCTGCAGCAATTTGAATTTTTTAAAAAAAGTTCTCATGACAATTCTCTAGCATTTTAGTGTGAATTTCTGCTAAGAAACATTTTTGTCAGACGTTTTGACTCATGTACATATTTTGCAAGCCATTGCTCACCATATAATGCATTCGTGCCTGTTATTTTCACTCATATATTCATGCACACTTTCCCCTAACATATGCATTTTTATAACCATTGTTTGATTGGTGAACTGCATCACAAAATTCAAATAAGTGCAAATTTCAAAGGATGGTTGTGTTTTGGTTTTCATATTGCATTGGAAAGTGTGAATCTGATAGATTTGGCTTGAAATGCGAACTGAGTCGAAATTCTCGCCCATCCCTAGTCTACAGGCTGTTTTCTCATGATCATTTAAATAATTCTGGATCGTGAGCAGGAAAAACCCACCCTCAGTCACGCAAAGTCTTGAGTGAGCAGACTTTTTGGAGCCTTTTCCAGATGAGGCCTTTGTTCTGCACTCGCCCTGCCTTATTCACTTAATATTTCAGAAAGTTCTGTTCTAAAATTGCTCCTGTTCTTCAAACAAGATGTCATACTTTAAAAATTGTGGCTATAATTGTCTGTCATGTCACAAATTAAAAGATAATTAAAAAAAATTCCTGGAGGGGAGCACAGTTCGTGGAGGGATGGTGCCCCATTCCCACCCACCCCAGCTACAGGACTGTTGAGGGGACACTGGGGTGGGGCAGTTCCTTCTGACCACCTATGGTCAGGGAGAGGTATGGCACTGTGTGTTAGCCATGTTAGGTGAGGAAGAATGCTGACAGATATAGAAAGGTAGTCATCTCCTCTGGACCATCTACCACCTGTCAGGTTTTGTATCGCCATGCCAACCAGTCCTCTTACCTAGTGGCTCTGATGTTGAACCCTAGGTCAGTTCACAGTAAAAGAATTAACATCCATGGCCTGACCATGGATGAGGTGGGAGACCTGGCATGTATTGCCAAGATCTGGGGGTTGCTGAGATCATAAGAACATAAGAACATAAGAAGAGCCTGCTGGATCAGGCCAGTGGCCCATCTAGTCCAGCATCCTGTTCTCACAGTGGCCAACCAGGTGCCTGGGGGAAGCCCGCAAGCAGGACCCGAGTGCAACAACACTCTCCCCTCCTGAGGCTTCCGGCAACTGGTTTTCAGAAGCATGCTGCCTCTGACTAGGGTGGCAGAGCACAGCCATCATGGCTAGTAGCCATTGATAGCCCTGTCCTCCATGAATTTGTCTAATCTTCTTTTAAAGCCGTCCAAGCTGGTGGCCATTACTGCATCTTGTGGGAGCAAATTCCATAGTTTAACTATGCGCTGAGTAAAGAAGTACTTCCTTTTGTCTGTCCTGAATCTTCCAACATTCAGCTTCTTTGAATGTCCACGAGTTCTAGTATTATGAGAGAGGGAGAAGAACTTTTCTCTATCCACTTTCTCAATGCCATTATGCACTTCTATCATGTCTCCTCTGACCCGCCTTTTCTCTAAACTAAAAAGCCCCAAATGCTGCAACCTTTCCTCGTAAGGGAGTCGCTCCATCCCCTTGATCATTCTGGTTGCCCTCTTCTGAACCTTTTCCAACTCTATAATATCCTTTCTGAGATGAGGCGACCAGAACTGTGCACAGTATTCCAAATGTGGCCGCACCATAGATTTATACAACGGCGTTATGATATCAGCTGTTTTATTTTCAATACCTTTCCTAATTATCCGTAGCATGGAATTTGCCTTTTTCACAGCTGCCACACACTGGGTCGACATTTTCATTGTGCTGTCCACTACAACCCCGAGGTCTCTCTTCTGGTCGGTCACTGCCAGTTCAGACCCCATGAGCATAAATATGAAATTCAGATTTTTTGCTCCAATATGCATAATTTTACACTTGTTTATATTGAATTGCATTTGCCATTTTTCCGCCCACTCACTCAGTTTGGAGAGGTCTTTTTGGAGCTCTTTGCAATCCCTTTTTGTTTTAACAACCCTGAACAATTTAGTATCGTCAGCAAGGAGATGACCTGACCTGACCCAGTTCTGTCTGCCTGGATACTGCCTGCATGCAGCACCCACCAATATAGGTCAACAGGTCAAGGGGCTGAGGGTAGGGGGAGCTACCATCATCCATAAGGACTCTTTCTCCCTCCCAGGAAACCAATCCACCTGGAGAACAGAGTTGAGGGGCTATTCCTGGTGTTGGGCCAGAGGGATCTGGTGTTGGGTCAGATCCTGTTGCCAAATCCTTTCCCACCTGGGCTGCTAAAGGTGGTGTTGGTGTTGGAGTGTCCTCAGACAATTGTACTGGGTGTGGGGGACTTCAGCAGCCAGACTGATCCAGCTCAGGACTTCAGGGCCGCCATTTAGGGATGTGCTAGAATTTCAGCCAATTTTGATTCGGTGTCAAATTTTCCATTAATTCACTGATTTTCTATCATTGCAGATTGGATTCTTATGTAGTGATTTCCCATGGCTTCTTTCAAAAATGGGTTTTTTAAAAAAACAAAAACTGCCTATAAAATATTGATATTAAGAACGATAACTTTATCAATATTTTCTATATTTTTATTTATTGACATCTCCTTTCAAAATATTAATATTTCCTTTCAAAATATCCATGTTAATATCAATATTTTTTGCAAATAAAAAAACAGAACGGTAAAAGCAGCGTCTAGTGGACAAAGAACTCAGATCATCAACAGCGTGCTTTTGAACTGGCACCGGCCAATGGATCCATCCCTACTTTCACCTAGGAAGCTGCCTTATACCGAGTCAGATGATTGGTCCGTCTGGGTCATTATGGACCACACTGACTGGGACAGCATGGTCCAACCTTTCCTCGTCCATCCTGAGCATGCCAGGGCTTGAACCCGAGACCTTCTATATGTAAAGCAGATGCTCTACCACTGAGCCACAGCCCTTCCCAATGGCAACTATGGGGCTGTCTCTGTCAAGACAGAGATGGGACAGGGCAGCCCTGTCGATTCTCCTCAGTCTCTCAGTAGCTTTTGATACCATTGACCACAGTGTCCTCCCGGAGCAGCTCTGTGGGTTATGAGTTGCAGGCTCAGCGTTAACGGTTATTCTGCTGCTACTTGCAAAGCCGCCAGCAGAGAGTGCTATTGGGGATCTTCTGCTCAAGCCCTTGGCTCTTGAGCTGTGGGCTCCCACAGGGTTCCATCCTGCCTCTCATGCTATTCAACATACACAGCTCTGCCTCTCCATACAGTCTGGATCAGATGAGACTGCAACAGGCTGGATAAGGGCCCGTGAACGGAGACGGAATGCCAAGAGGTGGTTCTTGGTGGGTGGTTCTTCTGTTCAGGAATTGGGAAGAGGGACTGTTCTGAGTAGAGTCACATTCCCCCTAAAGCAGCAAGGGTTCCTCCTGGATAGAGCACTGTCATTGAGGGCCCGAGTGGCCTCACTGCCAGGAGGCATCTATGTCCAGGTCCAGCTGGTTCACCATTCATTCAATCTGTGGCACAGAGCCTACTCCTAGGTTGGAGCACAGGGTTGAATGAACATGCGGAGGCTGTGGCAGGACATGACCAGGGGGCATGATGCTCTTCCTGACCCTCCCCACTGTTCTTCACACATTCATTCATCCTCAGTTGTTGCCTGAGGGGGAATAATGCAAGGTCTGGGGCAACTGCAAGCAAGGAGGGGCCCATTCATTCTGTTTTTTCCCTTACATTTAAACAGAGCAGGTGCCAGAGGGCAGCCAAGTTGGACCCTGGCTGAGGGTGGAAGGGTTGTGATCCACGACAACATCGGGTCCTGCAGCCCTGGGCTCCTACTGGGAGGAACGGCGGGATAGAAAGCTAACAAATAAAATAAATAAATAAAATAAACCCGACCCTGCCATGGACCACAGAGAGGGAGCTCCCAGGCACCCCCTAATACAGACAGGGCAGACTTCAATAAGCCTGCCTGCATGCCTCACCCGTCAGTGTGAATGCCATGTGCGCTGTGCACGCATGTCTGCCATCACCCACTATGGCAGCAGGGGCTTCCCTAAGGGGGTGATGCCCCTGCCGCCATCTTGGTTGATGGTAAGCATGCACACTATGTGTGCACATCATTCACACGACACAAGAAGTAGGTGGGGCACACACAGGTGGGCTTATTAGCCCTGCACTGCCTGTATCGGGGTGTGTGGGGCTACAGCACCACAGGCGTAGAGCAGGCTGGTACCCAAGGGCCCAGCCATGCTGGGGGCCAGCCCTGCATTTAAATCACCTTTAAAGCACCCCCCCAAATCCTAGGAGCTGTAGTTTACTCCTGACACTCTTAACAAACTCCAGTTCCCAGCATTCTTGGGGGGGTGCTTTAAATAAGAGGGGTGTTTGCAGCCGAAATCTTCCAGCCCTTCATTTCAGCAGTGAGGGCTTCTGAACTCTGAGACTGCTTGGAGGTGATACACTTGCCCCAGAAGTTCTTTCCACCAGCCTGGATTTGTGGGGCAAGGGGGGATGTTATTTAGTAGCCAAGAAGACCCTCTGCATCTGCACAGGCTGTAAGCTACAGGCAGGTCTCCCTCTGTTTCCGAACATCAGGTTGTGTGACTGCTGTTGCTGATGTTGCCAAAGCAGCACCGCTCACCCACAAGAGGGAGGTCTCGGCAAGTCTGGAGGAATTCCAGAGTCTGAGGAGGTTCAAACCCAAAGGCAGCCCAATGAGGAGGACTGAGCGTGCTCAGTGGGCATGGGATGCCGACAGACTATCAGGGAGACAAGTGGGGAAATGGGGGAGGTGTTGGAGTGGAGGAGCACGCCACAAAACGACACTGTGGCAAGTCCTGCAAGTCATCTCTGTGCCGTCCTTTCATGTTTTGGAGCGAGGAGCTGCTCTGCTGGCAGCAGGTTCCGGGGTCACCCAGATGACAGTTCGTCACTTTCCCGCCCTGTGGCAGCAAAAAGACTGCCACATCTCACCGCCCTCCCTTTCTAAATCGCCTACTTTCTTTCTCTCCTGAATCCCCTTTCCGTCTCCTGATATGCAGATGCTAATATGTTCTGCCCTTGACCTCTCTTGCTGTCTCCTCCTCCTGCCCCCTCCCCGGCACACACACTCCTGAAGTGAAATTAGCTTACTAAAACATGTTTTCTTTTAGGAATCCGCAGTCTAATCCAGAACAAACAAAACACATTTTCAGCAACCACCAAATGCATGAACTCCTGCCCTCGCCTTGACCGCGTTTACGCTCAGCCTTCCTCCTCCCATCTCCGCCCCCACCAGCCCTTCCCTGCTCCCTCCCCAGTGAAACAAACATTACCATATGCCTGAGGTTTCCAAGGCATTTCTTTCCACTGACAGATACAATCTGCAACAAGTCAGACACTGCAGGCTTTTTTTCTGGCAGCCACTGGAGGAGGATGGTTTATTATTTATTTTCCTCCCATGTGTGTGGAACAAGTGCGCCTGTAAATGTGTGCGTGCCTGTGTGTATGCTTGTGCAGGACGCACAAATATGAAGGTTAATTGGCATGTGTTTCTTTGGTAATACGGAAGTGCTGAATGCAAGGAAGTGGCTGAAAGCAAAATGTAGCAGAGAGAAAGCCTCAGAGATATCACAGTAGACACAACCCTCTGGTGAACATTTCCTGCACAGGACCCATTGGGAGGGAGGGAGGGAGGGAGGGAGGGAATGGTGGTCTTCATTTCCATGGGGCTTATGTGTCGGATCAGGGCCATGGTATTTATTTATTACACCCACCACATCACACCACACCTTCCTTCCAAGAAAGAACTCAAGACAGCCCAGGCACTGATTAGATCCAGACCTCCAAGCTAGATCACTGCAATGCGCTGTACGTGGGGCTGCCTTTGAAGACGGTTCGGAAGCTGCAGCGGCCAGATTGGTAACAGGGACCAGAAGGTTCAAACACATAAAACTGCTTATGGCCCACTTGCATTGGCTGCCTGTATGTTTCCGAGCTCGATTCAAGGTGCTGGTTTTAACCTATAAAGCCTTACACGGCTTGGGACCACAATACCTGATGGAACGCCTCTCCCGACATGAACCCACCTATACACTACGCTCAACATCAAAGGTCCTCCTCCGGGTGCCTACTCCAAGGGAAGCTGGGAGTCTGGCAACAAGGGAGAGGGCCTTCTCAGCGGTGGCCCCCAAATTACGGAATGATGTTTTTGATGAGGTGCGCCTGGCGCCAACACTGTTATCTTTTCAGCGCCAGGTCAAGACTTTCCTCTTCTCCCAGGCATTTTAGCATGTGTTTTTAAATTGTTTTTTTTTTAAATTAAATTGTGTTTTTAAATTGTTTTTTTTTAAATTAAATTGTGTTTTTAAATTGTTTTTCTGATTTAAAATTTGTATATTTGTTTTTATTGTTTTTAATTGCTGTAAACCGCCCAGAAAGCTTCGGCTATGGGGCGGTATATAAATAAATAAATAAATAAATAAATCTCACCACAAAGGCTGCCTCACAGGCCCTTAGCCTAAATCCTGAGATAGTGAGGACATAGGAATCCCAGGTCAGGGCATTGGCTCACCAAACCCTGCACTTCATTCCTAAACTTGGAAGAGAGGTTGGTGAAAAATGCCTGGGTGGCTGTATGTAACCAAATTCTAAGTGGAAAGACAAAAGATTTTGAATCTGTTAAATTTAACCAGAATGTCCAGTGAATTAAGGGAAGAAGCTGAGAAGACCTCTGATTCAGATCTCACCTCAGCTTTCAGTAAGCCATTTTTACAATCTGGCGCTTCCTGCAGTCTTAAATGTCAAGCTCTCTGAACACTCTATAGTACCAAATTAGTGCTAAAGCACGATAATTTGCTATTACAAGTCACAGAAAAGTGACTGCTGTCTTATGACTTCAATCTAATTCTCTTGCCTTGAGTGTGGGACTCAGATGGACTTGAAATGGACCCAAAGTCTGACAAATGGGTGAGCAGCACATTAAATGAAACCCAGATCACTGATTGTTTCTGAGTTGGTTTCATGATGTTTTGAGCTGTTGACTTCCATTTGAGTACATCTGGAGCTGACAGATGCCTGTGAATCGCACCCCCTCTGTCTTGCACAATTTAAAGCAGTCTGAAAGTCTGCCAAAGGAAATGACTCCATGGCCATTCAGATACCTTGTTGTCCTGTTTGGAGAACGGATTTGCATCCTCCATTTGGTCTCTGGATCTTGTAATGCTTTGTCACCAGAATCTGAAGTCACCACCTTCTTGTCCTTTTCACCCCTGAGTCAGCTCGTCAAATGCACCCCAATGGGATGGCAAATCTAGGAAGGTCATTGCCTGCAAATTTACAAAGAAAGGAGATGAGGGCATTTCCTGCTTCATGAAGTATTCAAGGATGTGAGGAAGAAGTGGAAAGAGATTCCTTTGAGCTGATCCACAAAACAATCCCTTATTTTACACCAGCATTTCCTGTGCAACGGAAAATGAGAGGGTGTTTGTGATTTTTGCCACCTCCAACACCAGAAAATGCTTCCTTAAAAACCAGCCTTCCCTGGCCTCATGCCCTCCAACTGCTTTGAACTACAACCCCCATCAGCCCTTGCATCAAGTAGGGATGGAAAGATCTGTCAATTTCAGTTTCTAATGTTAAATTCAGTCCTCTACATTTCTGCAGCAATCTGCGATTTTTTTTAAAAAAAAAATCCTCATGGAAATTCTCCACCACTTTAGTGCGAATTTCTCCAAATAAACACAGTTCTGTAGGCAGGTTTGACAAAGGGACACTTTTTTGCCAGCCATTTCTCATCATTTCATGCCTTTTTGCATGTTATTTTCATTCATATATTCATTTTCATGCACACTTTCCCCTATTTTATGCATTTTTGTAAATGTTGCTTAGTTGGCAAACTGCATCTCAAAATTCTAATAAATGCGAATTTCAAAGGATGGCCGTGTGTCGGTTCTCATATTGTTTCGGAAAGTGCACATTTGATAAATTCTGCTTGAAATGTGAACTGAATCGAAATTCTCACCCATCCCTAGCATCAAATGGCCGTGCTGATGGAAGAAGGCATAAGCCATGTTTGTTCTTCTGGTTCCTCCGGGTGGGGTGGAAAATGCAAACTAAGAGTTAGACAGACCAGGAAGGAATCTTTTCAATTTGTCATGTTTACAGTATATCCCTCTCTTTCTTCCACTGTGGAACTCAAGGCAACATGCTTGGGGTTATTTCCCAGACCCTCTCCCTTGATCAGACCCAATTCTGTTTGGTTTCAGAAAGTTGCTGCATCAGACCAGTCTCTGGACCTGGGAACTATTGTGTCAGTTTGCATTAGGCTTTGATTAGGGAAGCCTGGACTCAGACTCCTAATCATGAACCCCTATGAAGCCTGCATCCCTGAGCAAGCATCAGCCAAACATACCTCAAAGGATTGTTGTGAGGATGGGATGAATTCCATGCATGCCCCTCTGAGCACGTTGAAGCAAGGAAGGAGAAAACAAAGAAACGGTGTGATCCTGTACATGTCTACTCAGAAGTAATACCAACAGAGTTCATTTGGGTTTCCTCCCAAGTAAGTGTGCGTAGGATTGTAGCCTAAATACATGAATAATGAAACCTGGTCTGAATGAACCCCTTCACATTTGTCACAGCGCGGTTCAGCTGAATGTTGGTTTTGGAATACCCCCATTCAAGCCAATGGGACAACTCCATTGGGCAAGTGGCTTGCGTTCTGCACCCACTGATAATTTTTGCACTGTTAATACCATTGCAGCTTCACATAGGTATGAGACCTGCACATGCAGAAGCCTCTCAGGGTGGGGGGTCAAGCGTATCCCAGACAAGGAAAACAAGAATACCAAGTACTAGGATTTGGAGCCTTTTCTGTTCCATGTCTGTGGAACGTCCGCTTTGCTGAGGTGCACCGTGCCTATTCTTTATATCCATTTAGACATCAGGTAGAAACTCTCCTCTTTATTGGGCAGGCCATTTTTGTAAATGAATACATAAGTGGGGAGAGTTGCTCTTTCACTCAGGCCCTGCTTGGAGCTTCCCATTCAGGCATCTGGATGGCTACTGTGAGGACAGGATGCTGGACTAGATGGGCCCCCTTTGGCCTCATTCAGCAGCCAGGCTCTCCTTATAAGGGTCTTTCAGTACCTGTGAAAGAAGTTATTTGGCTGGCCAGATGCACCATCCTTGGCCCAGTGTTTAGCCAGGATTATTGGGTAAATCTGGAATCTTTATATTATTATTATTATTATTATTATTATTATTATTAGATTTATATTCCGCCCTTCCTCCCAGCAGGAGCCCAGTAGAACTCTCCATGTATGGGATACCAATTTGTTTTCTCCATAACATTTACAATAAAACATAAGATTCCATAATGACTGGCTCATCTTGAAAAGGTTTAAGTAACTGAACAGGCATGTCAGCATAACAAGGTCTTCAAAAGACATCTAAAAATTATATTTGTCAGGATGCTTCATTTCTGTTCATTTTTACCTTGCTTTTCTACCCAGCAGCTAAAGCAGCATACAAATATACTGATATAGTTATAATATAATAAGGTTAAAGGCAGTTTAAAGAACAGAGCAACCAGCAACATAAAAACCAACAGTTACAGCAGCAGAACGATCACACATCAAATGATGAACGGTGGTTGACACCCGTCTCAAAGCAGGAAGAAGGCCAGCCAAGAGACACACACCAGTCACCATTCTGGCAATCACATTTTGTACCAACAGTTTCAAACTCTCTTTAAAAGGCAACCTCACCCTGTACATTTCAATAGTCCAAATGGCTGATTAAGCATGAGTCATGAACCAGGAATCCCCAGGATCCAAGCTCACTCAGCCATAAACCCACTAGGACTGTGCACCAGATTTGGTCAAAGCCCAAAGCCAGAGCTGAATTGTACCAATTTGGGGGAGTTGGGCTTGGACCAAGATGGATCAAGATAGCCCCAGATGACCTCAGGTTGGATCAAGCCAGCTGGAGTGATCTGGGGCTGCCAGGGGGTGGGGCAAGAAGGTTATTGGGGTCTGCTTCTCTAGCATGTCCTCAAACCTGCAGGGTACGGGTGCACCTCTGTACGCTGCTTCCCCTCAGGGGACACATAACAAAGTTACTTTCTTTCATTATCAAAGACAGAATTATCAAGCATATAGAAGATCGACTCTTTTTAAAGAAGTGTCATCATCTTTCTGCAAAGGTATTTACTGTCACACTAACCTTTTAGAATTCCTTGAGAATGTTAAGGATGATCCAGTGGACACTGAGTATTTACACATTCAAAAAACGTTAAGTTCCTCACCAAACACGCCCGAGTAAGCTTAGCAGCCATGGGATAAGAGGAGAGGTCCTCTTCTGGATCAGTAACCGGTTAAGGAACAGGAAGCAGGCAGTAGGGATAAATGGACAGTTCTCCCAATGGAGGAATGTGGAAAGTGGAGTCCCTCAGTATCACAGTACTGAGACCTGTACTTTTGAACTTGTTCATAAATTACCTAGAGTTAGGGGTGAGCAGTGAGGTGGCCAAATTTTCTGATGACACCAAATTATTCAGGGTGGTAAAATCAAAACAAGGATTACAAGGAGCTCCAACAGGACCACTCCAAACTAGGGCTGGGAAGACACTAGTCGCCAGAGCAAAGAGGTTCCAGGAGCTGTACCTGAAGGGGAAACAGGTTGGTCTGCCAATCAGTTGCAAAATCTCTTTAAAGCTGAATTTAAAAAAAGAAGCCCACTCAAGCTGCTCCCACCAGATTTTACAGTAAAAAGGGGTGGGATTTGACTAGCATTGTGTGCCCCCATTTTCAGAAGAGAGAGGTGGAGACGCACTGGAACCGGCAGAACAGGGAGTGTGTTTCTACCCCAGGTGAATGGGCAGTAAGATGCAATTCAATGTAAAGTGTAAAGTGATGCATTTTGTGGCAAAAACATTTTAATTTCACATCAACGCTCATGGGGTCTGAACTGCTAGTGACTGTCCGGTAATGAGACCTTAAGGTCATAGTGGATAGCTCGATGAAGATGTTAATCCAGAGTGCAGCAGCTGTGGAAAAAAGTGAATTCCATGTTGGGGACCATTAGGAAAGGACCCGAAAATAAAACTAACAATGCCATTATACAAATCTATGATGAGACCACACTTGTATACTGTATACAGTTCTGGTCACCTCACTGTGAAGGAAAAAAAAGGAAAAAATTGATATTGTAGAGCTGGAAAAGGTTCAGAAAAGGCAACCAAAATGATTAAGGGGATGGAGCAACTACTCTGTGAAGAAAGGTTGTAGCATTTAAGATCATCTGCCTCTGGTCTCCTCTGCGTGCCTGGAATAAAAGATGTTAGATTGACAGGCATGCGGGAGAGAGCCTTTTCAGTTGTGGCTCCCAGACTTTGGAATTCCCTGCCCCAAGAATTATTATTATTATTATTGTCTTTATTTATACCCGCCATTTTTCCAAAACTGGAACTCACGGCGGCTTTGTTCCCTCCCTGATGGTCTTCCAGAAACTTGTAGAAACTATTTTGTTCCAGAGAGTCTTTGGTTGGACTGACGGGTCAGCCTGACACTGTTTTAAGTTTTTTATCTTTTCTTTTTTCTTTTGAGTTCTCTCCTCACTCCCTCATAAGTGTATGCACATATATACATGTATGCATGTTTGTATGATGTGTATGAGTATGCGTAATGCATTTTGTGTATTTTAATTGTATTTTATGCATTTTAATTTACTGTAATGTTTGTGTTTACATTGTGTATTCTATTATATATGTGTGCAATTTTATTGTAGCCGCCCTGAGTGCCCTGTTGTAGGGCAGGATAGAAATATTTTAAATAAATAAGGAAACAAACATACATTTGGGCCTTGTCCATTTAGAAAAAGGGTCAGTAATGGGGGACATGATTAAAGTGTATAAATGAAGGGTTTTCTCCTTCTCTCATCACACTAGAACTCAGGGCCATCCAACGAAGCTGAATGCTGGAAGAGTAAGGACAGACAACAGGACGTATTTCTTCACACAGACGGTCCATAGTTAACTATTACATTTCAAGGGCCGGTCCTACTATTAGGCAGAGTGAAGCAGCTCCCTCAGGTGGCAGATGCTGGGAAAGGTTTTGGGCAGCAATCGTGGCAGATCCCAGTTGTTCCACCCCATTTTAGGACAAAACTGTTTGCACCTCATTGCCTGCCCTGTTCTACCTTAAGCTTCATTGACTGCTGCCGTCAGGTGTGATGGAGGAGAATATTGTCTCACCACCAACGTTGAAATGGCCAATCTGGTTGGCTTCTGTATGTGGAATGGGCAGTCACCATCCTGTCCTGTGTCTCTGGCAGCAAAGTGACTTGGGTGAAACCTTGGAATTTGGTACCACAAGATGTGGTCATGACCACTAAGTTTGAGGGCTTTGGGGGGGGGTTAGATAAATTAATGGTGGATAAGTCTATCAATGATCATGATGGCCTCAGGGACAGGGGCACCACACTTCTGAATACTAGTCGCTGGGGAGCAACAGAGGAAAACAGCTGCCACCCCCACATATTGCTTGTGGGCTGCACATAGGGACCTGTTTGCCCACTGTGGGAAACAGTTTGCTGGTCTAGATAGACCTCCAGTTTTAGGATCCTGTGATGCCAAGAAAGATGCTATTAATGCCTTTCTAGAGGAGCAAGCCCACGCTTTTCTCAGAAGTTGCTGTTGAATGTGCATCTCCAGAGACTGGCGCGCACATGTGCTTTGACTCTGCGTAGCTCCCTAGTAAAGAATTCTGTGGACATACTGCAGGATCTTGGATCCTGCCAACCCTTCTCTCCCACATGTTTTTTCTTGCCTACAGATTGGAAACAGATTCATTTGCTTAGGTAACATTCATGAGAAGAAAGCCCTTGTAGTGTCTGCTGTTGAGTTCTTCCTGGAGACTTCATACCACATCTTTACTATTTATTAGGAAAAATGACTGTTAACTAATGCATCAACTGGATTGATCGGAAACCCGCATTCTTAGAAGAATTCAGGGACTGCAGGGAACTCGCCATCCAAGAAGTTAAATTTCCTATTACCCCAGAGTAATACTCAGAGTCTTACAGAAAATGCTGCACACGCACTTGACAATGGTTCCATGCCTACTTCCTGTAATGATTTTCTCTGGGTGAGAAAGAAGGGATTTGAGATTTACAAGGAAATCCCTGTGTTGACATCATGCAGATCTACCAAAGTGAAATGTCCCTGACAGTCTTGTTTCAGATTTGTATGACCTTCCAGTTTTATAGCAGAGCAATCCTGGAACGAGAGGTGAAGGGGTACAAAGGCTCTAGAAAAGCCAGTGGCCAACATGAAATAATACACTGCCTGTCCCTTTGCAGGATCTGGAGTGGAAATTTGCATTGGCAAATCTGCCGCTGCTGCTGCTGACATCGAGCTCATATATAAGGAATGAGCTGGTCCTCCTCACACACACCCCGATGCATCTGGATAGGGCTAGTCAAATCGGTCAATGTTGCTTTCTCATTTTTCCAATCTTCTGTTCTCCACATCAGTTTGCAATTATTTTTTTAAAAGTACTCACGAAAATTCATCAGCATTTTAGTGTGGATTTCTCCAAATATACAGTATACACATTTTTGTATGCAATTTTGCCTAATATGCACATCTTTTTACAAAGCAATTTCCCCTAGTAAATACATTTTTGTACATTTTTGTATGGTTTAGTTGGAGGATTGCATCACAAAATTTGGAGAAGTGCAAATCTCAAAGGATGGCAGTGTTTTGTTCATGTGTTGCTTCAGAAAGTGTGAATTAGATAGGCTCGCCTTTAAATGTGAACTGAATCAAATTCTTCCCCCACCCCTAGTCTCAGGATTGTCTAAAACCTCAAGAGGCAGCCATCAAGAGCAATCCCCGAGACCTACCACTCAATATTCTTTTGCCAGAGGTGCCAGGAAATGATCCAGGGGGCTCATAGGAGAGCCAGAGGCCATCCTGAAGAGAGCAATTGATTTATACTGTGAATCAGAGAAGTGGCCCCTCTAGCTGAGTGCTGCCTGCTTCAAACAGTGACAGCTGTGTCATCCTCTTACACTCTTTCCTAGCATTGCTTCTTGAGATCCTACTTGAGATCCTCTAACCATAAAACATAGGACGTGACCATCCACACAGACAAAGCTCTGCCCTTGCAATCAGACCCCCCCTTCAGGTGTGACTCCAGGGAGAAGCCAGCCCCTGGTTAGTTGAGCCATCTTTTTGCAGAAGGCCAGTTCCTGCAGCCTTATTATTTATGTATTTATTTATTTATTTTGTATCCCGCCCTTCCTCCCAGCAAGAGCCCAGGGCGGCCTTAGTTTAACATGCCTGACAAAGTGTTATGGAGAGGAAGGCGGAGTGGAGTCTTGATGCAGGATCTCTCTCTTGAACTTTCCTCTCCCCTCCAAAAAGAAAAAATATATCCAGTGCTGGGGTGGGAACATCACCTCCACCGGGGGCAAGGTCACATTTACAAAGAATAAAACACATAGAGAATAGCCTTGGTCAAGAATGCCACTTTTCATTTAAAAGGAGGTTATGTTATGTTATATTATGTTATGTTACGGTTTATTTCTATGCCGCCTTTTGGTCAAAAAGGCCCTCAAGGTAGCTCACAAAAAGTAAACACAAATACAAAATACACAAAATAAAAGGAGGTGGGCTGCATGAGCATTTATGCCACCAGGTAAGTGTTGGATCTTAAAAGCAGACCCATTAATTCATTAATTTGCCAACTGCAAGCAAATTACCGCACCATTCACATCTTAGCTTCCACAGGTAGCTGTGAAACCACCCTTCTTTCAAGAATGTTTAGGGCTCACATCTAAAGTTGCTGCTTTATCCTGCTGTTTAATATGAGAATGTAACTATGTCATGGTGCTAGGATATGGTCTGTCTGAAGGCACAGGAGGCAGCCACTTTGCTGAAGGTAAGCAGGTCTAGGTCTCATTAGTGCCTAGATGGGAGACTACATATGGGAACCATATGGATGCCAGCCGGAAGTTTAGGATGGAAGAAAGATGGGATGTAGATGTAAAACAAACAAACAGACACAAGAAGAGCTGTTCTGGATCAGACCAAAGACCCATCTAATCCAGTTTCCTGTTCTCACAGTGGCCAACAAGCAAGACACATGAGCGCTACTCTCCCATTTATGAACCTCCATACTGCCTCTGATGGTGGAGGTAGCACGCCCTTCATGACTAGTGGCCATTGACAGTCTCCTCCTTTGGGTTTTTCTGCTATAATAGACTAACACAGCTATCTTCAGTGCAATCTAAGGCAGGAATCCTTTGCACACTTATCTTGAAAAGTCAGACCAAGGGCACCATTTCAAGGATCAGTAAGCTGGAGGACAATACAATGTTCATTACTATCATCATTGAGAAGATAGGTTCTTATTCCCAGTAATGATAATATGACCCAAGAAAAACCCCTTAGTTGCAGGAAATATAGGTTATGGAAATGTGTTTATTTATTGCAGGAAGAGTAATCTGTCTAGAACTAGACGGACAGACAGACAGACAGATAGATAGACAGATAGATACACACAAAATCAGAATGACTGGGCAAGAAAGCACATGGACAAAGAAACTTGTGGTTGTAGTTAGCTCTTTTCTGGATGTTTCTAAAAGAAGCCGTTTCAAAGCAAAGTTTTCTATCCATCAGCTGCCTCCTGGAAAACTTCCATTTCGTTCATGAACTTCAACATTCCTCTGTGGAATGGGTCACTGTGCGCACACACACAGCTTGCTCACAGATGATTCCATGAACTCAGGCTGGATTCCTGGACTGTTCCAGTTTACAACCTTGTTTATCCATGAGCTATACAGATGAGAGCCAGTCAGCCCCTCCTCTCTTCGCAGAGAGGCAACGGCCACACGGGGGGAGGGGCGGTTTCCCCCACAGGGACATCACTATGAGTAAAATGCTTGTATCTCCTTTCTTCTGGTTGCACATGCTTAGACAACAGGCCTGCGATCCTGTGCTTCCTAGGGATGAGGGAGAAATTCAATTCAGGTTGCTCTGAAAGCTAAATCTATCAAATGTACACTTTCCCAAACAATATCAGAACCAAAACGGAGCCACCCATTGAAAGTTGCACTTGTCCAAATTTTGTGATGCAGTTCGCTAGCCAGCGAATGTTTACCGAAATACATTTACTAGGGGAAAGTGTGCATACAAATGAATATATTAGTGAAACTAACATATAATTAGAAGAAATTGCTTGCAAAATCTGTACAACAATCAGAACTGTTTACAAAAATGTGTTTATTGGGAGAAATTCACACTATTTATTACATTTATATCTCGCCTTTCTTTCCATGCTAGAAACCCAAGGCGCCTTCCATATGGTTCCCAGGTGGTCTCCCATCCAGGCACTGACCAGACCTGACCCTGCTTAGCTTCAGCAGGGAGCTGGCCTCGTGTGCCTTCAGATCATAGCCTGGGACCACACTATAGGCTCAAGAATGATTTCTTTTCTTTTTTAAAAAAGCATATTGCAGCAGAAATGCAGAGAATTGCATTTAAGAGTGGAAAAACCAGAAACAGAGAACCAAACCTGGCAGACCCTTCCATCCCTAATGCTCAGTGACCTGGGAGCAAGTCCCACTGAACTCAATGGGGCTTACTGCTGAGTACACAGATTAGATTGCATGATGTATGATTAAACATGAGTGTGTGTGTTTGCATATAAGTTTGGAAATGGGCAGTCTTCACCACTGAGGTCACATGGGCTTTTAAAGACAACAATGGATCTAGAAGCACTCCTAAATTATGTACCTCTTCCTTCAGAAAGGGAATAACCCCATTCAGAGTGGTTTGCAACCCGATTCCCAGACCTGGGAGCCACCCATCCAGAAGGTCTCCATCTTGTCAGGATTCCATTGCAGTTTATTAGCCCTCATCCAGCCTGTGACTGCATCCAGGCACTAGTTCAGGACATGCATGGACTATTATTGTTGTTGTTGTTGTTGTTATTTGATTTATATCCCGCCCTTCCTCCCAGCAGGAGCCCAGGGCGGCAAACAGAAACACTAAAAACACTTTAAAACATCATAAAAAGACCTCAAAATATATTAAAACAAAACAACGCTAAAGACATTTTTTAAAAAGCTTTAAAAACATCTTTTTTAAAAAAAGGGTTAAAACATATTATTTAAGAAAACATATTAAAAGCAATTCTAACACAGACGCAGACCGGGACAGGTCTCAACTTAAAAGGCCTGTTGAAAGACGAAAGTCTTCAAAAGGTGCCGAAAAGATAGCAGATGCTACAGAGAAATAGAGTTGGCTATCATCAGTATACTGGCAACACCTTCCCCCAAATCTCCTGCCCTGTGACACTCTGCAGATCACCCTGCCTGAGGCACAATTACTCAGTACTATCCTCTGGAACCAACCCCATAAGAATGAATGAAACCACCATAAAAAGATGCCCCCAGTCCCCAGAGGTGCTCCAGGATGGATATCATGGTCAACTGTACCAAAAGCCACCGAGAGATCCAGGAGAATCAACAGGGCCACATTCCTTCTGTCCCTCTCCCAAAGGTCATGCATCAGGTTGGCCAAGACTGATTCTGTTCTAAAGCAGAGCCTGAACCGTAACAGGAGTGTGTCGAGATAATCAGTGTCATCCAAGAGAGTCTACAGCTGAACTACCACCACACTCTTGATCACCTTGCACCAAAAAGGTGCATTGGTGGTGGGGCGGTTGTTCATGGCAGCAGGGACCACCCCATTATGCAATAAAGTGGTCATTTACCCAGTCAACTTTCCATGCCAGGATGGACATGGTTTGTTGATAGAGCATACATAAGGAACTGCACAGTTGCAGGCATCTTATCCACATCCGTAGGCACCGACAATTGAAAATGATCCCACAAAATTAGGAAGGATGGTCCATCATACGCTTCAACAGACACTGTATCAGTTGTGGCACTCAAGCTTGCATGGAGATGGGCAATTGGCAAAGTGCTTGTGAAATCATCACGGTAAGTCTCCAAGACTAGATTAACTGGGGTAGATGAAAGCAACCATCATACCACTAGGATAAGTGCAGCTGGATGACTATTGAGGTGGAGGTCACAATGTGCACCTTTTTTGGCATCTTTACTGCCATGCAGTAGGCATGGTTATGGGCTTTTACACCCTCACAAAGAGACGTGCGCCGCTTGCATTCCAGGTGTCTACATACAGTAAATTATGAAAAAAAGCCCTGAAGTTAAGACAGTTGTATTAAATAAAAATAACTTTAAAATAAAACAGCCCATCATAGCCAGGAACATAAAACTGAAAATGTCACTCAGAAATATGCAAGATTTCAGAATCTTTTGATTGAGGAGAAGAAGAATTTCCAGCGGCAAACCACAAAGCTATCTATGCCTGCAGAATATGTGGTGCATTTGCTGGTATAAGCATTTTAAAATTTAAATTTATATATTATTTGATTTATATCCTGCCTTTCCTCCCAGCAGGAGCCCAGGGCGGCAAACAGAAATGCTAAAAACACTTTAAAGCATCATAAAAGACCATAAAATACATTAAAGCAAAACAACATTCAAAACATTTTTTAAAAAAGCTTTAAAAACATCTTTTTTAAAAAAAAGTTTAAAAATATATAACTAAAGAAAACTTATTAAAAGCAATTCTAACACAGACGCAGTCTGGGATAGGTCTCAACTTAAAAGGCTTGTTGGAAGAGGAAAGTCTTCAAAAGGCGCCGAAAAGATAACAGAGATGGTGCCTGCCTAATATTTAAGGGGAGGGAATTCCACACGGTAGGTGCCACCCTAAATGGGGGTGGAGGACTTGCATCCAGATGTTGCTGGACTATGGGTCCCCTCATCCCTGACCACTAGCCATGCTGGCTCAAAGGCTGATGAGAGTTGGAGCCCACCAACATTTGGAGGGCCACAGGTTTCCCTCCCCTACTTTAGAAGCTGAGTGCTCCCCATCTATATTATGCAAATATGGTGCACTAATGAGAAGCACCCACATGAAATGGCAAACAGTACCTGGACTACCTCCCTACCATGACCCACCACACCTACAATTACACAGATATGTCCTCGTTTGTTTTGTTTTTTAAGGCTGTGCACTCCCCTTCTCCAGTATTATGGTGCACATCTCCCCAGGGAATAAAAACAGAGCAGAATCTTGCCCATATGAAATCCACAGCCTTTGGAAAGCCTGGACGTGAAAGGGACAAGAATCCAGAGCAAGGAGTTTCCTGCATCCTCACCAGCAAGGACACAATGACATGCAGTTGGTGTGTTTTTACAGGTTCACCTTGGCAAGCCCCAGGTTTTTACAGACATACAGCTCAGCACCCTGAATACTGAGAAAATCCTATAAGCCAACCATGAATCCACAACAGAGAGAAAGTACATCTGAACTACATGTTACACAGGCTAGAACAAAAAGCACAAACACAAAACTCTCCAACCTATTCCTGACCTTGTAGACACACTCTGGGATTAAATAGGTTTTTTTGCTTCTGCACCGTGATTATTTTCAACTGAAAAAGATTCTGTGTCATATAGTGAAAGCCCCCATTTCCCAGAAACCCTGCTGGGCGGAAAAGCCTTTTCAGAGCCAGGTTGATTTTCCCCAAAATGAAAAAAATTAGAAATGCCATTGGAACTGAAATGATTTGGGGAGGAGGGGAGGGGAGATGGAGGGGTTGAATGTCAGGTGGTGGAAATGACCTTTGTCTATGGCAGCCTTCCAGAGCTACTCCAACCAGTGCAGACAGAGAGAGGCAATGTCTTGCAAGCTAAGGGAGGGAGCTGAAATGGGCATGTTTTTATCCAAACTATCTTGGTGGCACTGAGTTTTGGCTGTGATCTGTGCCCGGGATTTAGTTCATGAGACACGGAGGCACCAGGAAACAGTTTGGAAGGAACTTTTTTTAAAAGGTATTTTTTTTTCTATTAAGCCAAAGGATGGAAACAAATTATTTTTTGAAACCGGGAACCTTTACAGCATTATTTCTGGCACTCGGCTACTTTCCAAGTCATTCCCTTTCAAGGTGAAAAAAGTCCATTCTTTGAGGTTTCATAACTGACTCTGGGAAAGGTGGCTGAAAGGTTTGAGAGGGAAGGAACGGGAACAAGGTGACTTGATTGGTGGAGTTCATCTTTCAGGTTAAGATACTGAGAGATAAAGAAGTTCAAGAAATAGGAAGAAAGCACCTTGGACAACACCTTGAGATTTTGGACTAAAACCTGGAGTGGATTCTGCTGCCCTACTGACCTGGAGCCACCAACCGCCACTAATCTGTAAAGTGGAAATATAACCTGCTTTGAAGGTTAAAAACACACACACGCCCAAAACACAATAGGTTAAACTACTTGGCAAACATTTGTTGTCTGTATAAATGATTAATAGCTTTTGGCAGAAACCATCTCAATTGCCTCCAGACAGGGCAAAGGTGATAAACACCATCTAACATTTTGCACACATCAAAAGCGCCTTATAAATTACCAGTTACAACACCACAAGCAAAGCCAACTAAGGCCTCTGGAAGGAAGAAGCTTAAGAATGGCAAGGTGTGGCTGAACTGAAACGCTAATCTCCTCTCCTCTCACTGCTTGGTTTCTTTGAGATGATGGAAAGATTTGTGTCAGCTCTGGTTTGGAAACTGCTCTCAGCCATCTGTGGCTGCGCAAAGCACCCTCGGCTCCAACTGTGTGACGTGGTGAGCTCCGATCAACGCTAGGAGAGGGTTGGAGCTCTCTAGCAAAGGAGAAACGAGGTGAGAGACGTCAGCAGAAGCCTTGAGAGGGGGACGCTTCACTGAGCACAACTTCGGAGGAGTAACTGGAAACAATTTAGGTTTGTCAAGGGACCTCCATAGCCGGCCAGATCGGCAGCTCTGGGCAACCATCCAGAACCTGCATAATGGGAAACAGCCGCAACTGATAAGCAAAAGTGATCATGCTAATGATGATAGGAACAATAGAGGAAGGCTTTCAAGGGCTACCGCTCTGGCAGGCTCTGGCTCTTGGGAGTGACGATGGAGGTCTCGCTCTCTACAACTCTCCTACTAAGAAGCTGATGGATGCAAGCAGGGCCAATCTGTACCACGTGAATTGCTGGAACAGAATTCTGAGAGGGACCTCCAGCGACTGGAGGAGCTCCAAAGGAATCATGAGAAATATGGGTCTGCTTCACATGCATCCATGTTCAGTTCGTCCCTTGGTGACTGCAACATCCAGTGATTACTTGTTTGTGTGAATGGCGCATCACTGACAATGGCCTGGTCCATGCATAATGCTAAGCCATGGTTGGTTGGCTTGTTTGTTTGTTTAATTTGTGTAGTGCTTCATACTTCAAAAGAAGCCTCTAAGTGGTTAACGGTATAATCAAAAAATCATAGATACAAGAAAAACAAAATTGCACATTTAAAACAATACAAAATGTTTCAAAAGATCCTCTCAAACATCAGTATAAACTAAAACAGCTAACATAGTTATCACAATGGCTCCTAGCAGATCAATGCCCTAAAATACAATCGAGACAACTAGCCCCACCCTCCAAACACACAAGCCTGTGTGTATAGCATCGCATCCACTTCTTCTTCTACCCCCCCAACTTACACTCTCCCCAAAAGGTAGGGCAAAACTACACACTCCCCAACCCTGCATCTCCCTCCTCTCCCCAGGGAGCACCCACAACCTTTCCTCCCCCCCACAACATTGCCACCCTGGGCTCCTGCTGGGAGGAAGGGCGGGATATAAATCAAATAATAAATAAATAAACATCCATAATAACGTCATCAAGAACAGGGGAGTGACACCCTCATCCTGAGGATAATTCCTAAAGGCTGATCCACAGTAGCAGCAGTCACATGTCCATGGGCTGGGATTTAGAGATGCCCCTTGCTGAAGCCATCCAACGACTACATTTTCCTTCCCCACCAGCAAGCTGGCATTCTCCATTAATGCCTTATAGGCCAGCATCTTCGACAGCCAGTCGCCCCCCTGGCTGACAGCCCTTTTGCACTCACCCTTTCGCTCACGCCCTTGCCAGGCATGAGTCTTAATAGATACCTGGAGATGGGGGGAAAAACACAGCCTTCAGTCATCATCATCATCTGTTATCCGCCATTCACCCAAAGATCCTGGGGTGGGTGGTTGTTGTGATGTGCCTTCAAGTCGATTACGACTTATGATGACCCTATGAATCAGCGACCACCAAGAGCATCTGCCGTAAACCACCCTGTTCAGACCTTGTAAGTTCAGGTCTGTGGCTCCCTTTATGGAATCAATCCATCTCTTGTTTGGCCTTCCTCTTTTTCTACTACCTTCTGTTTTCCCCAGCATTATTATCTTTTCTAATTAATCATGTCTTCTCACTATGTGTCCAAAGTATGATAACCTCAGTTTCATCATTTTAGCTTCTAGTGATTGTTGTTGTTGTTATGTGCCTTCAAGTCGATTATAACTTATGGCGACCCTATCAGTCAGTGGCCTCCAAGAGCACCTGTCATGAACCACCCTGTTCAGATCTTGTAAGTTCAGGTCTGTGGCTTCCTTGATGGAATCAATCCATTTCTTGTTTGGGCTTCCTCTTTTTCCACTTCCTTCTGTTTTTGGGGCCGGTTACAATTTTAAAATACAACAATTTAAAAACAACCTAAAAACCCCCAAAAGGGTGGGTCCTAAAAACAAATGTCTCAGGTGTCAAAGGCCAGGGTAAAGAGGTGCGCCTTCAGCATTCCCTTAAAAACTGTACAGAGATATTGCCAGGCACACCTTGGTGGGGAGGGAGTTCCACAACTTAGGGGCCACCACAGAGAATGCCCTTTCTCTCTTCCCCCAAAGTTTATTAAACTGTGTCTTCGTGTTATGTGTGAACTCAGCAGCTTAACGGTGATGTCAGGAGCAGCTGGAGCTCCCTGCTCATGCTCTCAGCCCAATGGTGAGCTGCAGTGGTGAGGCAAGCAGACCAGAAGAGTCTGGGAGGGTGGCCCCGCTGGAGAAGGAGAGGCTCTCGACCAGTTGGAGGATAAAGGTGTGGCAGGTGGCAGATTTAGAGGGAGTTTTGAGCCAGGAGGGAGCAAGGACAGGTGAGAAATAACAGGAAAGAGTCAAGAGCTAGGCTATGGGCAAGCCTTGCCACAACTACGTAGAACGCACATTGGAAGGAAGGAAAAGGCAGCAATTCTGGGGCTCACTACCCCAGTGGCAAGTCAAGGAGGGAACAAGTTGACGAAAGGAAGAGCGAGGCTACTCACACACAGGATGATAAGAGGGATTCATGGGGGAGCAAGACTGCTTCAATAAGCAGATCTCCGGAGGGCTCTGAGCATAAGAAGGGCTTGAAACTCATCTGAATGAAGAGGCGACCAAGTGGTTCCACTAAATAAAATCCCTGGGGCTCTGAAGGCCACCTTGGGATTCATAGCGGGAGACCAGATGCTCTCACATAAGGTTTATTAGCTATGGAAAAAGGTCACCTGTTAACTAAGGGTTGCAGTTGTTTTTAAACCTTAATTAATGTTAACCACAGCTTAGTATTACATCATGTTAAGGAGACATCACCTCACAAAAGCTACTGAGCCCCAAGCGTGACACAAACTCCAAACCACTCTCAAGGCCTGGCTGCTCTTGCTGATGCTTTTGACAATACTGTGATGTCATAAAGAGAGGTTTAAGTGATCAGACACCTCAGCTTTCACTATGGTTTATTAATTATAGTTCATGTTGTTAACTATGGTTTAGTGTTATGTATGGACCAGGCAGCAAGTGCATATTGGCTGCCAACCCAGAGGAATCTGTTCCGTTTCCACAGCTCTTGCGATGTCAGTCTGTTGCAGTTAACACCACAAAGAGCCTTGCAACAACTTAAAGACAACCATGTTTACTCAGATGCATGGAGGGTTATCACCCTTGGATGGCAGATATCTATCTAAATAAATATGTAAGTACCATGCTGCAGTTTGAAGTGCCACAGACAGGTGGCGCTGCAAACTGCAGTGTTAATGCTTCCCTCCCACCTGCACAGTGCCTGCCACTGCCCACCTCAGCAAGCAGGCAAGGCAGCAGTTGCAGCCTGACTGAGGCTGGCATGCTGTGTGACATTTGTCCAGGGCAGGCAGTGGCATGGGGCAGCCGCAGTGGCAGGCTGGATGGGTGAGTGAGCTGGAAGCCAGTGTGTAGCATAGCCGTACTGCACAGAGACACTGTCTGAGGCAGCAGAGGAGAAGCAACAAGCAAGACAAGCAGGTTGGCAGGTTTGCCTGAGGGTGTGGGGGTCAGCAAGGAGAGTGGGGTTGCCTGGGGTGGAGGGGGAGCTAGGATGGGGGGTTGATGAGGGGATGGTGAGCAGAGAGAATGGGGAGTGGGGGTCAGTGAGTGGAGTGAGCAGGGGGATAGAGTGTGTGTGTAGATAGATAGATATATAGATAGATAGACAGATAGATAGATAGATAATTACACATATGCATACAAAACCTATGAGGCCAAAAACCCATGACATATATGTGGCATTTTAGGGCCTGTGACATTTCTGGTCAAAACTTCAGAATGGGTGTGGGACCCTCCAGATGATGTTGGTCTCCAGCTCCCATCAGCCCCAGCCAGCCTGTCCACCCCAGTTTAGAAGATACTGACCATTCACCAAGCAGTAGTTTAGTTGACAGAGAACCAGAAGAACTATGGGATGAAGTCAGAGAGGTTATCAGGGAAGAATGCAAAAAGACAATACCTCTAGTTAAAAAGAAAGAAAGACCTCAATGGATGACTGAATAAACTCTTAAAATAGTTAAAGAGAGAAGGAAAGCAAAAGCAAAAGGAGATAGAAACACGGTTAGAACCCTAAATGCAACAATACAGCAAGTAGTACGTAGAGATAAAGAAAACTATTACAATAGTTACTGTATAGAAATAGAAGAGGACAACAAAAAGGGTAGAACAAGAGCCCTGTTCCAAAAGATTAGAGAAATGAAAGGGAAAATTAAACCACGAGTAGGGATGTTGAATAATCAACAGGGGAACACACTGACTGACCGAGATGAAGTAAAAGGAAGATGGAAGCAATACACTGAAGAACTCTGCAAAAGAGATGCAAGGATAACAGATTCATTCATGGAGGAACCATATGATGAAGAACCAGAAATTTTAGAATGCGAGGTGAAAGTTGCTCTTAAAATACTTGGAAGAAACAAATCACCAGGAATAGATGGCATACCAATAAAGTTGCTACAAGCTACTGAGACTGAATCTGTCCAAATTTTGACAAAAATCTGGCAAGAAATATGGAAAACTAAACAATGGCCCACAGACTGGAAGCGTTCCATATACATCCCAATTCCAAAGAAAGGGGATCCCAGGGAATGCAGCAATTATCGAACGATTGCCTTAATATCCCATGCAAGTAAAGTAATGCTCATGATTCTATAACAAAGGCTCTTACCATATATGGAGCGAGAAATGCCAGACATCCAAACTGGATTTAGAAAGGGAAGAGGCACCAGAGATCACATCGCAAACATATGTTGGATAATAGCACGGACCAAGGAATTTCAGAAGAAAATCACCCTGTGCTTTATAGATTACAGCAAAGGCTTTGACTGTGTAGATCATGAAAAACTATGGAATGCTTTAAAAGAAATGGGGGTGCCACAGCATCTGATTGTCCTGATGCGCAACCTATACTCTGGACAAGAGGCTACTGTAAGGACAAAATATGGAGAAACTGATTGGTTCCCCAGCACAAAGGGTGTGAGACAGGGTTGTATCTTATCACCCTATTAGTTTAATCTATACGCAGATCATACGGAATGCGGGGTTGGACCAAGATGAAGGAGGTGTGAAAATTGGAGGGAGAAACATCAATAATTTAAGATATGCAGACGATACCATACTCTTAGCAGAAACCAGTAATGATTTGAAACGAATGCTGATGAAAGTTAAAGAGGAAAGCACAAAAGCAGGACTACAGCTGAACGTCAAAAAGACTAAAGTAATGACAACAGAAGATTTATGTAACTTTAAAGTTGACAACGAGGATATTGAACTTGTCAAGGATTAGCAATACCTTGGCACAGTCATTAACCAAAATGGAGACAATAGTCAAGAAATCAGAAGAAGGCTAAGACTGGGGAGAGCAGCTGTGAGACAACTAGAAAAGGTCCTCAAATGCAAAGATGTATCATTGAACACCAAAGTCAGGATCAT
This sequence comes from Rhineura floridana, assembly GCF_030035675.1. Taxonomy (NCBI): domain Eukaryota; kingdom Metazoa; phylum Chordata; class Lepidosauria; order Squamata; family Rhineuridae; genus Rhineura; species Rhineura floridana. Next base: position 125,537,887 of record NC_084488.1, read on the forward strand.
TCAGACCATGGTACTCCCGATCTCTATGTATGGATGTGAAAGCTGGACAGTGAAAAAAGTGGATAAGAGAAAAATCAACTCATTTGAAATGTGGTGTTGGAGGAGAGCTTTGTGCATACCATGGACTGCGAAGAAGACAAATAATTGGGTGTTAGAACAAATTAAACCAGAACTGTCACTAGAAGCTAAAATGATGAAGCTGAGGTTATCATACTTTGGACACATCATCAGAAGACATGTTTCACTAGAAAAGACTATAATGCTGGGAAAAATAGAAGGGAGTAGAAAAAGAGGAAGGCCAAACAAGAGATGGATTGTCTCCATAAAGGAAGCCACAGACCTGAACTTACAAGATCTGAACAGGGTGGTTCATGACAGATGCTCTTGGAGGTCACTGATTCATCAGGTCGCCATAAGTCGTAGTCGACTTGGAGGCACATAACAACAACAAACCAGGCAGTAATTGGTCATAATGGGATCTTCCTGGCTGTTTGGTGAATATTTAGCACCAGAGATGTGGCACCGCTTGTGGTACTCCAATGCGCAGGACAAAGAAGGGAGCGCAAAACGCAATCTCAAAGCCTTCCTGTATACGGTAATAATGTCAATCGCGTCAGGGTTGCAGGGCGGCGGGAGGGTTTAGTTCTCTGCAAAGCCTTTACTGGCACCCTTGGGGTCTTCCTCCCGTCCCAGCGCACGTAGCAGCTTTGGGATGGGTGGAGAGGTGAAATTTGTCAAAACCAAGGCAGTGGGAGAAAAAGTTACATTCTTTCTCCCCACCTCTGTGGCCCCAACACTACTCAAACCCCCCTTCAGGTGGTATTTACATTTTTAAAAAAGTGTCCACCTTTGTTGTCCTTATGCATTTAAAACTATATCTTGTTTGGCCCTGAGTCCAGTTGAGTTTTGAGAGAGTTACCACCCCCTCAAATTAGCATGCTCAGGATCACAACGTGTTTTTTTAAAAAAAATCCAGTTTATTATCCATTTATAAACTGTTACCATTTCCCCAGGGGGTCCAGCGGTGGTTGAGCAGTTGGAGGCAAGCCACATTTCGGGGGGGGACTTGCCCCTCTCACTGTGGTCCTGCTTATGGTCCCCGACCTATTAAAGCGGGGATGAGAGAGCTCAGGCCACCCCTGGGGGCTGAATGTGGCCCTCTGGGCCTTCCTATGTGGCCTTCGGAATTCTCCCCAGGCCACGCCCTCTGTTCCCAGACCACACCCCTCACTGGCTCTGCTTCACAGCCCGAGTGCTTTTGTTTTGCCTGGCCAGAATGAGTCCCTGAACATTTAAAGTGGCTGCTCTGCCTGCCTTTGCCTCTGTCTCCACCCATCACTGGTATTTGGCCCTCAGAAGGTTACCCGCAAGGGAAAGTGGCCCTCAGGCTGTAAAAGGTCCCCCGTCCTTTTCTAAAAGTTGCATGACCAAAAGGAAAGCACAATATCAAAGCGTTCCTGGAAAGGGCAATCTGCATCATTCTTGGATGAGAAAAAGACCCCCTCCCAGAGTCACACAGACATCGCAGAGATAACGGGCCTGGATCCTGGAGTCTCCTATCAATGGGACGGATGCGTGCAACTGTTCCCAAAGGGCTGAGGGTGGGTGACTTCATTTGTTATCCTTAGAGCTGCACAGCTTGCTGCAAACAGGTTTGGCTCTCAGATTGCCTTCTCTGTTCGCGATTAGAATTATTTTCTTTAGCAAAGACTTTAGTGGCCGATGTGGGTTCATTTTTCTTACCCTTTAATCGAGGTTACTTGATGAATGCATGCAGTAATCTCTTCCTTGAGTTCCTGGACATCAATCACTCGTTAATGAGAATTTGTGGCACAAGAACAGAGAAGTCCACAAAGAAATTATGGAGCTAACCAAGGGAGAGGTATAATATGTGTGTCTCTCCCACTTTCTAAAAAGACTACTGGGATCAGATAGTTTCAGTTCCACACTGATAACTCAGAACATAACAAAAATTTGGGGTTGTGCTTCTTCTTCTTCTAAGTCTTGGAAACAGCAGTATAATAAGTAGTCCATATGTACAGGACAGAAAATGTTTTCTTTCCATTTTAGATTGTGCTGCTGGTTTATGTAGGAGTGTTAAAGATTGTTGTTTATAGAAATTATTCCTTAACATGCTCCCTATATGTCAGAAATGGCCCATGGAAGGAACAGATCTCCAAAGGTGCTTTCCTCTGACCTACCAAATTTTAACCAAAGTGTGTTCCATTTTCCTCTTTATTCTGCTTTTACTTCCATCTTTATTCAGAAGGAAACATGGATGGTGCAATTGTATGAATGCTTGTTCAGTAGTAATAATTTACACTGTGCTCATTGCAGCTTCCTCACAGGCAGCCTGCATAGCATTGCAGTGTCCAGGGATGCATGTGATTATTGCACTGATATCTCCTGGTGCAAAACGTGGCCGCTTGTGCATCTGGTGTGGGAAAAATGGATAGGGAGAAGTTTTGCATCAGATAAGGCTTTAATAAAGAAGGTCACCTTGTGGTAGCAATGATTGATAGTGTGGTCAGAAAAAGCCCCTTCTCCTCTGAAAAGGAGAAGTGAGAGAAGGTAAAAACCACAAAAACGGGAAGGTTGGTGCAGTTTGGGATAAACAATCTATGTAGACAGGGGCAGATCCTTCTTGGAAGAGGGGTATGTTCTAAGGGGAGTAAGACCCAATCAACGTAGAAAGATTAGCATGAAATTAATAGCTAATTAGTGGGCAGAGGTTTACTGGTAATGGGGGGGGCAGTATTTAAGTGGGAACCCAGGGGCAGCTCAGGGCCGGTAGCCTACTCTGAAACCCAGAGACGTGTGCTGTCTGGTCGGGGAAGGAGAGGTGGCCCAAGGATCCTTGTTGTCTTTTACTGTTTGTGATTATTAAGTTTACCTTGCTTCCTGAAGAGTGTGGAGAGTGGTGTTTGCTTCTGTTTACTGTTATCAATAACATTCTTTCAAATGATCAGCCTTGCTTCAGATTCCTGCTTTTGCTGGGTTTTAAGGAACAAGGATATTTGTGCATGGAGTGGATGCAGGGGTGGTTCTAGGGGTGTGAGGGGACCATCGGTATTACAATCCATATAGTCATCACTACTGGAACCAAATACATAAGTACTGGGACTGGCTTTGTAGGCATAAGGACCAACAGACTAGTTTCTATTGGTGTCCTTGTGCTTGGAAGACCCCCCCCCCGCAAATGTTGCAACAGCAGTAACTTTCAAGACCAAAAGCTTCCTTCTGTTGAGTCAGTCCACTGGTCAATTCAGCTCAGTATTGTCTACACTGACTGGCAGCCGCTCTCCAGGATGTCAGACAGGGGTCTCTCCAGGAACTACCTGGAGGTGCTGCTGGGGATTGGACCTGAGACCTTTTGCATACAAAGCAGATGGTCTGCCAGTCAGCTATCACTCGATGTGTTTGTGATTGTCTGAACTAGGGTACATTTTGGGTGTTTCATTTTGCTTTTTAACATGTGCCTGTCTAAAGGCAAACTTCATCTCCGCTTGTCCTATCTGAATTAAGTCTACATGATTTCTTGGATGAGTTTCAGTTGGTACAGCTTGAGGACGTTGACAAGGTGCTTGGACAGGTTTGTGCAACCACTTCTGTGCTGGATCCTTGCCCTTCTTGGCTAATAAAAGCTAGCAGGGATGGAACAGCCGGCTGGGCCAGGGAAGTGGTTAATGCCTCTCGGCAAGAGGGGGTGGTCCCTGGCTGCCTGAAAGAGGCAGTAGTGAGACCATTCCTGAAGAGACCCTTCCTGGACCCAGAAAATCTTAATAATTATAGGCCGGTGGCAAACGTTCCATTCCTGGGCAAGGTCCTGGAACGAGTGGTGGCAGGCCAGCTCCAGACACTCTTGGATAAGACTGATTATCTGGATCCATTTCAGTCGGATTTCAGGCCTGGTTTTGGCATGGAAACAGCCTTGGTCGCCCTGTATGATGACCTCTGTCGGGAGAGAGACAGGGGGAGTGTGACTCTGTTGATTCTCCTTGATCTCTCAGCGGCTTTTGACACCATCGACCATGGTATCCTTCTGGGAAGACTAGCTGAGTTGGGAGTGGGAGGGACTGCATGGCAGTGGTTCCACTCCTACTTGGTGGGTTGGCTCCAGAAGGTAGTGCTTGGGGAGCATTGCTCGGCACCCTGGACTCTCCAGTATGGGGTTCTGCAGGGGTCAGATCTTTCCCCCATGCTGTTCAACATCTACATGAAACCGTTGGGTGCAGTCATCTGGAGATTTGGAGTGCTTTGCCATCAGTATGCTGATGACACACAGCTCTATTTCTCCTTTTCATCTTCTTCAGGTGAGGCTGTCAATGTGCTGAACCGGTGCCTGGCTGCGACAATGGACTGGATGAGGGCTAATAAACTGAGGCTCAAGACTGAGATGCTGCTGGTGGGTGGTTCTTCTGACCGGATGGTGGATGTTCAACCTGTTCTGGATGGAGTTGCACTCCCCCTGAAGGAGCAGGTTTGTAGTTTAGGGGTTCTCCTAGAACCATCTCTGTCACTTGAGGCTCAGGTAGCCTCGGTGGCACAGAATGCCTTCTACCAATTTCGGTTGGGAGCCCAGCTATGCCCCTATCTGGACAGGGGTAACCTGGCTTCAGTTGTCCATGCTCTGGTAACCTCCAAGTTAGATTACTGCAATGCACTCTACGTGGGGCTGCCTTTGAAGATGGTTCGGAAACTGCAGCTGCGCAAAATGCAGCGGCCAGATTGGTAACAGGGACCAGACGGTTCGAACATATAAAACCGATTCTGGCCCACTTGCATTGGCTGCCTGTATGTTTCCGAGCTCGATTCAAGGTGCTGGTTTTAACCTATAAAGCCTTACATGGCTTAGGTCCACAATACCTGATGGAACGCCTCTGCCGACATGAACCCACCTATACACTACGCTCAACATCCAAGGCCCTCCTCCGGGTGCCTACTCTGAGGGAAGCTGGGAGTCTGGCAACAAGGGAGAGGGCTTTTTCAGTGGTGGCCCCCAAATTATGGAATGATGTTTTTGACGAGGTGCGTCTGGCGCCAACACTGTTATCTTTTCGGCGCCAGGTCAGGACATCCTCTTCTCCCAGGCATTTTAGCATGTGTTTTTAAATTGGTATATCTGTATATTTGTTTTTAATGTTTTAATTGTTGTAAACCGCCCAGAGAGCTTTGTCTATGGGGCGGTATACAAATGTAATAATTAATAATAATAATGAAGCAAACTTTAAAAACTGCCAAAGTGTTTTGGCACAGAGCCAGCTTTTGACTCTCTCTTGAAAGACGGCTGTCCAGAAGATGTTAAGGTTGGAATGGCCCCATTGATCCTCTAATGCACCCCCAAGATGGATGGGTATTCTCTCCCTCAAGCATGCCTGGGCAGTCAATCTAAGGAAAGGAAACCTCATAGGAGGGGGAGTCCACTCCCTCTTTACTGAACTTATTGCTTTACAAGACTTATAGCCTGCTGTTTCTCAGAGCAAGGCAAACTGGGGTACAATAAATAATACAAGCAAGGCTGTAGTTCTATACACCCATTTCCCTGTGAGAAAGCCGCATCAAACTCAGTGGGATTTACATCAGAGTGGAGAAACATAGGATTGCGCTGTAAGGAATTTGCAGTGTAAATAGATATGGTGACTCTTACACATGGAGAATTAGCTACATCAGCTGCCTCCAACATGGCGCCCTCCAGATGTTGGTTGGCTGGGGTTGATGGAAGCTGTAGTCCAACAACATCTGGAGGGCATCATCTTGGGGAAAGCTGGCTGATTTTTCAAGGCAGAAACATCAAGTGGAGTCCTTATCTTACTCCACATAGTGAGCCAAGAAGACTTGCCCCGGTCTCCAGGGAAAGAGGAACCTCCACACTCTTCCTCATTGCATGTGCCCTTAATTAATGACAATGCTGCTCATCAAGAATATATTCTTGTCACCAATATCACCCTGATCAATTCTTGCTCTATAGTACTATTTTATAATTTTTACTGTGTCTAATAAGGGGATATCACTCATCAGAGCTGAAAACAATCTTATTATCCTTTCTGAACTTTTGAAAATTCCAGCTGCTTTGCATTTTTGCATAATTTATTTGGTGGTGAAAGAGTTCTTTTGTGCAGGGAGAAGGAACCTGAGGTCCTCTAGATGCTGTTGAACTCCATCTCCCATCAGCCTCAGCCAGACTGGCCAGTGGTCAGGGAAGGCAAGAGCTGAAGGAACACAGATGTCCTTCACCCTTGTTTTCTGCTTTCGCTCTTCCTCCCTTTGGCTGTTATCTGCCCCCTGCCCTGCCCTCACCCTGCCCTCCTTCTCCTCCTCTCCCTTCTTTATAGTTCCCCTTCCATGCTTGCATTTCAAAATTTACAAATAGAGTGTGAGTCTGAATTTCCCCCCGATTTATAGACTCTTGAAGAGAACATTTGTTCCATTTCTAACCATGTGTGTTTCATTATAAAACAAGTTCAGCAACAAAATCATGAAAGAAGAGGCAAAAATCCATTTGATGAAAACTTGGGCCTGTGATCCCAAATGTTCTTACTTGCAAGTGAATCTTTTGCATTTCAGACATACTGGAAATTCACACAGGACTAGGCCCTTGATCTTTCTCCTACTTGGCACTTGATGAGCTGTCCTACCCTCCCACCCTCCAAGCCCTCTTTCCATTTCCTGTTCCTCTCCCTCTACATCCTGAATCATTCCCCTGGAAGAGCTCTTCCAAAATGGAAACTCACTCGCTTGCTCTCTCAGTAGTTCAGGGCCAATGAGGGCAGCGTGCAGGGCAGCAAGTTTTGCAGTAAAAGAGAGGGTGATATTTATTGTGGAGGGTTTGAAGAAAAATGTGTCAAAAGGCAGAGCTGATTCCCACACAAGCACTTCTTGTTGTCCACAGAGGACAATGATTAAAAACACACAAGTTGGACGCAGCGGCTCAGAATCCTGGAGAAGTTCCTTTGATGGATGTTCTGGCATGAAAGAATTGCTTGGCATAGTCCTGGCAAAACTTCCAAGGTTCAGGAAATGATGTTGAACAGAAAAACACCATGGAGGTTAATCACCCACCAAAGGGAGGGCTGGGGTGGGCTAAGCATGGCCGGAAAGCACTTCTGCAGTAAGACAAAAGCTTGGAAAGGAATGGAGAACAGGCATGGCTCTGAAAAATATAGGCAGCACCAACTGCAAGATTCAGTCCAGAACCTGATTTGGTGCTTTGTAAAATAGCCTGATTCAGCTTGGGGGTCTGAGACCACTTAATTTCCTAATTTCCTATCTCACCCCCATTCACAACTGGGACATAAAAAAAAGCTATAAAAAGTTTCCTTTTGACAGAAATTGATAAAATTTGCAGGTGAAGTAGCTCTTCCAACATGGTTGAAGCCTGCCAAATTACAGCAGCTTTTGGGCTGGACTCCTCTAAAGTGTGGGTTTTTCACCCTAAAGGAACCATTGCTATGAGTTGTATCCATCCAATGTTAGTTCCACTCAGATAGGACCTATTAAAATTAATAGCCATGACTAACTTAGATGCCTTAATTGCAATGAGTAGAATTTAGTTGGCTATAAACATAACTTATTTATTTTTGGCCAGAATTGGGTTACATTTGCAGGCAGGGTTGCTCCTTCTGACAGCATGAATCTTGCCAGTTTTCAGAAGGTTAACTGTAGTGATTTTCCCACAAGGGCAGCTGTTACTGTTTTGGGAGATGGAAAAGGGATCACTTAATCTCCCCTGGTGTTTTTGTGGGCAATTTGTCTGAAAATTGCAGACATGAGCAAGGGGCTCCTGGGTAAAAAAAAACCTGCTAAATTGCAGAGAAATGGGGCCCAGGGACTTTTGTGATAGGCACCTTTAAAGTTGATCATGGGAGGGTGAGGAGATCTAAAAGTGATTCACTTTATAGGTCAAATCATTCCCTCTTATTACAAACTATTCCTTCCACCCTCCCCATCCAGGCATCTTCCTTAATCTTACATAAGTAAGTTTCACTTTTGCAAAACTGCTCCCTCTCCCAAAACACTGGGATTGGAGCATACAAGTAAAATTATTCCCGCTGATTACAAGCTTGACTTGTCAGTCACAACTGAACTCTCTTTCCACTCCTCTGCAACACCCCGGTGTTTGTCCTTCCTTCCCTCATTATCCCACCCTGGGGTTGCAGTGCTAAGGCAAGCTTAGAAACATCACTTTTGCTTTTAGAAAACACTTGTTTGCAGCATTTTTTTAATGTCTGGCTTGCCCAGGTGCCACAAAACACTTCAGGACTCCTTGCTTCAACTTGTGCTACCTTGTGGAAATTCCACTTCGACTCTGACAAGCCCCAAATACCTCCAAGGCACCCCTCTTCATCTCAGGATTTGGGATTAATCCAAGTTCAATGCACACCCTTAATAGGCAGGCAGAAGACCTGGCATCTAAATGTATTTATTTGGTAATGTCATGGTAAAATCACTATGAGCACGCTGATCTGTAGTTAGAATTTGAAAGCTTTGACATTTCACTTTCAAAATTCAGTTCGAAGGTAAACCTTTTTAAAATAAGATAAAATAAAACCACCTGACTCTTATCAGTTAATTTTAAGTGATTAGTGTGAAGTATCAAGGGTCAAGGGCCCCATGAACAGCCAGGGAGTATAAGATGTTCTAACATTACAGAAGCTACACTGGAGTGGCTCTGATCAGCCCATGGAAAGATGTAAATGCAGCAAACTGATTTTGGGGGTGAAGTGTCCACATTCACTAACTGCACACCGTCATAAAATACTATGCATGACACAGGATGTTGGAAAAGAGATTAAGCGGTTTTTATTTATTTATTTATTTGTTTGTTTCATTTTTAAACCGCCCATAGCGAATAGCTCTCTGGGCGGTGTACAAAAAGATTAAAATACAGAATATAACAATAAATAAACAACAAACAAAAAAGATGTTTTTAGTTTTTAGAAGTAAATTTAAGATTTTGGGAATTTGCTTGAGAACTTGACATCTCACAGAAATGCTTCAGCTAATAGATGGGGCCCAAGTCTCTTTGACTCCAGTCTTTCCATGGCCATTTGTGATTCATTCTGGCCTAGCCATATAGGGATCATAATCCTGTGGATCCTAATGGTGGGTGTGTATTGGCCAATTTAAAGCTATATAAGTGTTCTAGCCAAGGTGATGGAAAAGAATGCCTCCATTTTGGGAGGTGAGGCAGATGGTAAGTAGAGATAAAGCCTCCCTGGTGGTGGCACCCCTATTATGGGACCAATATCCCTAAAAGGTAAGAGACTAGGTGGCATAATTGGGGTCAAGAACAGGCCTTGGTTCTCCGTGTAATAGTGACACCCAGGCTGGATCACTGTATTGTGCTCTAAGTGGGCTAGATTTGAAAACTTCAGTTGGTACAAAATGCAGCCTCACAGTTACTGGACCACTTGCAGCTGTATTAGCCTGGTCAAGATCTGCTTAAGAGGCAGAAAACAAGGGTGAATTCCAGAGCTTGGAAAAGTTACTTTTTTGAACTACAACTCCCATCAGACCCAGCCAGCATGGCCACTGAATTGGGCTGATGGGAGTTGTAGTTCAAAAAAAGTAACTTTTCCAAGCTCTGGTGAATTCCCACCTGCAAAGACAATTTTGGTTGATGAGTACATAGCAAGGGCCCTGTTCCCATGTGAGATCAGGCAAGCTTACTTTTAAATGGGCCTTACAGATAGGGTTGCCATATTCCAGTTCCACAAATCCGGGCAGGCTAATTTGCATATTATGCACATTATGCAAATTATGTGCATATTATTTGCATATTGATATTTGGATTGTCCAGTTGTTTTGTTTTTGCGCCTAGGAATTACCACCAAAAACTGGGGAAAGATGTGAGAAATCTTTTTTTAAAAAGCAACATTTTCAGCCTTAAATGCCTAGACCAGTGATTCTCAAATGGTGTGCCCAGGCACACTGGTGCGCCCTAAGAGGTGGCTAGGTGTGCCTCAAATATTATGAAAGTATATTTTAAAAATGAGAAGAAACCCATTTGTATAGGGTAAGTAATAGTTTTCTATAGTTTATTTTTATTCATAGTTTAAAATATATTAATATATTTGTAATTTTGTACACAAAGTGCACCAGAAAATTTTTAAATGTTTTACAGTGCGCTGCAAACCAAAAAAGTTTGAGAACCACTGGCCTAGACTCTAGTTTCCAACACTATGGAGTATTTATTGATTGATTAAGAGGATTTATATCCTGCCCTTCTGCTGTTAAAAACAGAGCTCAGCACAGCTTACATATATAATAAAAACAATAAAAATGCACAATCAATATAAAAACATAATAAAAACACAAAATAGCAACAAGCATAAAGTAAGTCAGGGCAGCAGTACGGTTAACCATATACGATATATTTCAAAGATGTGGTGGGTGGAGAAAAACAAGAAGCCAAAATGTTAGGAAAAGGAGTCTTTCACACCACATGCTCAGTTGTAAATACTGTTGCAGCAAGTTTTACAAGTTCCTCCAGTATTCCACTGGTGCAGGCACTCAGACATTCAAAGTATCTGTATGTTTCTTAGGTTTTATAAAAGCAGAGCTTTGCTTAACTCAAAATTTCTTCTCCCTTTGATCAACCACATCTACACAGGTTCCACCTCCATGCTCAAAATGAAACTGGGCAACAACCCCACACATACCTTGCTAATTAGATTACCAATGCCAGGATGTCTGTCTTATCGACTACTCTCCTGCTCCCCCCCCCCCCGGGCATCATGAAAGACCCAGTCCTGGGCTCAGAAAGAAAATAAATATCTGGTTCTCTTCAAAGTACTGATAAGCCTCTTGTTTTAATTAAAATAATAATAATTATAAATTCTTGCTCTTATCACTAATGGGAGTTAATTATCTTGCATATGCTGCTGTTGCTTCTATGGCTGTAACGGAGTGAGGTTAAAGATAAGTGAAATGCAAATAGGAAAAAAACAACACAAAAGGCAGTAACATTTTCCTAAATGTAATACCATACCAACCACAACAAGATTCCTATGAGTAAGGCAGAAAACTAAGTATCTCACAACCAGTCAGGATTCCTAACCAAAAACCAAAAATATGATAAATGAAGAAATATTTATATAAGCATGACTATCAAATATATTTATTATTTACACAAACTGTAAAGATATTTATAGTGCAATCCTAGGTTTATTTATTCAGAAGCAAGTCCCAGTGTATTCAGTGGGGCTTACTCAAACAGGGACAGAAATGCAACCTCAAGTGATAAGCAACTTCATTCACACAACCCAAAATTCCGAATCATAAGACTCCATACACGCACACGCACACGCACACACTGCAGATGTATAAATACATACAGCCCATATAATAGTTTATTGTCAAACCAGTTGGTCATTGCAGAAAAATCAGTATTAGTTTTAAAGAAATCAGTATTAGTTTCCTACAGAATAAAAACAGAATAATAAAGCACACTTGGATGAAACGGATTATTTGGATCCATACCAATTGGGTTTCAGGACTGGACATAGTACTGAAACAGCCTTGGTCGCTCTGGTGGATGATATGAGGAGGGCATTAGACGGGGGAGAATCCACCTTTCTTGTTCTCCTGGATCTCTCGGCGGCTTTTGATACCGTCGACCACGGTATCTTGTTGGATCGCCTGGAAGGATTGGGAATAGGAGGCACTGTTTTGCAGTGGTTCCGTTCCTTTCTCTCTGACAGGCATCAACAGGTAGCATTGGGAGATGAGGTTTCAGACCCTTGGCCCCTCACATGCGGAGTGCCACAGGGTTCTATCCTCTCTCCCATGCTATTTAACATCTATGTAAAGCCGCTGGGAGCTATCATCAGGAGTTTTGGGCTGCGATGTCATCAATATGCAGATGACACGCAGCTCTATCTCTCCTTTAAATCTTCACCAGAGATGGCTGTGGAGACCTTGTCCAAGTGCCTGGAATCCGTGAGTGGATGGATGGGAAGGAACAGACTGAAGCTCAATCCTGATAAGACCGAGGTGCTACTTGTGGGGGAGGTTGGGTGCTGTTGACCTACAGTTTAATGGGGTGAGTTTACCCCTGAAAGATCAGGTCCGCAGCCTCGGGGTGGTTCTTGATTCCAAGCTGTCCATGGAGGCTCAGATTTCGGCAGTGAGCCGGGCAGCTTGGTACCAATTACATCTCATACGGAGGCTGCAACCCTACCTCCCTATTCATCAGCTCCCACTGGTGGTACACGCCCTGGTCACCTCTCGATTAGACTACTGCAATGCGCTCTACGTGGGGTTACCCTTGAAAATGGTCCGGAAACTACAACTGGTGCAGAATGCGGCGGTTCGGTTGCTTACAAACAGCCACCGCCGTGATCACATCACGCCAGTATTATTTCACCTACATTGGCTGCCAGTTGTTTTCCGGGCCCAATTCAAGGTGTTGGTATTAACTTTTAAATCCCTATACGGTCTTGGCCCAGTTTATCTGAAGGAGCACCTCCAGTACCACAAATTAAGCTGCCCAACCAGATCAGCCACACAGGGCCTTCTCTCAATCCCGCCAACAAAAACAGCTAGGTTGGTAGGGACTAGAGAGAGGGCATTTTCAGTGGTGGCCCCCACTCTCTGGAACTCCCTCCCATTCTTTTTTTTTTCAATAATTTTTATTCAGATTTTCATAAAACATACAAGACAAAATCATAAAACATTCAAAGACAAAAAACAAAATCAAAAATAGTTAAACAAAAAGAAAAAAAGAAAAAAAAACAAAAATAAAAAATAAAGAGTAAAATATTGACTTCCCATTTGTCAAAGATCAAATCAGTTATAAGTCTATAATATATAGCAATCCTGTCTCTTAAGTCATATTATAAAATCACTTTCCTCCAGTAGTTATCTTACTTAATCATCAAATCTCATAAACATTACTTTATTCTTTCCACAAAAAGTCAAAGAGAGGTTTCAATTCTTTAAGAAATATATCTATCAATTTTTTTTTTCCAGATAAGCATATCGATTAATCCATCTCATTACTAATTATGATAATCTTATTGTCATAACCATAGTCAAAATAAACATTTCAATTAATCCATCACATCAGAATCTGTTAGGTTCAGTAATTTCAGTAGCCATTGTTCTATTATCTCTATTAGTTCCATTTTCCATCTTCCATCTTCAGTAGTCTTGTTAAGTCCAGTAATTTCAATATCCAATCTTCCATTATCAGTATTCCATAATAATCTTGCTGTCAAAGCCATAGTCATATAGTAAGAGTCTGATGGGAATTACCTCTATCCCAAATATTTTCTTGCCATCCATTCTGAATAGGTTGCTGAAATACTGCTGTAAAATCATATCTCTGTTCTTTTTTTCAAAATACACTGGGTCATCTCTTAAAAGTTTTTCCATTGTCACATGGCTGCAGTTAATTCCATAGATTTTCTCTATATTGGGCTCCATCACATCATTCCAGTCCAGAAGATAATCCATGCCATTGATAACTTTATCTCTAGAATCTTCATTAATTTCTTCAGAGATAACATTGAGTTCCAAACAATAGATTTTATTTCTAAAGTCCATAGACTCCAAATCTTGTTCCTGTTCCACGTTTGTTCCAATCTCCGGGATCTCCTCTCTCACAGGGACCCCTATTCCAGTCTCCAGGGTCTCCTCTCTCACAGGGACCCCTGTTCCAATCTCCGGGGTCTCCTCTCTCACAGGGACCCCTTCCAGGGTCACCTCTCTCACAGGGACCCTTATATCTTTAATCTCCTGCTTCATTTTACTCAATTCAATTTTCGTTATCTCAATCTCATCCATTATTTTCTGAAACATAGTTATTTCCAGATTCTCAGCCACTTTCTTAATTGCCATTTTAAAAGAAAAATATAGGAAAACCACTTCTTATTTCAGCAACAATTGGGTTAATACTCCAAACTTGGTGACATCACAGTATAAACAGAGCCGGGCCTGAAACCAGATTGAAAGGGATCTAGATAATCCGTGTCATCCAAAAATCTCTGGAGTTGGGCCGCCACCACCCGTTCTATTATCTTGCCCAAAAAAGGTATATTAGAAACTGGGCGATAATTACCTAATAATGAGGGGTCCAGAGAGGGTTTTTTCAACAAGGGTCTTATTACTGCCTCCTTTAGACAGGACGGTATTCTGCCCTGAAGTAAGGAGGCATTAATCACTTCCCTGACCCACTCAATTAGTCCTCCTCTGGCATTTTTTATAAGCCAGGAGGGACAAGGATCTAATATGCAGGTGGTAGGATGCGCCTCTCCAAGGAGTTTGTCCACATCCTCGGATTGAACAAGCTGAAAAGAATCCATTCTAATCAAGCAAGTAGAGGCCAAAGTTACATCCACAGAGACTGTATTAACGTTGGTGTCTAAGTCAGAGCGAATCTGAGTGACTTTATCTGCAAAATGTCATGCGAATTCATCACAGCGGGCTGTTGCATGGTCACCATCATATTCACAGGGGTCAGATTTTAAGAGGCCCCTGACCACTCGAAACAGTTCCGCCGGACAAGACTTGGCAGACGCAATGGAGGCGGAGAAGAAAGCTTTCTTTTGAGCCCGCATTGCCACGAAATAAGTCCTTAGATAGGTTCTAGCCCGTGTTCGATCAGATTCGCTCCGAGTTTTCCGCCAACAGCGCTCTAGCCGTCGTCTTTCATGTTTCATCGCCCCCAGCTCCTTCGTAAACCAAGGAGCAGATTTGGTTCCAATCCGCGAGAGGAGGTGCTTAGGTCGACCAGGGCTTCGACAGAATCACCTGCCGAGGTGACAGGAAACTCCCCAAGAGCCGTCAGGAAACCATCTGGATCCATCAGTCTCCTGGGGCGGACCATTCTAATTGGTCCCCCACCCCTGCTGAGGCTCTGAGTCCCAGTAAGTTTAAATCTAACCAGGAAGTGATCTGTCCATGACAACGGAACTGATGAAAGGTTCTCCACACCAAGATCACATACCTCCCGACCAACACAGAAAACAAGGTCCAGAGTATGACCAGCAACATGAGTGGGGCCAGATATTACTTGGGACAGACCCATGGTTGTCATGGAGGCCATGAAATCCTGAGCCAGACCAAAAAGGGGAACATCGGCGTGGACATTGAAGTCCCCCAGTACCACCAGCCTAGGGGATTCCAATACCAACCCCGAAACTACCCTGGTTAGCTCAGGAAGGGAGACGGTTGGGCAGCGGGGTGGGCGGTACACCAACAGAATCCCTATTCTGTCCCGGGCACCCAACTTCAAGTAGATGCAGTCAAACCCTGAAGACTATGGGAGAGGGTACCTGGTCAGCTGTATAGTATCTTGAAAAACCACTGTGACTCCGCCTCCCCATCCCCCAGGTCTAGCCTGCTGATGTACAGAGAAACCTGGAGGACAGAGCTGAGAGAGATTAACCCCACCAGCTTCATCCAACCAGGTCTCAGTAATACATGCCAGGTCAGCATGCTCATCCAGAACCAATTCCTGAATAGCACTAGATTTCCCATTTACTGACCTGGCATTCACAAGCAGCATTTTCAACCCGGGGGAAGTGTCATCAAGGCTATCCAGGTTATCTGAGTGGGAGAACAACTTAGGGGTTATCAGCATTCTATTAGATTCCTCCTTAGTTCGATTAAATAGCTGTCTCCCAGAACCGTATCTCCCTCGACCCATCAGAGTATCAATGGCCGCCCCCGGAATCCCCTCCATTGGTTCCCCATTCGCCCAGATGAAAGATTGTCTTCCATTATTTCCGGGAGTTATTGTAAGTCAAGGATGTACTAATTGGACCATTGGAGTAGATCGTTGGAACATTAAATTCTGTAAGAAAGGATTGTTAACAGTCACAGGAAATTCCTCCGGCAGGGGTTCAATTTGTTCTAAACTGGGGTCCAGACAACATACATTTGATAAATGTATTTGTTTAGAATTCGAATTTGAAGAGGAACCCTTATAGGTCCGGACTTTTTGCTGGGAGCCTTCTTCATTGTTATCCAAATACCCCCTGTCAGACCGGTGAGACGATAAACCGGATAATGATGTTATAGTGGAAAGAGTAACTGGACATTCCTTCCCACCAAAAGCCTTTAATGTATTAAGTGAATTCGAATTAATGTCTACTGCGGATAAAACGGTAGTATGGTCACTAGTATCAGATAATGCCAGATTCAATAGGCAAAAGTCCTCCCCACATCTGTCATTTTTAAGAATTGACGACTGAGATTGAGAGCCCAGAGAGTAAGAGAAATCATATATGGAGTCTAGCTCAATTAAGTTCCGAACAACACTTTTGAAACAGTATGAGGACCGAAACACAGGCCTCCTTCAAAATTTTCACTTATTTGAATTTTGCAAGCAGTGTGCCAACCAAATGTATGTTAGAGGACAGTGTGCATAAAATGATATGAGTGAAAATAACATACAAAAAGGCATTCTATAATGAGAACTTAGTTGCAAAAATGTATACATTAGTCCAGCATTTCCCAGCCTTTGGGCCTACAGATGTTGTTGGACTACAACTCCCATCAGCCCCAGCCAGCATGGCCAGTGGTCAGGAATGATGGGAAATGTAGTTCAGCAACATCTGGGGACCGAATGTTGGGACAAGCTGCATTAGTTAGAACTTCCTATAAAAATGTATTAGGAGAAATTTGCACTAAAATGCTGGAGAATTTTCACGAGGATTTTTTTTTAATTGCAAATTGCTGCAGAAATGTGGAGAACTGAATTTAAGATTGTAAAAGTGAGAAACAGAGAAAACTGAAATTAACAGATCTTTCCATCTCTGCTGACTATCCTCCAGGCATTTTCCAGGGTTCCTGGCCTCCCTAGATACTGTCACACATACTCATAACAGCCCTTGTGACTTAGAGGAGGCCCGACCAAAATGCCCAATAATGCACATAAGAACATACGAGGAGCATGCTCTTCACAGTGTCCAACCAGATGCCTCTGGGAGACCCACAAGCTGGACATGAGCACAATTCCTATCCCCTTTGTCTACCACTTCACTCAATAGATGCAATTAAACTGTACCCAGATTCCAGAGTGATTTGGGTATGATCCTAATTGGGTCCAGGAGAGCAGCTGGCACCAGGAACCATTTGGGGTTCTACTCTATCATTCACTTTCACTTGAAGACCCACTTCCAGCTTCCTTCTCTGAGTGGTCTCTTTTTCTCCAGGTCTTGGCAGCTCATGAACATGAATGCTGGATATTCCTTCCAAGCTCCTGTCAGCACAGCCTCATTGTCTCCAAGATGGGAGTTGTTCTTGGACCTCTGTAGCTTCTGCACCAGGATGCTCGTGCAATTCCAGTTTCACTCTGTAATTGTGCATGTGCACAGGAGACATTACAGTGCAGTGTCGTGTGTATGTATGTGATTAGGGATAAGAGGAGCTGGGGAATGTATGTGTTCTTCCTTCTGAACTGCACTATTTGTGGTAGAATCCTATCTTTCAGGGACTCTAGCTGAAGCTAAGTATGGGGGAAGAATTCAGTTCACATTTAAAGCCAAATTATCAGATTTGGACTTTCTGAAACAATCTGTGAATTGGAACCCAGCCACCCTTCAAAATTGGCAGTTATCCGAATTTTGTGATGCCAATTTTGTGATGCCAACCAATGTTTACAAAAATTCATATATTGGGGGGGGATGTGTATAAAAATGAATATATTAGTGAAAATAACATATAAACATGCACTATATTAGGAAAAATTGCTTGCAAACAAAAATGCATACAAAACTGTGTTTGTTAGGACAAATTAGTACTAAAATGATGAAGAATGTTCATGAGGATTTTAAAAAAAAAATACGAATTGCTACAGAAATGTGGAGAATTGACTGGAAAAATGAGAAATGGAGAGAACCAAAATTGAGAGATCCTTCCATCCCTGGCTGAAGGCATGGACTGAGTTGGCTTCTACTCTGGATGACCCTGTTCTCCATTACTTTACAAGTCATTTCCCCTCTTCTAGTTGCTATTAGGATTCTATGACTAATACTCTGTGGCATATTAGGGTGCAAGCTGTACATTCTAGCTTCCTTTGGAAAGAATTTACTGGATTCTCTCAGGCAGCTTTGCCAGCAAACCAGCATCAACAATATTTGTTTTCAGCTTAATGCCTTTGGGGCCCCCAGTTCATTCAGTAGTCTGAACAGGAGAGGGGAGGGGGTCTCGGGAAGGGCCAGTTATAGCAGACCCATTGAAGGACCATGGCTGAAACCTTATTTGAGCTTGTTTACAAGTCTCTCCACACGAACCAGAGGGCGGCAAAAGGAAGGCAAAGTTCCTCAGAGATTGACACATTTCTTTCTAATCAAATACAAGCCAAGAACTGTGGGTTTGCATGCATCCCCACTAAGTGCAATGGCATCCAGCATGTTGAGCTCTCAGAAGTTTATTTTGTTTTGTTTTCTTTATTAAAATTATATCCCATCCTTCCTCACAAAAGGGACTGTGGGCAGCAAACAACAAGTGATGAAACAATAAAAAGATCGTAAAAATAAAACATCTTAAAAACAATTCCAGTACAGACTGGGATAAAGGTCTCTTCTTAACAGGCTTGTTGAACAAGGAAGGCCTTCAGTAGGTGCCAAAAAGATGGCGCCTGCTTAATATTTGAGGGGAGGGAATTCCACAGGGTCGATGCCACCACACTAAAAGCCCAATTCCTCTGTTGTGCAGAATGGACCTCCTGATGAGATGGTACCTGCAGGAGGCCCTCACCTGCAGAGCACAGTGATCAATTGGAATTAAACTGTAAATGGAGTTAAACCCATAAACGATGGAATGGAGTGGGAGTCCTCAGCATGGAACAAGCTGGCACGATGATAAAATAGACTAAACTTCCCCCAGCTGGTGCCCTGAAAAAGTTGTGGATTCCATCAGCTCCAGCCAGCATGGGCAATGGTCAGGAACAATGGGAGTTGTAGTCCAGCAATATCTGAGGGGAAACAGGTTGAGGAAGGCTACAGTAGGCAGTGAATAGAGTTTGGAAGTGGGGAACCATCAGTTGTGGAAATGGATGACTCAGTACCCAAGCCATGAAGCATTCTGGTGGCCTTTTGCAGGTCATTGCCTAACCTACCTTGCAGGACTGTTGTGCTCATAAAATGAGCAACGGATTCTGAATGGGGCTTTTTTTTTGCAACGTAAATTGCAGGTGGCTCAGGGGGAAGACAATCTCAACTGAGAGTTGGGGGATGAAGGGCTAAAGCCCTGTTAATCCTCCACATTACTGTTCTGATCCAGACAGGGGGGTCATTCTGGCAATTTGTGGGTGGATAGTGGTAGTGGAGCCCTACACTGAAGAACAAGTGAACTATGGAGTTAGTAGTTTGGCCCTGAGCCCTTATTTCTCTACCACTTCTCAGTCTATGTCTTTCCATTTTTACACATACCTGAGCTGTGTACATACATAATACCATACATCACATACCATACATTTCAAGCACATGTCATCCCCCAAAGAACCTACGGGAGCTGGAGTTCACCCATCACAGAACTATGATTCCCAGCACCCTTAACCAACTACAGTTCCCAGAATTCTTGGGGGGAAATCAAGTGCTTTAAGTGTACAATGTGTATACAGACTTAACCTCTCTCTTCCACTTGCACATCCTCAGTCCTACATCTTGATTCCAACTCTTAGCCCAGAAGTGCCACACCTTTTGCTACCACCACACGTTGATCCTGAGTTCAGCCACTTACTCTGGAGTAGCCTTATTGACCTCTGCTGAATTGACTAAGGGGACCTCCTGGGTGAGCTGCCTGGGTTCTCTCTAAACAGGAGGGGATACATATTCTTTTCCTGGGGCGGCCACAAAGGCCCAAGTGCTGCACAGCCAAAAGTGTAGCCAGAGGTTTGTTTAGAAGACAAAGGAGTGAGTCACTTTGCAGTTATTTTACTGGTTTACAGTACACTATGAAAAATAGGCCTCATGTTTAAATTAGGCGGCCCCATTGTGTATTTTTTAAAATAGCTTGTGTGCACGAGGCCTGCAATTAACGTCCCGCAGAGAACAGCAAACTGACAGGAGCGGAAGTGAGAAGCCAGGGGCAGAGAGGGTCAGCTGGATGTCAACGCAGACGGCGGTGCTGCTGGAGGACTCTTGAAGTCTGGGAGCCGTCTGAGGGCTTTCGCAGGAAAAATGTGCCAATGCATGAGTGTGTGGTAACACTCAACTCGAGGGCTTTTCCGAGTGGCTCATTTGTGTGTGGTTTAGCAATCAGAGCAGCGGGGCTGACATCTCCACCAGAGGAGATTTTGCTTCTCCGAGCGCCTCTCTCCAGAGACCTGCCTTCCTTTGTAAACAGGGCAAAGGAACATTCCCTGCTTGCTTTAGATCTCTCGCTTGACCTCCCTTCTCAAACGCCCAGGGCTGCTAATCGTTAGGGATGAGATGAACTGCGCCTACGATTTCAGATCCCCCCTCCCTCAAAACCCACAAATATGACATTGATTGTTCAATGGATTTTCTTTTTCTTTGCTGCTGCTGCTGCTGCAAACTCAGGAATTTAATTTGGTTGTTTTAACCCCTTCCTGTATAGTGTTGTATTCTCCTATTTCAAATTTGGGAATTTTTCCCGACAACTTCATATCTGCCTGTTATGATTGCCGCTCTTTGTTTACTTGCTTCTTCTCCTTCTTCTTCTCCTCCTCCTCCTCCTTCTCCTCCTCCTTCTTCTTCTCCTTCTTCTTCTTAAGAACATAAGAACATAAGAAGAGCCTGCTGGATCAGGCCAGTGGCCCATCTAGTCCAGCATCCTGTTCTCACAGTGGCCAACCAGGTGCCTTCTTCTTCTGGTTGCCAGTTTTTTTGAAGATTCTTTTTAGGATCATGGGAAGCTGCTTTATATTGAGCCAGAACCATCTAACGCAATATTGTCTACACGGACTGGCAGCAGCTCCCAGGGTTTCAGGCAGGGGTCTCTCCTAGTCCTGCCCGGAGATGCTGCCAGGGATTGAACTGGGGCCCTTCGGCAGAGTCAGATATGAAACAGCCTTCTGTCAAGTCACACCAATGTCCATCTAGCCCAAGACTTCCCCAGCTTGGCACCCTCCAGAGATTTTGGGCAGCATGTGGTTGGCCTCTGTATGGCTGCAGGCACCGCCGGTGCTTTACCAATGAGCTAATGCCCTTCTCAGAGTGTCCTCTCCCAATAAGCCAAAGCCCTTCACCTAAGCAATTCAGTGTTGCTATTTGCATTCCCCCTGAGAGGAGCTCACCAGAATCGCAGGCAGGAATCTTCTCCATTCCTGCTACCTGAGATCCCTTTTTTAAACCTTGTGGAGATGCCAAGGAGTGAAGCTAGGACCAAGTGCATGCAGAGCATGTATCATGCCTCTGAGCTACTCCCCTCTCCTCTAATTTATTTGCACTTCATAGATTCTGAGCTGGCATCTTTGATGGAGAATGTAGACTTGTGATGTGCATAGCTGGGGGAGGTGGCCATCCCAGTCAGCCATCCTTTCCCTATCTTGCTAGCTCCATTTAAAACTCCCCAAAACTTAGAATGCAAGTGTGGCTTTTCCCTGCTCAGCTCTGCATAATCTCCCTTCCATTTATTATATATTAGTGGGTTCAAGTTTCCTTTTCTGCGTGCATTCTGAAGCATCCCCCTCAGCTGTTCATCCAGGTCCAGCTTTTTCAGATTCCACACCCTTCCAGAATCCAATCAGCTTTGTCATTTCTGATCATGCTGCAGGTCCTTCTGAGCTGTTGGCTGTTCTCTCTTGGGCAGGAAGCAGCAAAATTGTATCTGTTTTGTTAAAACTCAACCCAACCTCTCTTTTCTTTCCCCTTATTTGCCAGAAAAGCAAAGGCCCGCAATTAAGTTCTGTCTCTGTTCCAAAGCTGATGCTTGGTGGAGTTTAACAGGAGAAGCCATGTGAGCTCTTGGTAAGCATTATGCGTCGAGGTGTCATCCAGATTTGTTAAGGTACGGTGAGTGTTACCATTAAAATTACAGGGGAACATTATTCCTTGGGTTCTGCATCAGGCCAGGGAGGACAGCAGCCAATCTCTTCCTCCAAGACCCATCCATCTACAGGAAGACTGAACGATGCAAGAAGGATCACCTGGAGTAGTTGTTCCCCAAGGTTCTGAAAAACTTTGACGGAAGCAGGGAAAGTTAAGACAGCTATGGACAACCTGGGTTGGCCAATGCAAACCTGAGAGAAGAGTCTAATTAGTACATTTCTGGGTGTTCCAAAAAGTTTGCTTTAATATTTTTGGCAAGCAGTTTTCAAACATTTCACTTCCCCCTTGGCTTCCCTACTAAAAACGTCTGCCAGGGTTACTACACACAGCAGTAGGTTACAAACTGAGAGAACTCGTTCCATTATCTACCTCAGCCAGCCCAGTATGTCCCATTCAGTGTGGGCAGGAGTGGGCATAGAGCATCATGACTTCAGGATCAATGTGGCAGAGGGAGGTGAGAAATGGGGGTGACGTGCTGGAGGACAGAATTGGGTGGAGACCACAACATGCCCTGTTAAGAAAATCCAGAGCTTGGAAGATTACTTTTAAAAAGTAATAAATTACAGTTACAATTGCAATTGCTCTGAAAGTAACTGATTACTTTACTTTTTCTCAAAAGTAATCACTACAATTACATTTCAGTTACTTTTTTTAAGAAACTCCTACAAGGTGCTGGCCTTGGCTGCTGCACATCTAAGAAGCCTAAAACAATATTAAAAATAAACACACACACACAGGGGGTAGTAGAATAAAAAAAATTATCCATAAGATTAACATAATGGCATAACAGAATCTCACATCCCCCCAAGCCATGAAGATACCCCAACTCTTGAAATCAAATTTTACACTTGAAATGCTTTTATAATATGTTTCTGTTTTGTCTCAAAAGAACAAGATGCTTAAAGAGCATATCAGACAAGGAATGTCTTTTTACAGTCATTACGTTGCCACCAGTACTGAACAGGCGTTCTACTGCGGCGCTTGAAGGCATGCCTGTGTTGTGCCGCAAAGAACACCGCAGCACACGTGGAAAGCCATGGAGTGATGACACTTCCCTGCTGGGAGACCTCAGGTACCTCACCAGTTCCTCCTCAGCAGTGTCCACTGCTGACTTCTTGCCCTGGGGCAGAAAGTTAAAGAAGTCATCTGCTAAGTCATCTGCTTCCTGGTCTTTATCTGAAGACTGATCACTGTCCTCATTAAGTACACCCATCTTTATTTCGGCTTTCAACAAGGCTTCCATTGTGTATCTAAGAAAGAGAGAGGATATGTTAACACATATATGTTAGGAAACCATCATCTGCTCTTCATTTCCTGATGCTTGTCATGTCCCCTGGTTCAGGGTCCAGCCTGAGCCTGTGGATGATGACATGGAAGGTAGGAAGGTGACCAAGTCACCACACTCATGGGGCAGCACAGCAGACCCTTAAGGATTACCTGCAGCAACCCAAGGTTGTGATGAGGAGCCCCAGGAAGAAAAGGCCCAGCCCCTGCCTACCACCTTAAGCCCTCTGATGCCTCCCTTGAGACAACACTTCCCTTGGAGTAATCCACCCAAAGGACTTCCCTAATGTTCTTACTTGTTGGTATGGGTGGTGGCCTGACACGATTCCAGCCAATCTAGTTTGAAGCGAGGGTGTAGGCAGGCTGCCAGAAGAAGCCTCTTGTCTTCCCAGATAGCTGCAAACCACTTTCTTAGGGCTTCGCGCATACCTCTCAGCAGCTGAAACAGTATTTGTACCTCTCAGGTTTGTTTTCCAGTCCTTCTAACTTGCGGTCCAGATTGCAGAGCGTTGGTAGCAAATACCCCATGAACATGCCGTTCTCCCGTTGCAGGATATCTAGGGACTGGGCTAGTGGCTCCATAATCTCTGTGTATTCCTGTACCACTTCAGTCTCAGCAGCTGTGATCCTGGACAAGGAGCAGCGGTACATTATGGCATGCATTTTTAGTGGCACAGTTGACAGGAGCTCATGTAGTTGCTTCAACGCATCAAAGGTGGAATTCCACCTGGTCTTATTCGGTACTTTCAGATACACACCACATTGCGCACGGATATACTCAGCAATCTGTGCTGACTGGTTCTGCTTGGACCACAACTTGCTGCACTTTCCCATCAAGGAACGAAACTGTTTCTTGAAAGGACCAAGAAGACTACTTTTGGAGGAGTCAGAAAGCATGGCCTCTATGTCTTGTGTTGCCACAAGGTTTAGGGTGTGGCTAGCACATCTCTGGTGTGGTGGTAAAACAAAATCCTCTCCTGAGTCTGCAGCTTCTTCCTCTGCCTCAGGTCCTGTGTCCAGGATCTCACAGATAGGCACAAACTCCACCTCAGCCTCCTCCTCCTCCTGGTTATCACCATCATCGTCACTGGTGCCTGCAGCTTCCACTGGTTCTATGGCCATGAAAACTCTGAACGCTTTCACAAAGTTGGAGCCACTGTCTGTAGTAGTGCACATAACTTTGTTGTGGATCCTGTACTGCACATGTACATCATGCAGTGCTTTTGAAAGGACATCGTATGTATGGTGCCCCTTCAGACGCTTACAAGCCAAGGCCCTGACCTCACGTTTCAGGGTAGTTGGGTTGATCCAGTGGGCTGTTACCCCAAAGTAACTCTTCTTGCCATTGGTCCAACAATCTGCAGTGGTTGCTATATATGCCACAGCACCCATTTGGTTTGCAAGAGTTTCTCTCATGTGGCATGCTCTCTTCTCAATTCTGTCTCTCAGAGTCTTGGCACATATGATGGTGAGATCTTTGGGGAGTCCAATGCGAACCAGATGAATGAATGATGGTTTGTCCACAGTCTGAAGTGGTAATGTCCCCTCTACAATGAAATCAATGATTCTCCTGTCGAGATTGCTCTGGGTGACAGGCTCCCTGCCAGATCCCCACCTCTCAAGGGTTGTCTGCTGCTGCTTCAGCATTTTGGGAGGAGGGGTGTCATGCATTGGTTCAGGAAGGCCACGTCTCCTTGCCTTTATTGCTTCTTCAATTGCTCTCAGTTTCTCAGGGTGTGCCCTCTGAGGAAGAAGAGCAAAGCATGAATCCAAGAAAAAATGGAAGAGGAACTTCACAATTTAAACATAAATAGACAATGGACACTCTTTGAGGACCAGCATGACAAAGGCTTACCTCAAAATGTTTCTTCACATTGGATGAGGAGGAAACAGCTGATCTCAGATTTTTGATCCTTGGAAGGCAGTAATTGCATCGTACAACAACATTTTTCCCACTCTGGCTCACAAATGTACAAGCTTTCTCAAAGCCAAACCATGGTACTTGCTGTTCTGCAGATGTGGCTGTGGGCAACTGGCACTGCTTCATGCCCTCCTCCTCCTCATGCACAGGGCCTCCTTTCTGAACCTCACTTTCTAGTTTTGCCTCCTCAGGATCAACAAGCTGTGACTCAAGTGGCCGCACTAACTGACTGCTGCTCTCAGCAGCAAAACCTGCAACAGGCGTCTCTGTAATAAACAAGAGATAATGCTCCTATATGGGTGAACTTCAGCTGTGATGTGCCCCCATCTCTTCCTCATGCTGCAAGATCCCCCAGTCAGAGTGGAAGTAAGCAGGTCGATAGCACAATTAAAAGAGATCCTATTTGCATCATTTTTGCTCACTTAATAACCCTGCCTGGGCCAGTCTAACCTACTATCTCACAGGGTTGTTGTGAGAACAAAATGAGACTAGGGTTCAAATCCCCACATAGCCATGAAGCTCACTGGGTGACCTTGGGCCAGTCACTGCCTCTCAGCCTCATGAAAACCCTATTCATAGGGTCACCATAAGTTGGAATCAACTTGAAGGCGGTACATATATTTTTTATTTTGAATATGATGATTATGATAATAAATATGCAGCATTTCAAATTAATTCTGTATGAGAAGCATTCCATGCCAAGCTTGGAAAACCAAGGATGAGGTATAAAATGTAGACAAAAATACTTTTGACAAAATGCCGTTTATCTTTTATATCTATATCTATAATTAGCAATACAGCTGAATGATGTATGTAAAGTATTTTTTCTTTCCCTTTTCTTTTTTATTAATATTTTAGTACTACTGCTAAAGTTCTGATGAAAGAATAAAGCATTCATTTGCCAAATTCAAATGATTAGAACACATCACATAAATTCCACTGAAGTTGGAGTTTTTTCCATAGAAAATGAAAAAAAATATACCCTATGATAGCCCAATAGACAATCAGAACTAATATAAAACCCTATTGCTTCTCATTTGCAAATCTTGCAAGATCTAAGGTAACTCTAGATCATGTGAGTTCAGGTGATGCATGTTATGTACATTTGTATAGATATTAGCAGAGATTGTCAACAGTCTATCTCTCTCTGGGACTGGGAATCTCTCTCTTTCTCACAGAACATGAGTTTGAGAGCTGGGGGACTGAGAGGAGGAGCTGCAAGGACCCTACTTCTCACCTCATCTCTGCCAAGAACAAAAAAATCAGCCTTAAGCCATTTATTATACGCCTAATGATTTATTATTATTATTATTATTATTATTATTATTACTGAGACAGTAAAATAACGTTATTAAAAATAACGAGTTACTTCCAAGCTCTGAGAAAATCGTCTGCCCTCAGGTGGGAGTGGAGACGCTGTCCCCTTGCCAGTGTTGAAGTAAGATACAACTGCTCAGTGTAGTCAGTTTCTGTATGTGGAATTGAGGGGCAGTAGGATCTTGTCACCATCTGTCCCTGGGTAAACTGAATTTTCTTCTCAGCTGGAAACAGTCTGACAAGGATCTGAGGGAGTTTTTCTTTTTCCATTTACCTTCAATTCAAAGATGGGAGCCCTTATAAAGACAGACATCAGACCAATAATATTTAGAGGTGCCTAGCTTGTTAATGGTGCAATTCTTTGCCTGTCTACTCAGAAGTAAATCCCACTGTGTTGAAGTGGATTTACTCCCAGGTAAGGCTAGGGGAGAAATTTGATTCCATTCACATTTAAAGACAAATCCACCTAATTTGAACTCCCTGAAACAGTAGGTGAACTGAAACACAGCTGTTCTTTGGACACTGTACTTCTCTGAATGTAGCGATGTACAGTAGGTCTCCAATGAAATCATGTGTACACAATGCATATACTAGGGGAAAGTGTGCATAAATGACATATATTAGTGAAAATAACATACAAAATATGTATATTAGGCAAACTTGCATACAAAAATGTGTGTAGTAGGAGATATATGCACTAAAATGCTGACAAATTTTCATGAGCTGGTTTCAACAATGGACTGAATGAGGGCTAATAAACTGAGGCTCAATCCAGACAAGACTGGATTCTTTGGACCGGATGGTGGATGTCCAACCGGTCCTGGATGGGGTTGCACTCCCCCTGATGGAGCATGTTTGTAGCTTGGGGGTTCTCCTAGAATCATCTCTGTCACTTGAGGCTCAGGTAGCCTCGGTGGCATGGAGTGCTTTCTATCAACTTTGGTTGGTGGCACAGCTATGCCCCTATCTGGACAGGTATAGCCCGGCTTCAGTTGTCCACCCTCTGGTAACCTCCAAATTAGATTACTGCAATGTGCTCTACATGGGGCTCTCCTCTCCTGAGGCTTCCAGCAACTAGCATTCAGACGCATCCTGCCTCTGCCTATGGTGTCAGAGCACAGTCATCATGGCTGGTAGCCATCGATAGCCTTTTCCTCCATGTATTTGTCTAATCCCCTTTTAAAGCCATCCCAGTTGGTGGCCATCACTGTCTCCAGTGGGAGTGAATCCCATAGTTGACGTATGTGCTTTGTGAAGAAGTCCTTTCTTTTGTCTGCCCTGAATCTTCCAACGTTCAGCTTCATTCGGTGGTGCCACATTCTAGTAGTAGAGGTGATCAGGTGTGCACACAGAGCTTATGCAGGAGCTCCAGTCTTTTGTTAATCCCACCAAAGACTGAAAGAAGAATTTCCAATTAATAATGCAATTGTTATCTGTTCATTTTTTTTGCACATAATCTCAATTTTGTAAATATTCATCCTAAGAACTTTGTTTGCGGATTCATTTGTTGCAACTGCAGCATAGTATGAAGCTGGTTATTTCATTATACTGTAAATCTCTGAAAGACTCTAGTATACCTGTTTTGTTGTTGTTATGTGCCTTCAAGTCGATTATGAGTATCGTACGAACAACTCCCAGGATACTTATTCCTTCTTTGGAGCGACCCCTATATATCAAGCTGGAACAATAATATTAGGACTAAACTTTCCTCGATAGGCCTTTCAGCTGAATATCTATCAACTCAAACCTTAACTTCGGCCAAATTTGCTATTCGAACTCATCTTAAAGACATAGATTTTCAAACTGCCATTACAGCGGCGACAAAAATCTGCTCGCCTATACATTTTAATCTGAAGTTTGAGCCTTTCAACTATGATCCGTATTTGGACTTTCTTGTAGTCCCAAATTTGCGTCTAGCTTTCACTAGGGCCAGATTTAACTCCCTCCATCCTGCATTATTGTCAGGGAGATATCAGGGAATTCCCTACGACCAACGTCTGTGCCCCTGTGGGAAAGGCAATATTGAAACACTTTCGCATGTAATGCTGAACTGTCCTATTTATGATTATATACGCTGCAAATTTTTAGTCAACATGATTAGTTACCTTGTATCAGGATTCAATAAAGAAACCACATTGAGAGTTGCTAAATTTATATATGCTGCACAACGACTATGCTCTGAAGTTCCCTCAGGTTAGCCTGTCTTTCTTGTATATTATATTATACTATTTAATGCTGTAATTTTAGGTTATTTTATCTTTGTTTTAAAGTTTAACTGATTTGTATCTTTTATGCCTAAAATAGGACGGGTCTTTGACCGCAAAATAAAGATTTGATTTGATTTGAACCACTGATTTGATTTGACTTATGGCAACCCTATGAATCAGCGACCTCCAAGAGCATCTGTCATGAACCACCCTGTTCAGATCTTGTAAATTCAGGTCTGTGGCTTCCTTTATGGAGTCAATCCATCTCTTGTTTGGCCTTCCCTTTTTCTACCCCCTTCTGTTTTCCCCAGCATTATTGTCTTTTCTAGTGAATCATCTTTTCATGATGTGTCCAAAGTAGGATAACCTCAGTTTCATCATTTTAGCTACTAGTGGCAGTTCTGGTTTAATTTGTTCTAACACCCAATTATTTGTCTTTTTCGCAGTCCATGGTATGCGCAAAGCTCTCCCCCATCACCACATTTCAAATGAGCTGATTTTTCTCTTATCCACTTTTAGTATACCTGTAAGGGTCCTTTTTAACCCTCTTGCAAAAATCACATTGGCTGACTTTGGGGTATATTTGGACCCCAATGAGATTTCCAAGGGAAGGATAAGGTCACTTTGCAGCCCAGAGACTTCTTTTTTTATATACCACAAGTGTGCTTGAGCCAAAAAAAACACACCTCTTATTCAGAGGAAGCAGAACTTTTCTGAGCAATATATGTTGGCCCCTTTTCCATGCATATTGATTAAAACAACACAAATTCTGGGGTATTTTTGGACTGCAGTGGTTTTTTGCTTCCAGAAGGAAAACAGTAAGGGGTAACTGGCTGAAATTTGGGGACCTTATATGGGTGACAGTTCATGATAATGTCCTGAAGGACAACCCTGTAGGTAAATTACACATGTGTAAATTACACAGGCTTTTTGCTGGGATATTTTTGGGATATTTTTGGGGGCCAGAGGTTTTTTTGCTTCCAGAAGGAAAACAGTAAGGGGTAACTGGCTGAAATTTGGGGATGTTGTACAAATTAAAATTCTTGACAGTCCGAGAAGGACAACCTTGCAAGCCTGTTTGTGTAAATTACACAATGAAAAGTGCACCTGGGCCCCCAAAGTACTCCTCAAGTCTTCATGAAATAGCTCCATTTAGAAATCTTATTGAAAATACAGAGTGAAAGCCGGCAGTAAAGAGGACTTCCAGCTGATGAAAGTTTTCCTCCATTCATCCCAAGTTTTTAATGTTGGATGGAGACAAAAAATGGGGTTACCCGTTTTCTTCTCTTTGCTTTTATTAGCCCTAAATCAGCAGTGCAGGATCCCTTCATGAGAGTCATGTCCCACCCACTCACAGTCACACCCCCTTCTAAGATAATATAACCTTCTAGGATTATACAATAAAATCAGCTTTCAGCCTCTTTGTTAGGAGTTCTGTTCAGCAATGAATGCAGGATGAGGGTTCAGCTTCCAGAAGACTCTTCTCAGGAGTTAACACACTCCCCTTTCATGCTGATTGGTCCGTAGGATGCTGGAGAGGTAGGGACCTTGCTGGGACTTTGCTCCCCCCAAAGTAAAGGGTCTACATCCCCCATGCCCCAGATGACTATGCTCCTGGCCCTAATAAATAATTGTTTTAATAAGAATTTTATCTATTACACCTACATAAGAAAAGGGGTTGGTCTGAAGGGATGTATTCTATCTTGGGCCTGATTTTCCTCAACAGGCCATAGTAAAGATGATTGTAATTGTGCTGTTGAAAAATATAATTTATTATTAGGCACTGTGGTTTTCCCTTTATCTATTATCCTATATAAAGTTTTGATCATCCTTGCTTGTTTTTCTCCTTTTAATATGCTTTCCCCCCCCTTTTAATATGCTCAATTATCTTTTTTTTAAAATAGCTCTGGCATTTGTGTAGCCATTGTTCTGTCATATATAATGGGGCTTTTGACATAATTTCCATAAAGGCTCCATGGTTAAATCATGGAAAGATTCAATTTATGCCAGTCCCCAAAAAATTATTTCAGAGGAGTGATGGTGCATATTGATTAAACACCATGCAAAAGGGGATCCATTTTCAGTATTGCCTACACCAGCCCTTGCCAATATGGTGCCCTCCCATTATTCTGGACTCCATCTTATCAGGAAGTCCATTCAATATAGGAATCAAGATTTTGGTGCTGTGGCCCCTACACTTTGGAATTGCCTCCCCTTAAATATTAGAAGGCGCATTCTCTGTTGTCTTTTCAGCACCTGCTGAAGACCTTCCCTTTGCAACAAGTTGTTTACATAGAGATCTTTCCAAGTCTGTATCTGCACTGGAACTGTTTTTAGATGTTTTAATTGGTTTAATTGTAGTCCAAAACATCTGTAGGGCATAGGGTTGCCAGGTTCTTGGCCTGAGGCTGATCCTGTATCTTTAGGAGAAGAGAAAGTCAGCCAAGTGCAGGTGTTCTTGGAACCCTGTAATGGGAACAACCACAAGGGGGAATTGTCCCTTCCCCCTGCCCAGCTTTTAAAGACACAGAAGAACTCTTGGAGGCTGGGCCTGGCAACTAAGAGGTCTTCCGTATCTTTCAAAGTTGTGCAGGGGGAAGGGAGAATTCCACCTTGTGTTTTTTCCCATTACAGTGTTGCCAGAACACCTGCACTTGGCTGACTTTCTCTTCTCCTAAAGATACAGGATCAGTCTCAGGCCATGGACCTGGCAACCCTAATAGGGCACCAGGTGGGAAAAAGGCTGGTCTATACGGACTGGCAGTAGGGTTCAGATCCAGCCCTACCTGGCTGGAGATGCCAGGGGTTGAGACCATTTGCATACAAAGCATGTGCTCTGCCCTGGCCTACTGCACTTTCCTTAACCCTGGGACAATGGTGTGTACCACTGCATTAAGATTCCTTTTTGTGTGGTGCTGTACAGAGTCCAGAAACACAGAACAGCTGATGACACATTGGTGCCACTCCACACACATGACCAGGTAATTTCATTCATTCATTCATTCATTCAATTAATTAATTAATTATTGCATTTATAGCCCACTTTTCCTCCAAGGAGCTCAAAGTGGTGTACATGGTCCTCCCCTTCCTCATTTAGTCCCCAGAACAACCCTGTGAGGTAGGTTAGTGAGGCCGAGGGGCAGTTACTGGCCCAAAGTCACCCAGTGTGCTTCATGGCTGAATGGGGATTTGAACCCAGGTCTTCCAGGCCCTAGTACAGCACTCTAGCCACTACACCACATTGGCTAATATTTTGAATGCTAATATTTCAAGAGACTTTTTTGATCCCCTGCTGGCAACTTCAGTAGGTTCCACTGTCACTAAAACAAAGTATTGTCTGCAAAATAGAATCATAGAGTCGGAATCATAGAATCATAGTGTTGAAAGGGGCCTGTAAGGCCATCAAGTCCAACCCCCCCTTCTCAATGCAGGAGTCCAGATTAAATACATGGCAATTATAAATAATTAACATTTATTACCTGCCCTTCACCCAAAGGGCTCAGAGCAGGGCTCAATTTTAAAATACAGTATTAAAACAATTAAAAACTTACTAATATTATATTATATTATATTATATTATATTATATTATATTATATTATTATATTATTATATTATATTAACCTAACCCTTATTATGGCCATTCTGTAAAATTAGAATTTTCCAATGAGATTTAGTCTAGAAAGTCAGTCTTTGTCCTTGTTGCAATGGCCTTGGTTTAGAGTTGAATTGAGTTGTTTATACTGAAAGAGAGAGAGAGAGAGAGACTACGTTAGGCACCACCATGTAAATATAACAGTCATTCCGACATATTCAACAGACAGATGTGTGTGCAAGAAATTCGATTCAGTTCACATTTCAAGCTGAATCTATCAAATTCACACTTTCTGAAGCAATACGAGACCCTGAACACCACCATCCTCGAAATTATTTGAATGTTGCAATGCAGTTTGCCAACCAAAAATGCTTTCAAAAAGGCATGTGTTGGAGGAAAGTGTACATAAGAAATAAATATATGAATGAGAAATTGCTTGTAAAAATATGTACATTAGTCAAAACTGGCTACAAAAATGTGTTTGTTAGGAGAAATTCGCATTAAAATGCTGGAGAATTTTCATGAGGATTTTTTATTTAAAAATGCAAATTGTTGCAGAAATGTGGAGAACTGAATTTGAGACTGGAAAAAACTGCATATTTTTTTCATGGTGCCATCTAATTGTCAAGAGAAGTGCACATTGCCTGAAGTGACTGAAGGTAGGTAGTGTCTTTTTCTTCTTGTGGTTCAATGGCTTTCGACAATTACCAGGAGAGAAGAGAGCCCCCTCTTTTTGCTTTGAGGTGTATCCCCCCTCCCCACTAGTGGTGGTGGAGAATGCAAATCTGTTTGTTGGTCTTGGCTGTCAATTCAGAGCAGTTGCACTCCAAGAAGGAGGGAGCAGCAGTCTATACCAACACTCTCTCAGAGCACCTTGGATCACCATTGTTTCTCAAGGCTGACTGGTTCTGAAAACGGAACAAAAAATTAGTAATAACAGTTCAGCACAAAGATGAGAACCTATTTGCCATGTGTAGCCATGAAATTGCAGGAAGTGCTGTGGTGGAAAAAACCAATCATCTGTCTAGCCCAACTTCCTGTCTCCATCTTGATATCCTGATGGCAACTTCCTAGTTTTTCATGGTCAAGCCACAACTTTCCTCGGCACGGTCCCTCACATAAACCAAGACATGAATGAATTACTGAACAGACTGAATATATGGTGGAAGTGACATCATATACCTCCTCCCAAATAGTAGAATTGGTTGAAGGGCTGTAACAGAAATGTCTGAAGAAACTCCATCCATAACTTGGCTTTAAGGTAATTCCTATGTGATTTTTTTTTAAAAAGCCTTTTCCTCTGTTACTCCACAATCAATAGTCTTAGGAATAAAATAACTCAGGGATCAAGCCAGATCCTGAGCTCCCCCATTCCCTGTGGGTCACTTTGACAGGTGGGTGGGGATGCCCACTTGTCAGTCACTAACAACAGCATGTCAGTTGACCTAACTTCAAAGGAAAGAATTCAAAGCGTGCTCCCAATTATTTCTTTACTTTGTTTGCAGCCAAACTTGAGTTCAAACCATTGCTGCAAATGATTTTTCACTTTATGTCTGTCCCGAACCCACTATTAATGATGTCCATTGGGTGACCCTCCATGTCCTAGCCATATGAGTGAGAGAGAAATGTGTCTCTAGTTACCCCCTTTCTCTAAACCCTGCATAATTGTATAAACCTCAAGCCCCCACTTTTGCCTATACTGCCAGGATCTCCTCCCTTCGTCTCTTTTCTTCTCTGTAAACAGAACCAGCCTGTCCCCAGGGACTGTCCTTCCAAGATGCTTCCTAGACTAAAGAAAGTTTCCAGCCAATGGCCCGGCTAGCAGCCTAAGTGCAGTCCTGCCAAGAGGCGTTGGCTGCTCAACCCTCTAAATTAGACTCCTTGCAAATTGTCCCATCATCCCACTAGTTGCTTCCTCCCACTAGTTGGCAGGCAGGTTCTGTGCAGCATTTGAGTGTGACTGAAATGCTCATGAACGCCAAGCCCGGGCCATCAGTCCTCCTCATGCCCTCTGACTGCCTTTTGGGTAGCTTGACCTCCACTTGCCCATGTGAGCTTCCTGTCTGTCTGGGTTACACAGATGACTTTATTCCTGGATTGCTTCTCATGCGGGACACGGGTCATTTCCTGATTTGTGGTGTTGCTAAATGGCTAACGCAAGGTAAAGTCACACACCTGCTCTCTTCCAGCAGCTGTGTGATGCAGAGTACTGTCTAGGACTGACTAACACTGTTTCAACATCGTTTTTTTGTAAATATGGTGGATGAAGATACCATAAATAAATGCACAACATCCCTAGACTCATTCTGGCATATTTTATCTGCAAAGGAAATTACTGAGTGAGCAGCTATCTGGGTTTGCAGCCTGTAGCCTTCCTCATATACTGTATGTCCATAAAAGTTGGTCTAAAAACATAGGAAGCTTCCTTACACTGAGACAGAGCATCAGTCCATGTGGCTCACTGTTACCTACACTGACTGGCAGTGCATAGGCCCTTCCCAGCCCTACCCGGAGATACAGCCAGGGATTAAACCTGAGGTCTTCAGCACACAAAGCAGGGCCTCTAACAGTTATGGGCCTTCCCCATTTTTTCGGTCATACTAAGGGTAATCAGACTATTCCTACCTCTTCTTTCCAGCTGTGACTCATTAGTTGCCTCTGGGAAGCTCGAAAGCATGGCATGGTGGTGAAGCCATGCACTGATGGCTGACCACAGCTTTGTGTATTCAGGGGAATGCTGCCTTAAACATGGACTTTTTTTTTAAAGCTATCATTGCATTTGCATTTTTATTGTTATTAGTAAGAAGGAATTCACCAATCAGTGGAAAGACTGGAGACAGATTTAGCAAATAAATGAGCAAAATATTTGTAAATCCTGATAAAAACCCAGCTCATCCGCACTTCCCAGATCCTAGTGCACTGACTTTTATGCTTTCTGAAAGTTCCGACAGGTCTTATTTCAAAAACGCATCTTTTAAATATATTTTAAAATGCACATTTTGAAGGCTGTATCTCTATAATTTATAGCTTCCTATTGGAGTCTAAATATGGAGAAGAAAATTTGGCATGTAAAGCTTGGGCTAAAGATCTGGGGAGGGAAATCACAGAAGAGGAATGGAGTGATATATGGGTAGGCCCACACTCAAAAGCCACCTCAGCCCACATCAAAGAAAATGCTTTGAAAGGTATACATCGGTGGCACCTCACTCCAGTCAAACTGAACTCAACTCCTCACTCTCCCCTCTGTGTTGGAGGCGATGGCCGATCTGTGCTTCTTTCCTACCTTTATGGTGGGACTGTAATAAAGTGAGATAATTCTGGAGTCAAGTTTTTCAAATTGCAAATTTTGCAGATTGGTTCCAGGCTATGGTCTGAAGGCACATGAGGCCAGCACCTCAGGTCTGGTCGGTGCCTGGATGGGAGACCGCCTGGGAACCACACGGAAGCCGCCTTGGGTTTCTCTCATGAAAAAGAAAGGCGGGGTATAAATGTAATAAATAAATAAATAATAAATAGTAAAGTTCTTAAAGCTACAATTATCCCAGATCCAGCCTTGGCACTTCTTTTCCTTAAAAGGGGTTCTATTGTTCCTAAAATTCAAACATCTCTCATATCCAGATTCCTACTTGCAGTGAGGCTTGAAATAGCCCAAAATGGGAAGGGGGCAGAATGTTTATCGATTAAAAAACTAGTTTACCAGACTTTGGCAACTTGCAGTAGATGAAAAGTTGACTCAAAAGTGAAAAAAAAAACTTGGGGGGAGACATCCTCTGATAAATTTCCTCCAGTACAGTATCCCTTTTTATGTTATGCTATCGAAGATGGGGCAGCAGCGAGGCCACCTTCAACTTCCTTTCGGCGGGACGTGTACCCTGCTTTTTAATTCTATTATTCGGCTTTCTGGTATTCTTTCTATTTTATATATCAAGCTTCTGTTGCTGAATGTACTCTTTTTCTAACGTACAAGATCTGACCAGGGTGCTCCATGACAGGTGCTCTTGGCGGTCACTGATTCATAGAGTCGCCATAAGCCGTAGTCCACTTGGAGGCAACAACAACAACATAAAGTGACATGTTTTTTGTACTTTGATTGTTTTACTTTTTTGTTGTTACATTTACTAGAAATCTCAATAAAACATTCACACAAAAATGCACATTTTGAGAGTTTAGAAATATTTGAGAGATCACATAAAATGCATATTTAACTGCATACTTGAAGGCAAATGTGCATGCAGATTTTAAAAAAAATTGCAGGAACAGAGATGGAAAAGTGACACAGACCGTAACTGGACTGATGCCCCCTTGGCCTACTTCTTAGCCACCAGGGGTGTTATATGTACAAAAGTGGGATACAAGCTGAAATAATAATAATAATTTAAAAACCATACGTACATAATATAATCATGGGTAATTGATATTCTGTCTAATCCCTTTGGAAAGTCAAGCAATCAGCCTGTCATTTGCCAGCTGTAGTAAAGTTTTAGTCCAGTAAGGGTGGGATGCTGCGTCTACTTCCAGAGCTTGGAAAAGTTGCTTTTTTGAACTACAACTCCCATCAGCCCCAGCCAGCATGGCCACTGGATTGGGCTGATGGGAGTTGTAGTTCAAAAAATAATTTTTCCAAGCTCTGCCTGTGGCCCATCAAAGCCATAACCCTCCTCCTTTGAGTGGCAGCTCACATTCTCTTGCTAAATGGCATAGTCCTTTCAACATGACCCTTTGGGGGGAAAGGAGTTAGGAAGCTGCTAAACAGATTCAGACCATTGGTCCATCTGGGTCAGTATTGACCGACAGCAGCTCTTCTGGGTTTCAGGCAGAGAAGGCTCTTTCCTAGCCCTGTCTGGAGATGCTGAGGACTGAATCATAGAATAGTAGAGTTGGAAGGGCCCTATAAGGCCATCAAGTCCAACCCCCTGCTCAATGTAGGAATCCAAATCAAAGCATTCCCAACAGATGGCTGTCCAGCTGCCTCTTGAAGGCCTCCAGTGTCAGAGAGCCCACTACCTCTCTAGTAATTGGTTCCATTGTTGTGTGGCTCTAACAGGAAGTTTTTCCTGATGTCCAGTCAAAATCTGGCTTCCTGCAACTTGAGCCCATTATTCTGTGTCCTGCACTCTGGGACGATCGAGAAGAGCTCCCAACCCTCCTCTGTGTGACAAACTTTCATGTACTTGAAGAGTGCTATCGTATCTCCCCTCAGTCTTCTCTTCTCCAGGCTAAACATGCCCAGTTCTTTCAGTCTCTCCTCATAGGGCTTTGTTTCCAGTCCCCTGATCATCCTTGAAGTTGGGGACCTTCTGCCTGCAAAGGAAATGCTCTATCACTCAGCTACAGTCCCCCCCCCACTTGCTTGAGTTCTGCTTCACTTTTCATTCTAGGTTTTTAGCAGTTGTGAGTCATGCCAGGCAGGAACCTAGAGAAGGACGACCCCGATCCTAGCAAAGGTTTCAGCATTTTGTCATGGCATGTTTTGTGGACTTGTAACAGGAGATAGCTCAGCTTACTCTCCCAGTCGATCTAACTTTGGGAGTCATCCACCATCTTCCCCCCCATCCATCCACTCTGACCGGTAAATCAGCCCCTCTGCCAGCCCCTTCCTTT
Organism: Rhineura floridana; assembly: GCF_030035675.1. NCBI lineage: Eukaryota > Metazoa > Chordata > Lepidosauria > Squamata > Rhineuridae > Rhineura > Rhineura floridana. The sequence goes on from NC_084488.1 coordinate 125,575,775, forward strand.
TAAATTAGACATACCGGGCGCCATTGCAGAAGCAACCACAGTGGTGATCCAGCTGCGATAAAGGTAGAAAGGAGGGAGATCAGATCTCTCCCCAACCCTCTGTAGTTGGGGCACAATGAAAGAAAGCCTGTCCTCCAGCCCGCTATGCCTGAAATCCTGTGCATGAGCTCTTTCCCCCTGTCTAGAATGGTTTTTGCAAAAAAATATTTTATTTTTATTATGTATTTATTGCATTTATATGCCACCTTTCGACCAAGGCACCCAAAGTGGTTTACACCTTTAAAATAGTAAAACAAACAAATGATATAGGATGCAAAGTTGTCCCTGTAGAGTGGAGGGTTCAGGCCCTGATGTTGTCTTGGCTTCCCTTCTCACACCTCTTCTATCCACAATGACAGGCTTTTTGCTAGCATGCAAGAAGCATTGGATTAAACCAACAACAACAGTGAAACCACCAATAAATCTATAAAAACAACTCTGGCACAGTTGGGGAAATGCATTAGAGGAGGAAACAGGGGGAAAAACATAAACTGTCTTAATATTCAAAGCCTGAGAAAATAAAGTATGGTATCTTCTTCAAAAATCAATAGGGAAGGTCTGAGGCAGCTCTTTGTATGCATCTGATGTAGGGACGGGCGAGTATTTTGATTCAGTCTGCATTTCAAGCCAAATCTATCAAATCTGCACTTTCCAAAACAATATGGGAATGGAAACACAGCAAGCCTTCAAAAGTCACACTTATCTGAATTTTGCGATGCAGTTCTCGAATCAAAATGAATATGTTAGGGGAAAGTGTGCATAAAAATGAATATATTTGTGAAAATAATGTTTAAAATGCATTATATTAGGAGAAAGTGTTTGCAAAAATGTGTATAGTCAAAACTGCACACAAAAACATGTTTATGAGGAGAAATGAGCACTCCAATGCTGGAGAATTTTCCTGAGCTTTTTTTTTTAATGCAAATTGCTGCAGAAATTCAATACATTCGGCTTGAAACTGAATTTAAATTGGAAGAATGAGAAACGGAGAGAACAGAAATTGACAGATCTTTCCGTCCCTAATCTGATGCCAGAAAAGTGGGGCCACAGCACCAGACAGCCCCTGGCCACCTCACCTCTCCTCCCACCGCGAGGACCCTGAGCAAGGCCACTGCTGACCTTGTGAGACGGGCTTCAGTAAGGTTTGCTTGAGCTGAACTGAGGCCTGTTTCCTGCACTATCCTTTTAAAGCAATATCTTTTTTTTGTAGATCATAATCATTTTGGTTATAAAGATTACATTTTGATTATCCATAGGAAATTATTCACACAGTTTTCATTCATACATTGATCCTGTTTCCTTTCTTTTCCTTTCCTGCAGAATTTTTGAATATCATTCCTATCCTTTCTTTAGTTGGACCATTTAACAACAGTATCATATCAATGTGTGTGCCATTGGCAGGGGGATCCTTATATCTTGTAGATTGATATAATTGACAAAATCATACCATACTGAAAGGAGATTAGTCCCTTTACTTTGTCCTCTTGCTCTCTTTAAATTATCTGTTAGTTTTTCTAGTAGAGCTATATCCCAAACTGTTTAATACCAAGAATCTGTATTTGCTCCTTTATTGTGCAATACTAATAGTTGCTGCTAACAACAAAAAACTTGCCAGTATCACAGTGGGTTTAGGGTATTTAAAGTAATATAATCATGAGTTAGGAGACCCAAAGTGATTTAACCAAAAAAATCCCTCTTCCCAGGCTAGTCTGGGAATAGGAGTCTCGTCTCAGCACCCTTCACAAACTGTAGCTCCCAGGACTCTTTGGGGGAAGCCAAGACTGTTGGCAAGTTGTATGATATTGCTTTAAATTTATAGTGCAGATGGAGCCTCTGTCAGAGCAACCTCAGTCATCGCAAGAGCTTGATAGGGATGGATGAGTTTGACAATTTCAGTCTCTCATATTTCCAATTTTAACTCAGTTTTCCATACCAGTTTGCTATTTTTTTTAAAAAAAAGTCCCCATGAAAGTTCATCTATATTTTAGTGCTAATTTCTCATAATCTTCAATTTTTTTGTATACGATTTTGCCTTATATACACACGTTTGCAAGGCAGTTTTCTCTAATGTAGTACATTTTTGTATGTTATTTTCACTGATGCGTACATTTTTTCTGCATATTTAACCCTCATCTATGCATTTGCGTACACATTCCTTGGCTAGAAAACAGCACCACACATTTTGGAGAAGTGTGAATTTCAAAGGCTGGCCATGTTTCAGGTCATGCATTGTTTCAGAAAGTGCAAATTAGGTACGTTTGCCTTTAAATGTGAACTGAATCAAATTTCTCCCCCATCCCTAGAGCCTGTCCTGAACAAAACAGAGGAACAAAGAAATTAGTTTCTCATTCCCCACATTTTTACTGGAAACAGGACTTTTGTGCAGCCTTGAATAAGCCCAGCTAAAATGTTCAGTACCTGATCAGCACCAGTTTCTATCCTCAGTAATGCTTTTAAAAAAATAATAAGTTAATCTGAGTAGTTTTATGCAAGAGAGGCTGAGAAAATGCCGGCTGCACACCAGAGAGCTATTCTTTCCTGATTTCTCGCTCACTACTCTCACCATCAGTTCTGAATGTAAACAGTAGAGGGCAGTAGTGATACACTCGCAGCAATCACCAGGCTACACACATATGTAATATGGAAACTTTTAAAAATCGTGTTGTTGTTTTGTAATGGTTGATCTGCTGTTCTTGATATTTATGGTGTGTGAGGCATAAGCAGGGGGCGGGGAGGAAAAATGGAACATACTATTTAACCATGTCTCGAATCTAGCAAAAAGAGGTGTTGGCTCATATAAGGCACCACCACCCTGCAAATGTATCTGCTCAGCCGGCCAAAACTACTCCCTGTGTCTCACAAACATTTTGTGTAGCATAAATATGCCTCCTCTTTTCAACTTTATTTTGTATTGTTTGTACTACATTCTGTGCTGTGCACCACCTTGTTACTTTATGTGAATGAGCGGTATATAAATACTTTTTATACAAATCATAACAAATAGATGGGGAGGCGTTCCTTGTGGAATTGGGCACTTACCCATATAAATTGCCATCGCTCTTAATTGGCTTCAGGGCCGTCATCATCATGTCCGTTAGCCTTGGTGGAGCTCACACACTTGATTTTTATTTACCCGACATCTAGTGATGTGAGAAGTAGTGTGGGGATATCATCCCCGCCAATGCAGTCATCCGGTGGGCTTGCCTAGGGGACTGATCCTGGGAGGGAGAAGTAGCAACAGCCAGGGCTGTTTGCAAAGGGGAAGCCATGGGGGAAGAAAAGTCACATAATTTTTATTTATTTATTTTATTTATTAAATTTTTATACCGCCCCATAGCCGAAGCTCTCTGGGCGGTTCACAACATCAAAATATCAACATACAATTTAAAACCATACATTAAGCAATTTAAAAACATGACTCATTGAATTTCCAACAAACCTATACTAAACTAAAATATTAAAATACTAAAAATACTAAAATGCTAAATGCTACAATACAGAATGCTAAAATGCTAGAATGCCTGGGAGAAGAGGTAGGTCATAACCTGGTGCCGAAAAGACAACAATGTTGGCACCTGGCGTACCTCATCAGAGAGATTGTTCCACAATTCGGGAGCCTTTCCATTTTTACTCCACCCAAATTGCCAATTTTGACCTCAAGATAGCCAACAGCCTTCCACGGGAAAGAATTTGTTTGATTGTTTGTTTAGACAATTTATTTTATAAATGGGACTTCAAATGATGGGGTCTGGACTGCAGGTGAGTAACCACGAAAGAGATCTTGGGGTCATGGGGGATGAAATATGAAAGTCTTAGAGGTCAAGAACAGCACTCTGGATCATGCTTGGACAGCGATAGCAAATGGCTTTAACATGCAGGGGTGCTAACAGGATTCCCTGAGCCTGGAACACTGCTTGTAGATTGGGCCCCCTTCATTCCCCACCCCACCCCAACCTCCTGGCAATCTATTGGCAAGAACTGATGCTTATGTACATCCATTACCAATATGAACAATTATTTTCAATCTACAGTCTTGATTTAAGAGAGGAGTTGCCAACCCATTGCCTGCAGGTGCCATGGCACCCACAAAAGCCTTCACTGGCATCCCCAGGGGGTAGCCCAGAATCTGAGCTTTTATTTATTTATTTGTTTGTTAAAAAATAAGTCTCTAGCCCTCCTAGAAAGAAAGTTATGGAGCAAAATGTGCAGGTAGCCTTCCAAGTGATTTCTGTGAAATGAGCCAGCCTGGTTGCTCCTGCCTGTCAGTCTTATTAGCCAATGAGTAAAGACAGAATTGTGATTAATAAGTCAGTTGTTTGGACAATAGGCAAAAGGAATCTCTGGGGTCCAAAACAGCTGCTGTCTTCCCCCCTCCCCACTTAGTGCACTTTCCCGCTTCTGTCTTTTTTCCGACTCCTTGGAATCTCCATAATTTGACCTTCCCTTTCCCCCTAGCAACCAGGATGCATCTTTCCTGTGCTGGGTTCACCTGAGATCAGGTAGTGCCTAGAAGCTATCTTATGCAAATACTACTATGCAAAAAGTGTGGTTGAATGTTGAAGAATCCCCCTCCCCCGAAAAGGTAAATGTGAAAAGTTTGCAAAGAGGCTTAGGCATGTCTCCTGCTTTGCAGGAGCGGAAGACCAGGAACTCATTCAGAATTCACTGTACAATGGTATACGTCCATGCAGAAGTAAATCTTTGTGTTTAATGGGGCTTATTTCCAGATAAGTGGGTGCAGGCTGGCAACCTAGGCTTTGGTTTAGGGTTGGCATTGGGGAAAAACAGTGTTTTGTAACTTTAACAACTATATGGCAGGCAGAAATTGTACAGGTCAACCTTTTCTAGTATGGAAATATAATTATGTGAAAAGCTTCACCGTGTCTATTTTGCATTATGCCACCCCTCAAGGCAGCTATTTTGTGTTATGCCATGTCCCCATGGCAGCCATTTTGTAACTGGTGTCCCCAGCACTCTCTCAAAATTTGAAATGTGCCCTCTGGTCCAAAAAGTTGGCAACCCTTGCTCTTGATGCTCTGCTTTTAAAATTGTTTTTATTAATTCTTACTCCTAGGTTAGTTACTGCATTTGTTATTTTATTCTGTTTGTCCCAGCTAATGTATTTCTGCATCAGTTTGCGATTTAAAAAAAAAATCCTTATTAAAATTCTTCAGCATTTTAGTGCTCATTTCTCTAATAAATGCATTTTTGTAAGCAGTTTTCACCTATGTACACATTTTGTAAGCAATTTATCCTAATATATAATGCATTTTATGTTATTTTCACTAATATAATTCATTTCATGCAATGTTTTCCTCATCTCTTCAACTGCCGCCTTCTTTCATAGGCAAGGATTTGTGTCTCTGTTTTGTATAGTGCCTGGTGCTTATTAAGTTCTTTCAAAAATAGTGGTGGTCACAGCCAGTGCCACACCCATGCTCCTCTGAAACTAGACCATCTGATCACCAGGTAACTTTGGTGTAACCTACTTGGAACTTCTTTTGCAGAAGACTTGCAGGAGATGGCCCACAGTTTGGTGGGAGAGCCCAGGAGATATATACAGAAAGTTCAGCCAGGTTGAACCCTTGATATCTAGAGTTAAGAAGATCTCCAGTCAGGGGAAAACTCCAGCCTGAGGCCTGGTCTCAGTGCCTGATTAGCTACAGGGGATCATTCCATTCACTATTGTCTGGGATCAGCCATGTGCCAATCTAGGAAGCATTGCCCTTGCTTTCAAATTGGCTGTTTGCCCCTCATTTGGCCACAGATGGCCAGATCTGATTGACTCTTCCAAACCACAATGTTATCCTGTTTACAGTGTGATCTCTGATTGGCTGGGACTGCCATTTGACCATTTGATGATGACGACACAGTAATGAGAAAGGGGGGAACTAGTGGTGAAGCAACAATAGTAAGGGGGAACAACAGCAGAGAACAGCATTGTGAAAGTGAACATTTGCACATTTTAGATTTTAAAAAATCCCCCCAAAGCTTTACTTGCAACCCCAAAGCCCACTGCTGGTACTCCTTGGACAGTCCATTCCTATACGCAAGTCACCCCCTATCAGTGTAATCCAGCACATGTGCAAGCCACACCATGAACTTGAGCAAGAGCATAAAATGTGCAGCTCCAACTCACTGGGTTGTGCTCTTTGCACATTTGCTTTTAGAAGCGAAAGAGATCACCTCATAATTTCTGTTACCGACTTGAAGGCACATAACAACAACTGTGAAAAAATATCACCAATCCAACAATTGGCATCTGGGCACAGTCTTAAGAAGACTTTAATATAAGGGAGGAAGCTTGAAAATCCAAGGAGAGGTTGCCAAAAGGTCTTGTCTGAGGTGGAAATGGCAAGGATGGGTGTCCGGCTGTTGCCTGTGCGAAACCCTCCTCACCTTTCACCATCCACACTTCCCTTTCTGGGTCTGTTTTGGGACCAACACATGCTCCACTCGCTTTCCTCTCCAGCTTGTATTTCTTTGTTTGGCAGCACAAGCAAAGGGAACCAAATTTGTTTGGAGCTGCCGGGAGGCACTCGAGGGGCCGCCCACGGCATGAGCTGGCTCTCCTGCACGTCTGGATGGGGGCCTCCCATTCATAAAAGAACAAGGGGGTGACACTTAATCATTGGTTTGACCAGCTTCCTTCCAAGCCTCCAACAAAATAAATGAGCAAAAGAGAGATATTCTGAGAAATAATTGTGGTCTCCTTTAGCCAGGCATTGTCGTCGTGGTATTTTTAGACTGCAGGATTGCAGTCAACTTTTCTCAGAAATGTCATCAGAAAGCTCAAAGTGCTACAAAGGGCAGAGAATTTGACTGGGTGGGGAAGTGCAGAGGTTTGGCAGCTGTCCTCATTGTGCTCTCCCCGCCCTCCTGATACTTAGAGGTTCTCCTGTTTCTCCCCAAAAAGCACGAACGCTCCTGCCTTTCAAGCAGCAGGCAAGACCCACCAACCTGACTTCTAACCTTTGCCTTAAGCACAGCCGTGCCAGGACCTTCCTCCAGCTATGAACTGTTTGCAAAAGGCTGCTGCCTGCCTGCTCTGCATCGCATTGCACTTCTCAATAGGGAGAGGGTCTTCTCAGTGGTGGCCCCCGAATTATGGAATGATCTTGCTGACGAGGTGCGCCTGGCACCAGCACTGTTATCTTTTTGGCGCCAGGTCAAGACTTTACTCTTCTCCCAGGCACGTTAGCATGTGTTTTTAAATGGTTTTTAATTTTTTTTTAATTGTGTTTTTCAACTGTTTTTGGTCTTTTAAAATTTTGTATATTTGTTTTTATTGTTTTTTATTGCTGTAAACTTCCCAGAGAGCTTCGGCGATGGGGCAGTATAGAAATGTCATCAAGAAATAAATAGTCACTTGACTTACATAGAAAGCTGCCTTGTACTGAATGAGAGCATTGGTCCATCTAGCCCAGTATTGTCTACACTGACTGGCAGAGGCTCTCCAGGGGTTCCAGGCAGGATGGTCTCCCAACCTTGCCAGGAGATGCTGCCATCAGGGACTGAACATGAGACCTTCTGCATGCAAGGCAGTGACTCCACCTACTCAGCTATGGCCCTTCCCTACTTTCTAACGCCGGTGAAGTACAGCCAGGATGACATTTCTCACAAGACATATTTCTAAGGACATTTCTGAGATGTTTCTTTCTCCCCACCCACCCTCACAGGTCTGAAATAGATGTGCCATTGCCCAGGTCTGGTCACAGGGCTTAAAAGCAAAGCAGGGGTTATGCTGGAAAACTGCAACTTAACAGTTCAAACGGAGGCTTGCCACCTGCAGTGCATGAGACGGCACGAGAAGGCGCCAGGAGTGCTCATGTATATGAATTAGCATACATGTGTACTAAAGTCAAGCTGCATCAGTCCTTCAACTCAGAGACCTGGGAAAGAGGGCTGAAGCCAAGACTTCCCCAGAATCTGTACAAAAACGTGAAATTGGGGTGTTTTTTAAAAAAGGACTTCCAGGTATCAAAGAAGAGGGACTGTGGAAATGCAGCTGCCTCTTAGAAATATGCAGATTCACTTAGCAGCAGCCAGACAGATTCCTCTCTCTGGGAAACAAGCAAGCAAAGTGTGAAAACGGAGGTCTTCCACAGCATCTAATATTTGTAGGAACGTGCATGCAAAACTGGGTATTTGTAGGTTAAGGGTGGAGAGTCATCTGCCGTCTGGTGGGGAGTGTCACTTATGGGGCTGAGCTGAAATATCTCAGACAAGCATTTTCTAGGCAATGTTTTTGGGAAGTGGGGGTTGGAACATTTCTGAGCTCCTCTTGAGTAACTGGGGCATTTCAGTCCTCTTCTGGAGAATAATTGGAAAAGCAGCCTCTCCACCTAAGGAAAAGGTGGAGAATGTGAGGTGCAACTGTGGATCTGGTTTTAATCTTGTTTAATATGATTTTAATATTGGTGAAGGAAGCAATGGTCTTGGCCCCAGCTCTTTGCCCACCCCTTCAATTTCACCAAACAGTACGGAGAATTTCGGGAGGCCATTTTCACCCAGCTCTTGCCCAGGATGCAGAAACCCCTGAGGGTTGGGCTTCTTCTGCCCAAGCCAAGCTGAATATTTGTAACTGTATAAGGCATGTTCTTGTCCTCACACCTGGCTAGGGATGGGGGAGAATTCTGATACAGTTTGCAGTTCAAGCAGAATTTATCAAATTTGCACTTTCCGAATCAGTATGAGAACCAAAACACAGCCTTCCTTGGAAATTCGCATTCATTAGAATTTTGTGATGCAGTTTGCAAACTAAACAATGTTTACAAGAATGCATATATGAGGGGAAAGTGTGCATAAAAATGAATATATGAGTGAAAAAGCAATAGATAACGAGAAGTGGCTTGCAAAAAATGTGTACCTTTGTTAAAACTGCTTACAAAAATGAGTTTATTAGGAGAAATTTGCAGTAAAATGTTGGAGAATTTTCAAAAGGATTTTTTTAAAAAATGCAAATTGCTGCAGAAATGGGGAGAACTGAGTTTAAGATTGGGGAAATTAGAAACTAAGAGAATTGTGTGTGTGTGTGGCCTGAAATGCCACAGCACATCCCTCAGAATGCATCCCATAGATATTCTAAAGACTAAAAGGACTTTCTGTTGTCAGCAAGAAGGAGACTACGGCTCACTTCATGGCTGGAGTGCTCTAGTAGCTAAGTTGAAACTGCTTTAATTTTCTTCTACTCTTGCAATATTGATTAGACGTCTAATGCGGCCTCCTATAATATGTTTTGTTATATTTTTAGTTCAGAAATAGTTTCTGTGTTGCTGCAATATTTGCTATTTGTAATTTTTTCTATTATGGTTGTATTATTTTGCTCGAAATTGTTTTGTAATTGTTTGCTTTTGTTGTAAGCTATTTCAATTATAGTGTTTTTGCTTCCTTTTTGTAAGTCGCTTTGTGTTCTATTGTTGGAAAAAGTGACTAATAAATACTAGTAATAAATAAATAAATATTCAGAGGGGCAAGTGCATCCCACAACAAAATGTTGCAGTGCATCCTCTCTCCTACAGAAGTACTACTGCTCAGGTTTCCATCCATCCATGCCTCCAGGACCCTCCAGTCCATGACCACCCCTTTTACGCTTGTTGCTTTCCACTCGACATGGCATGGCTAGATATGCTGCTCTGAGCTCTTTGGAAGAGGGGTTGGGTAAAGAACAACAAGCGACGACAACAGCATCGTTGCATACCAGGGGAGAGCTGTCTCCCAGGATCTTCCATGGCCTTCCCAGGGTTCAGAGGTCACACCTCTACGATTACATGCAATTTCATGTATGCTCTAAAAATTGTTGCCACGTCAGGCAGCTGCCGGAGTCCAGTACTGTTCTGTGCAGGGGAAGCTGGCTTTCTTCCTGCACTGAAGAAATGGGAACTACAAATAGCCTGGCAGCTGGACCGGACCAGCCGTCCATCTAGTCCCACAGCCCATTTCCCACAGTGGCCAACCGGATGCCTCTGGGAAGCCCACAAGCAGGACCTGAGTGCAATAGGCCTCTCCCGCTCTTGTGCCCTGGGTGAATGGTCATCCAGAGAGAAGCTAAGTGCATAGATGAGATATCTGCTATCTATATAGACATGGCATCTACAAATCCCTACTTTTCATCCCCATCTAACAGAGATGACTATAAGCCCCTTCTGAAGGGAGTTCGCCTTCCGCAACAGTGCCGTACACTCCTGGCACTCACACTGTTCAGGTCACAGCAGCCCAAGTATCATTGTGGCACTTTAGAAATGAAAACGACGCCATTCCCAGGTGGCCATCAGTTGGTTTGTTAGCCTATTAACCCACCAGCTGCTGCAGAAATCCATTTGAGACTGTGCAAGCGCAAAGGGTTGGCAATCAAGGTGTGTGTGTAATATATAGAATGAGAAGGGAAGGACCCAGTCAAAGTGAAGGCCTGGCTGTGATTCAACAGCAGCAATTACTGAGCTGCAAACTGGATTGTTTTTCTCCCAAACCGCAACTGGGCCAAGTCTGGTGGCTCCCTTGTCTCCCTCCTGCCTCCTTTGTGTTTCCATCACCAGCCCAACCAAGGCCCGCAGCTTTCCAACCCCCGGGGCCTTTTTGTTTCCGTGGCCACAGCTGCCACCGATGTTGCTGGGTGCCCTGGCCTGCCCCGAGGCTCACCTCCTGCTGTGAGCCCTGAGAATGGCCTGGTCTTCTCCTGGCCTCGTTGGGTGCCCACCTTCTTCACTCTTCTGTATTCGCTTGCCTTTGCTGTTCACACATAAAGGCATCAGTTCACTTTAAAAACTTTTAATAAGAATGAAGTTTTTAATTTTTTTGTCTCTGCTGCCAGACACAGTAATTAGGTTTATCCAACATAAGGCTTCTACAGAACAAAAACTCCAGAACTGCGAGAGAGAGAGAGAGAGAGAGAGAGAGAGAGAGGAGGGTCTGCACTGCAGAAAGACTGCCATTCTAAGCACATTTACTAAGGAGTAAAGACGGAAAGATCGGTCCATTTCTTTTCTCTCAGTTTCTCATTTTTCCCCAATCTCAAATTCAGTTCTCCACATTTTTAATTTTTTATTAAAAATCCTCATGAATATTCTTCAGCATTTTAGTGCAACTTTCTTCTAATAAACATCTTTTTATGCATTTGACTTGGCATACACATTTTTGCAGGCAATTTCCCCGAATATATGCATTTTTAAAAACATTGTCTGGAAAACTGCATTGCAAAATTCGGATAAGTGTGAATGTTGGAGGCTGGCTGAGTTTTGGTTCTCATCGTGTTCTGGAAAATGCGAATTTGACAGATTTGGCTTTAAACGCAAACTGAATTGAATGTCTCCCCCATCCCTACCAAGGAGTAACAGCAACACGGCTTCTCAAAAGTAAGCCCCATGGAGTTCAGTTGGACTTACTCCCAGGTAAGCATGCATAGGCTTGCAGCCCATGTCCCATTGGATTTATTCCTGAGCCAGCTTTCTTGGAATCATGCTTTGAGGCTCTAGTGATTTCGCTGAACAGTCTAAGTCAGGGGTAGCCAACTTGGTGCCCTCCAGATGTTGGCAGACTCAAGCCCCAGCAGTGGGGAGTCATAGCCAGGGGTCAGGGGTAACAGGAGTTGTAGTCCAACAACATCTGGAGGCCCACAGGTACCCCATTGCTGCCCTAACACCTTGATGGTCACCACCTTTCTCTTACACATCTGGATTGCTAACATCCATGGCCATGTGCTTGATGGAGAGCTTCCTGGTGACCACCTTTCCCCCTCCCTTTTTTTTTTTTGAGAAGGGGGGATTTGAAGCTGTCTTGCTTTACTCCTGTGACCATAACTGCTGATGAAGAGATACAGACGTAGAAGACTCTGTTACGAACTTCCCTTGAGGAAATCTTCTAGCCCATTGTTCTGTTGCCATTTTTGGGTACCTTTTACTGGGGTGGGGGAGAGAGGGTCCTACTTTTCAGAGTCTTTCCTAGACTCTTGCTTGCACTGTCAGCTAATGTTGCTGTAAAGAGCCCCGAGACTTAATGGGCTGGGGATTGATGAGTGCCACTAACATGCTGGTGTGCAAGCCACGGTCATGTGAGTGTGTCATGTTTATTTTCGTGACTCCCACTGTGACTCCAAAGACAGAAAAAGATCGATTGCAGTAGGTCATTCATCTGGCTGTTACTCCAGTCCTGGTCACAGCAGGTTTGTTCCATGCTCTGAGATCCCAAAGGGTTTGCCCACGACACTCCAAGATGACTCAAGCAACAGGGTTTGCAAATCATCCCTTGGGGTGGGAGGTGGGGGTGAAGAGGGGATTCCACAGGCTCACACATTGCAGGGATGACCACAACTTTCCTGACATATTTGGAACCCAAAATTCCCCACTCTTCATTCCATGACCTCTTACCCTGCTAAACGAAAACAAACTCTCTCATGCTGCAATGGTAATGTATAATATTTTCCAGTCCAAATGCAGGCGTGCAACTTCCCCTGGTTTAGAGCTAACCCGGTGGGTTCCTTCTTCCACACTTTCCCAGGCAGAAACGAGAGTGAAACCTAAGGAAACATCGAACAGGTCACGGGGCTGAGAGAACAAAGAATAAGAGGCTGTGTGAGGAAGTTTGGAGAAACAAGTTTGGAGAGGGAGTGCTTGTTACCCAGAGAAAGGAGCAAGGCCTTCCAAGGCTCAGAGCTGGAGATGCCGTCAGCTTTATCCAATTCAGGGAACGTGTGGAGCTGCCTTATCCCAAGAGGCCCATCCAGCTCAGGACTGTCTCTCTACATTGACTGGCAGAGACTCTGGCAGAGGTCCCAGCCCGACCTAGAGATGACATCGGGGATTAATCTAGGGACCTTCTGCATGCAACTCAGATGCTTTGCCACCGAGCTGCAGTCCTTCTCCATAGGTTTTCAGACTTCCTATTTTTAGGAGACTCCAGGCCAACATCCATTTATCTCTCCCAGAGCAAGCTTATCCGCAAGCTGCAGTTTTATTCTAAAGATGGGAAGCTGATGAGGCATCCTGAACCCTGCCATAAGCCCACATACATTGTGAACGTGCCTTATTTCATTAAGGAATCCATGAATTAAAATATCTCCCTCCCACCTTTCCCTAGAAATCAGTCTTCCCTCGGCCAGAATGGCTGTGAGGCTGATGGGAGTTGTAGTCCGAAATATTAGGAGGCCACCAGATGGCTAAAGCCTGGTATAGACATGCAAGGCAACTTAAAATTCACACTGAGCAGCTTCTTGTGACTGCACATTACAAAGGAAGATCAGGCCCAGTGTTGGAGACCTCAAGACAGCCACCAAGGTGCCTGCTGCCACCGCTTGTGCCCCATACCACCTTTCTTTGACTGCCGTTGTAATGGCTCGCAATGCCCCATCACTCCAGTGGGGAGCGGGAAATCCCAGTGGCAGCCTCTGGTACTCAACAGAGGAGCCCCACAGCCTGGCCAGAGTCCATCTCACTAACCGGCCCCTCATATCTGGCAGCAGTAAATAGGAGGGCACCCCTACCCACAGCGGGCCCCACTAGAAGCACCCATTCAAACCTGCAGCAGGCTCTGAGGTAGGCATGCTGTCTTTGACGTAAGGCCATCAGGAGGACCTTCTGGGCCCAACTCAAAATTTGGGCACACATACACCTCTTCATTCTACCACCCAGAGGCAGCCATGTCAGTGGGACAGTGGGGTCTGTTCCAAGTTTTATTCCAAATTTTCAAGGAGCTGTCCAAGGTCCCAGAGTGGATTCCACTGCCCCATTGACATGGAGCTACCACCAGTCCGGAAGCTGCAACTGGTACAGAATGCGGCGGCACGCCTGATTAAAGGCAGCCGCCGGCGAGATCACGTAACTCCAGCGCTAAAAGAGTTGCACTGGTTACCAGTTGCTTACTGGGCCCAATTCAAGGTGTTGGTTTTGACCTTTAAATCCCTATACGGTTTCATTCCAGTCTATCTAAAGGAGCGCCTCCAGCATCATCAGCTATGCCGCCCAACAAGATCAGCCTCAAAAGACCGTCTCTCCATTCCATCAGTCAAAACAGCCAAATTGGTGAGGACTAGAGAAAGGGCTTTATCTATTGTGGCCCCCACCCTATGGAACTCCCTTCCAAATGATCTCCGCCATGCCCCTTGTATGATAAGCTTCTGCTGGGCCTTGAGGACCTGGCTCTTCAGGCAGGCTTTTGGGGTTGGCTAGATTTTATCTTCATTGTTTCTAGATTTTTAATGTCTAGGTATTGTATGCCTATTTTGTACGTCGTCCAGAGTGGCTGGACAGCCAGCCAGATGGGTGACTAATAAATTCAATAAATAAATAAATAAATGGAGCTACCACCACCCCTCAGACTCCATGGAGTTCTGCTCATGACCCCACAAAAATCCCCACACATGGGCATGGAAAAAGGGGAGGCGCCAGATGGAGTTCTCAGGATCCATCAACTTCCCTGGATTCCTTCTGAACCCCCTGCTCCATTTGCACAACTTTCAAGAAACTATCCACCATTCTAAGAGGAACATGACTGCAGGCTGGGAGGAGGCCCCTTCCTCTGCAAAGCTACCCTCCAGTCTAGTGTTGGGGCTTATTTGTAACACCCTAAGCTATCTCCCCCCCAAAGCCCTTTGTGAACAAGGGCTTTCCAAGAAGACAGTTGACATGAGAAGTGCAATCCCAGGTCCCTACAATTCAGCACCCTGTTCTTCCCCACCTCTCCCCGCTGTCCAACAGTGACCAGCCAGATGCTGCCAGAGGTAGAACTGGCTTCTGAATTACACAGAAAGTGTAAGTTGAAGGGAAGTTCTGCACACCTCCAGACAGAGGAAGGCCAGGACAGTGATTGCCGATATCTCCCTCCTGCAGTGAATCCACAATACTGGAGAGATTATCTTGATTGTCTTGATTATCACTGCACAGAGGCCTGTTTGACATGTAGTTTGCCCAAGGCCCTCTGCCCATTTGTCCATCGCCCGCTTCTTCTTGTGGCCCTGGCATTTTGCATGGAGGCAACTGAGGCCCCATCCTCACTTAGCACAGCCCAGGAAGCCCTATTCTATGCGGGTACCGTTGGAGTCAGACCACATATCAGGAAAAGAATGAAGCTCATGCTTTGCATAATGTATTTATCTTGGAGATCGTGGTTTTCTTCAAGCTATCCAAGAATCCAAGTGCTGAAACTAACCCTAAGTCAACAGCACTTATAGTAATGAAATAAATTCTTTTGAGGAATCCAGCAGGAGGAGTTGACGAGGGGTTTTGTTTTTCAGCTTGTTTTTCTTAAAATTCTCTCTTTCTTGCAAACCGGCATTGTCTGTGATTCTTGGATGTGGCCAACGTGAAGGGAAAAGTGCAAAGTCTACCCTTGAGTTTATTTAGTCTGCCTGCCTGGAGGAAAGGAAAATAGAATGCTTAATAAAAGATTTCCTTTTGCGGAAGACCCTGCAAATTGCAGATACTAAGATAAGCGGCCTCTGTAGTGGAAGGTATAATTCTACAACTGAACGAGGATGGCCTTCCCCAGTTGAAGCTGTAAGGAATATAACTTGAGCGGTCGGTTAACCACAGCCCTGAGTTAGAAGCCACGAGAATCAACAGCTTAAACAGTTCCTAATTGTACTGTAAAACTCTTAAGGAAAATATTTTCAATGCTCTGTCCTATTTAATCTAAACACGATTTAATTTCGGCTGCACCGTTGGTTCACCTTGTACCACCAAGAAAGTCACATTTGTATTTCATAATTGATTTCAACGCAGGGTGCAAAGTCAGATGGCCTGAAGTAAGTGATGGATAAATGCTGAAGGCAAACGTGCTCTAGATCTTCATGGGATGGAACGGCAAGGGTGAGAGACCCACCAGAGACATGGGAAGCTGCCTCATGCCAGGCCTGGACTGTTTCCCCATTTAGCCAAGCACTATTTATTTATTTATTTATTTATTTCACTTGTATACTGCCGCATAGCCGAAGCTCTCTGGGGGGTTTACAACATAAAAATCAATCTACATTCACATTTGGTACAATTGCTAGTAAAAAAAGAAAAACAATAATTCACATTTTAAATAAACATAACTGAAGAATAAATCTCTAAACAATATACATAACATGAAAACAAAATAAATCAAATACAAAACAGAACAAAAAAGAAATTTAACAATTATAAAATATATCTAAAAATGTCCTCTAAGACTTTATAGGTTAAAACCAACCCTTTTATCCGGCAGGGGCTCTGCGTGGTCACAAGCAAAGAAAGGCTTCCCACCACACCTGCTACTGGATCCTTTTCACTGGAACTCCCAGGGACGGGACCTGAGAGAAACCTTTGACATATAGAGCATTTGCTCCACTGCAGTCCCTTCCCTCACAATAAGCAACTATTGCAAATAAGCAACATCCCTGTGGGATGTCCCTGCAACACATATAAGCAGAACCTCGGAGCGAAGCCCATGAATCACCACCATCCTGTCACCCGTCAATGCTATGAAAAACTGCTGACAGATCTAATCAGTTTCACATGTTTATAAGGCACTTTGAGAAACCATTCTTCACAAAATGGAACACAGGACGCTGCATTATACCAAATCAGACCATTGGTCCATCTAGCTCAATATTGTCAACACTGGCTGGCAGCAGCTCCACAGGGTTTCAGCAGGGCTGGAGCCAGAGGGCAGCCAGGTCGGGCCCTGGCTGAGGGCTCCTGAAGGGCCTAATACTCCCATTCTGTGATCCACAGCAGTGTCAGCTCCTGACACTGCCCCGGATCGCAGAGAGGGAGCTCCCAGGCACCCTGTACAACCATGCAGGCCTGTGGCACCTGCCTACACGCCCCACCTACCTTTCCCACTGCGGTGAATGCTGGCGGAGCTGCGCGCACATGCCTGCCATCAACCAAGATGGCAGTGGGTGCTTCCCTGAAGGGCTGATGTCCCTGCCACCATCTTGCTTGATGGCAGGCATGTGTGCACATGTAGCACACATGTGTGCCATCAACCAAGATGGCGGAAGAGGCATCAGCCCCTTAGGGAAGCCCCTGCCGCCATCTTGGTTGATGGAAGGCAGAAGCACAACACGGCCAGCATTCACCACAGTGGGAGAGGTAGGTGGCGCATGCAGGCAGATGTTGTGGGCCCAGGGCAGACTGGTGCCTAAGGCCCAGTCATGCCTGGCTCCACCCCTGGGTTTCAGACTGGAAGTCATTCTCAGATGCCATCAGGGACTGAACCTGGAACCTTATGCGTGCAAGGCAGATGCCAGTTTGAATCAAGATGACAGTTGTTGTTATGTGCCTCCAAGTCGACCACGACTTATGGCAACCCTATGAATCAGCGACCTCCAAGAGCACAAGATGGCAGACTGGACCTTTTAAAACTGGGCTGACTTTTAAACCCTGATTTAAAAACTGCATTGATTTTTTGTAGATATGAGGCTGCTAATACCACATCAAGCATTCAGGACAGACAAAAGGAAGTACTTCTTTACTCAGCGCATAGTTAAACTATAGAATTTGCTCCCACAAGATGCAGTAATGGCCACCAGCTTGGACGGCTTTAAAAGAAGATTAGACAAATTCATGGAGGACAGGGCTATCAATGGCTACTAGCCGTGATGGCTGTGCTCTGCCACCCTAGTCAGAGGCAGCATGCTTCTGAAAACCAGTTGCCGGAAGCCTCAGGAGGGGAGAGTGTTCTTGCACTCGGGTCCTGCTTGCGGGCTTCCCCCAGGCACCTGGTTGGCCACTGTGAGAACAGGATGCTGGACTAGATGGGCCACTGGCCTGATCCAGCAGGCTCTTCTTATGGTCTTATGTTCTTAAATATGACCACTCTTCATGATCATCTAAAAAGGCAGCAGCATAATTGGTCAACCAGCCCAGCATAAACTTGTGCTATCCACAATTTTATCAGCTACTGAAAACTACAGAGGAAGAAAAATCAGCTGGGGATCTCCCCCCGCCCCAACTGATCACTGAGATCACAGAGTCAACAATGCTTTGGCTGCTTTTCAACACATCTAATAATCAGAACATCAATGTCATGCAGAAAACATGAACTGTGAGAGTTGGTGTGTGCCCAGCCTTGCACTCAGAGGTAGAGGCTATTATATGTTTCTAGTATTTGTTATCCTGTTGGGAACCCAGAGCCCAGTGTAACATAATAAACACAATCCTTACAGTAACTAAAAGCACAGACACAAAGACCCCAGACATAATATGAATTATATATCTAAAATTATATTTAAGTCATTGTTCCATAGACCCTGAGGACCAGAAGGCAACATTCTAACAAGCTGGTAATTGTGGCAAGCACCTTGAGGCTAGTCACCCAAAAGGATGGTTCTGGGCATCCTCAGAGATCCAAAAGAAATTCCACATCTGGAATGGAGCCCATAAAGTGAGCCCATGCACATACCTGCCTTCCCAGCAAATCATCCATATCAAGCACATAATGTAAGGACTGGGACCAGAACCAGAGCCGAGCAAGGGACAGCGAGAACTGAGGATCTTGGCATGGATCTGTCAATACAACAGGGCTTCAAAAGACACTGAGTGGCTTATAGCCCCACTGCCAGGTCCTCCTCTTCCTGGTCATCTGCTGGGTCACTGCTTACGGCTGGATCTTCTGCTTCTGCTAAGTTAGGCCCTTTCTCCTGAGAAGACACCTGGTGGAGACAGAACCTCCTGGCAGCCAAACAGGCACTCCTGTGCCAATTCTGGGCTTCTCCCCGCAGTGCCGTAACTAGCTTTTCATGTGCCCTGTGCAAGGTTTTATTTTTGGGCCCCTTAATTATTTTTGGGGGGGGGAAATAATAATAAAACAAATACGCTATAACAATTGTTTATAACTAATTGTTGTGTACACAAGAAATATACAAGATCATTCACATGTATTTATACATGAAAATAATGATTTTAATTGCACTTTTCTGGCTTTCATTTCAGCAAATTCATTGATTACATCATCATAATTAATATCTTTAACAATATTATATTCAATCAAAATTATGGAAAGATTGGATAGTCGTTCTTGTCTGATAGTCGATCTTAAATAATTCTTAATTAATTTTAACTTGCTACACACAAAGCAGTAGAAATGGGAAGAGTGAGAAATATTCGGAGAGTAACATTGATATTTGGATATGACTCAATTAATCCAAAGACATGAAGAGCCTGTAGAATATCAAGCGGAGTTGCAGTTTTAATGTTTTGTATTAGTGTTGAGGCTTCAAACTTAAAGCTTTGAATTTCACATGTGAGCTCATACATATTTAAATCTTTGCTATACTTAATAGTGAGATCTGCAGCCGATTTTTCTAAATCAGCAACGCTCATCGATTCTAAAGACGAGCCATAGAGAAAGCAAAAATCGTCACAGATAGTTCTCAGTTGCTCATAACGCCAATCTATTTGAGATAATAGAGTGTCAAAAACTCTGTAAATTTGCATTTTATATAATTCTTCGGGTGTCATGCTAATTCCTTCATCTGGTGCTTCATCTATTTCCATTTTCTTAACTCTTCTCTTCTGTTTATTAGGAAATCCAATCTCTATATCCATTGTAATTCGTTCGTTATCGAATCACAAGTTGAAGTCAGACTAGTTAACGAACAGTGTCAACAATATTTTCAGCTGTGGTCGTTGGGTAAAAAGCGGCATAAACCACGACATAAACATAAACATTCGCTCCCGTCGAACACGTGACGTGTCAGTCAGTCCTGCGATTCAGTCATTCAGATGTTGGTGAGCAGAGGGCATCGAGAGCGTCTAGGGACTGAGCGCCGCAATGACCAATCGCTAAACCGCTAAATAACGCAATGGGCTGCCTGGGCCCACTTGACGCACTCGGTTCACCGACATCTGAACCACACAGCAGAGCACGGCGGTTAAATTTAAAATTTTAAAATATTATTATATTTGACCATTTTTTTTGTCAGTTCCATTTCAGGGCCCCCTTCGTCCTGGGCCCTGTGCCTGTGCACCTGTTGCACCTGCCTAGTTACGGCACTGTCTCCCCAGGCCACTGCCATCACTCTTGAGGCCTGGGGGTCAAGGGGGAGAATCAGGGGTCAAGGCAAGGTTCAGGTTGTGGTTGGAGAGATTACTGGGGGGAGGGGGAGGGGAGACATCCATGAGATAAGGCACATCAGGCTTCCATGGGACTATTGTGGTTTGTTCTAGGTCCTCACCTGTATGGCATCCTCTGTGGGGTCCCTGGCTTCTTCCTCAGAGGAGATCTTTCCAGCGTCTGGGTTGGGTGAGCTCCTGTTACTCATTTCCTCAGCAGATTTTGCTGTGCTTCTGGTGGGCCATCCATGTCTATGCACAGAAAGCTTTCTTCTTGTAACCGCCCCCATCACTTTGTCTGTCTGTCTCTCTCTCTCTCTCTCACACACACACACACATGTACACACATGTTTTTTCTGGGGAGGATGATCTGTGATGTCACAGGCAGACAGCCAATCAGCACTCTGCACATTTCCTTCTAGTTATTCAACTGGCAGAATTTTTTCACCCTGGTTTGGATCCTCACAAGGAGTCACACAAGACGCTCAAACGTGTCAAAATAACATTAAATAAAATGAAAAAAAGCTGCACTAATAGGGTGATATTCAATGCTAGTCCTACTCAGAGTAGACCCATTGAAGGTAATAGACAAGTGTAACATAGGTTTGTTAATTTCAGTGGGTCTACTATGAATAGGACTTAGTTGAATACACCTATAGTTGTTGGTTTATTTATCAGATATACACACTGCTAATTAGGCTCCTAGAGGACCCTCTTTCTAACACACTACTAAATAGTCAACAAAAGTAATCAACAACAGGACAAAAATTCTGGCATAAATACAAGATCAATTAATACCAAAAGGGGAAGCAATTCTGCCAAGCATAGCACTGAAATGAAAGTCAGACATTTATAAGCAAAAAGAAACCCAATAAATGTATATAATTACTGTTTAAAAGAAACCAAACGGACATCTATAAAGCTTAAGATCTTAACTGTAAAAATTTGCACAAAATCATACCTATAAACCTATAAACCATTTTGGTCCCAAACTCAAAGCTAAAATTCACTCTAAGCCAAACAAAGGAATCATAACAATTAGGTTACTTGTAAACATTGTTGATTTTATTGCGTTTGTGCAACATGGATGTACGTGTCTTAGCAATGGGCTCCGTTTCTGCAGTAATAAGAGTTGCCACGGGATTAGTTATGATTTCTGAAATTATCTTTCTTTATTT
The DNA here is from genome assembly GCF_030035675.1 of Rhineura floridana. NCBI lineage: Eukaryota > Metazoa > Chordata > Lepidosauria > Squamata > Rhineuridae > Rhineura > Rhineura floridana. The sequence goes on from NC_084488.1 coordinate 125,597,004, forward strand.
ATTTATTGAATTTGTATACCGCCCCATAGCCAAAGCTCTCTGTGCCAGTGGCGTCACTAGCAGGAGTGCGGGGGGGTGGTACAGACCTCCGGCACGCGCCCTCCCAGGGCATGGACGGGGTGGCTGGTGTTGTGCGTGCGCATGCGCGCACACACTCACCACTCGCTGCAGGCTGGTGGTGGAAGGCCCATCCCGGCTTCACCACCAGTGAGCGGGCACCTGCTTTCGGTCTCGCCCGCCTGCCTCCGAGGAATTTAAAAAGCAATTTAAAAACACATGCTAAAATGCCTGCGAGAAAAGTCTGTTTTTATGATGTTTCAGCATGTTTTTAGTGCTTTTGTTTGCCACCCTGGGCGTCTACTGGGAGGAAGGGTGGGATCAAATAAATAAATAAATAATAAAAGATGGTCTATGGTCCTTAAATATATCAGAAGCTGAAAATCATCCAGGAAGGAAGTTGGAGCTTTGAATGAGGAAGTTATGGAAAGGTTGTTGGAGAAAGAGGACAAGGAGATTGCAGAGATGCTAAAAGGACTCTTCACTATAGGAAATGTTGCTTAAATCACGTTTTGCCAGGAAGGGCATTTGAAGAACTAACAGTGCAATCCTACACACGCCTACTCAGAAGTAAGTCCCATGGAATTCATTGAGGCTTACTTGCAAGTAAGTGGGTATAAGATTGCAGCTGGGCAAGTCACATAGGATTAAAAACAGATCAGAATTCTAGAGGACAGTGGCAAATTACAAATTATCAACTTGCCAGACCCAGATAGCATCATCCCTCTGAGAGTTTGTAAAAAGCCAAAATGTGAAATATTTGTTCTTCTAACAAGAAATATGCAATTAATCTTAAAAATCAGCCTCCTTAGCCAATGTAACACAGGGGGGCAGGCAGGAAGTTACAGGACTGTTAGCCCAATGTTTGTTCCTGGTAAACTAGTGGAAAGCATGATTAAAGTTAGAACTATTAAACATAAAGAAGAAAAGTGTTACCAGACATGTAGGTAATGCCATCCAGAAGACACCGGGCTGGTTTGCACACAACACTAAACTATGGTTTAGTGTCTAATGCTGAAACCTCTGGGCTCACATACTCCCCTCTCCCCTCCCCTCCTCTGGTGAGATCACAAGGAGGAGAGCTGAAACTGTCACTACTTTTTTCAATTAACCGTGGTTACTTGCAATTGTGGCTCGCAACACATTAATTACTGTTTAGGGAAACAAGCCAACATCAAACAGTGGTTCATTATCTTCAGTTGTTTCTCTAAAATGGGGGAATCGGTAACCCTCCAGATGTCCATGCTGGCCTATGCTACCTGGGACTGGTGGCAGTCCAAGAACCTCTGGGGGACCTCAGGTTCCCCATCCCTGCCATAGGCATCTGGTTGGCTACCGTGAGAGCAGGATGCTGGTTGAGATGGGCCTTTGATCTGAACCCACAGCCGGGTTCTTCTTTTTTTTTTTTTACAATAATTTTTATTCAAATTTTCATAAAACATAGAAAACAAAATCATAAAACATTCAAAGACAAAAAACAAAACAAAACAAAAATGATTAAACAAAAAAAAATAAAATGTTGACTTCCCATTTGTCACATATCAAATCAGTTATAGGTCTACAATATATAACAATCCTGTCTCTTAAATCATATTATAAAATCACTTTCCTCCAGTAGTTATCTTAATTAATCATCAAATCTCATAAACATTACTTTATTCTTTCCACAAAAAGTCAAAGAGAGGTTTCAATTCTTTAAGAAATATATCTATCAATTTTTCTCCAAATAAACATGTCAATTAATCCATCTCGTTAATAATTATAATAATCTTATTGTCATAACCATAGTCCAAATAAACATTTCGATTAATCCATCTCATCAGAATCTGTTAGGTCCAATAATTTCAATAGCCATTATTCCATTATCCCTATTAGTTCCATCTTCCATCTTCAATAGTCCTGTTAAGTCCAGTAATTTCAGTGTCCAATCTTCCATTATCAGTATTCCATAATAATCTTGCTGTTGTAACCATAGTCATATAATAAGAGTCTGATGGGAATTTCCTCTATCCCAAATATTTTCTTGCCATCCATTCTGAATAAGTTGCTGAAATACTGTTGTAAAGTCATATCTGTGTTCTTCTTTTTTACAAAATGCACTGGCTCATCTCTTAAGAGTTTTTCCATTGTCACATGGCTGCAGTTAATTCCATAGATTTTCTCTATATCAAGCTCCATCACATCATTCCAGTCCAGAAGATTATCCAAGCCATTGATAACTTTATCTCTAATATCTTCATTAATTTCTTCAGAGATAACGTTAAATTCCAAACAATAGATTTTATTTCTAAAATCCATAAACTCCAGATCTTTTTCCAATTCCACATTTGTTCCAATCTCCAGGGCTTGTATCTTCCCTTTATTTTTTCTTTTCTCATCTCTGATCTCATTCTCCTCTCTCACAGGATCCCCTATTTCTTTAAACTCCTGCGTCATTTTGCTCAGTTCAATTTTCAGCTCCTTACTACCCTGTCGCAGGGTTTGTTTCGTTATCTCAATCTCATCCATTATTTTCTGAAACATAGTTACTTCCAGATTCTCAGCCACTTTCTTGATTGCCATTTTTAAAACCATGAAAACAAAGCAAAACAAAAATAAAGAAAAACCACTTCTTATTTCAGCAACAATTGGGTTAATATTCCAGGCTTGATGACATCACAGTATAAACAGAGCAACCTGCCTTATCTTTCTATGTTCAAGAATGCAAAACAAATTTAGTTCCCAGCATCAAAACAGTTAGTGGCGTCGTGAAGAAGCAGATTCGTCAAAATAAAATAGACCAAAAAGAGAATAGTCCCAGACAATATAATATTCCTTGGAACAGAAATCAGGAATAGAAATCCCTCTTCTGTGTATATCTTTAGAATGCACTTCCAGGACAGCTTTTTGCGACAGAAACAGAGATAAGCTGTTAATTTCGTGGATAACAGAGAATAGTTATAGCTCACCCAGAAGCTGTCCAAAGCCGATCAATCTGACAAATCTCCTTTTGCTGCAACAATTTAAACCAAGTAAAAAAAATAATAGAAAGAAGGGTGCTTGCCTGTTAGTCCGTTCTCTCTTTAAAGAAAAGATAAACGTATCGCTTAAGCAGATAGAGCTTGTTCGAAAGTCCGTCCGGCATTGTTGGCTGGACCTTATCTCATAAATTAATGAAATCCAGTCCTCCCAACAAAAACAGGCTTTTGAGGTTTGAGGTTGATCTCTACGTTTCTCCCTGCCCGGGAGAAATTTCATCAGTCAAAAAAAAAATGTTCTGACTGATTTATATCTGAATAAGCTTCTTTTGAGGCGGGAGCCCGTCCCAAAAGCAGGCACAAGCGAAGTCACCCTTCCCGGAAGTCAGCCGGGTTCTTCTTAAGGCTCTGCAAGCTCAGAGCACCAGGCATCTTAGCAGCAACTTGGCAGAAAGGTGAAGCAACAATACTCTTGCAGTTTGTAATTTGTCTGCACATGCTTTGTACATAGAACAGGAACCAATAACAACAACCCATTATAATGTTTACACTTGACTGATGATGACAGCAGTAACCAGCTGCACGTAACCCAGTATCCCTTTTTAGCCAAGAACATCTCTCGTTGCAGGAATTGCTGGAAACTGGCTCTTGCCCAATGACATCCATCTGTCACGGAACAGCACCGCTGGAAGGGTAGTTTCAAAGGCTGTCAACCCCTTTGTCCTGCCCTTGAGTAAATTGGACTAGTCTTGCCATCTTGAGATTCTGCTCTTTACATCAGTGAGCCCTTGTTGTCCCTGAGTGACAAAATACATGCAGAGAGGGTTACTGTGAAGGAACAGACCTAGCCAGGTTTGGGTGGATGAAAGGAGCCCCTGGTTCAGATATTCAAGTCAAGTTGTCTGCATGGGGAATGTCAGAGGAAAAGATGTACGCATCACATGGCTCACCAATTATTTGAACATCCCACAGAATTGGTTTGGCACAATGTTTATGGCTTCTTTATAAATGACCCACTTCTGTGCTTTACTGTTGACCTGACCGCAGGCAGTGAGACATTTAAATGGCCTGGCCGCCTTTCTTTCAGAGACTGGAGCATTTGGCAGGATGGGGTGGAGGTTGGAAACTCGCCACACCTTGTCTGTGTGTGCCTGTCTGTGAATTCACTGAAGAGTGCATAAGAACGTAAGCAGAGAGAGCCCTACTGGATCAGATTAATGCTCAGCTAGTCCAGTATCCTGTTCCTCACATTGTGGCCAATCAAATGCCCTAGTCATGGTAAGCCCACGAGCAGGATGTGAGTGCCACACTGCACCCCTCTGTCACTCCAGCACCTGGCAATTCAGAGGCATACTCCCTTTGACTTTGGATGCAATATGTAGCTATCATGATTAGTAGCTTTGCATACACACACACACACACCACTGCTATTACTACTACTAGGGGGGCTCTGCCCCTCTACTCGCTCTGTTCGCCAGCCCCCAAGCCCCACTCGCCCCACTGCAGAAATGTGGAGAACTGAATTTAAGATTGGAAAATGAGGAACCATGAGAAATGGACAGATCTTTGCATCCCTGACCCTGCACACAAAGGCATGTCTAGCATTTCGCTGTACACCTTTTGTCATGTGCTGTGCATCTTTACCTTGGCTTTTGACAGTTAAGGTGTTTTGTTTTGTGGGACCCACCTCATTTTCCTGCATTTATATTGTTCTGCTTGGCTGAAACAGTCTTACATGTTTTTTTTTATAATTTTAACTGTTTTATTGGTTTTTATAAGTGTATTATTATATTTGTTGTAACCCACTCTAGGACCTTAAGGGGTCCATAAATAAATAAGCAAAGGAATATTTATTTATAAAATTTCTTACTCACCCTTCACCATAAGGACCCAAGGCGGGAACAGACTATAAAATTATAAAAACAGATAAAACTATTACAATCATAAAACAAGGAAAACCATTCGATTTTACTTGTATAAATTTAGCAAAAGAGGAGAATTCAGGAACTCCCACTACCTTAGTTAAACTACCTTAACTATCAAAGGTCAGGCCAGGCCATAAAGGAAGAGTTCAGACAGGTAGCACGGAATCGCAGGGATGCCGTCAGGAAGGAGCTGAGGTTAGCGAGAGATGCCAAACGCAACAAAAAAGCTTTCTTCAGGTACATCCATAGTAAAAGACAGAGAAAGAAATAGTGGTACAGCTACTCTTTTGGAGACTAGTTCAGGGGGGACTTGCCCAGGATTATTTCGTGCCAATTCCTCCTATCCTTTCAGAAACTTGGGTTTCGTGTTTTTGTGCCATTTTTGGACGCGTTGTACCGCCACTGTCACCCTCTCCTGTCGAGGTGCCTTCATTACCATCATGGCCCCCCGTCACCATCGTGGACATCGGGGAAATAATTTCATCCCTTCGAGCTGGCAAAGCCCCGGGGGAGGACATGCTGCCCCCTGATCTATTTCGCGCAGAAATCTCCTGGTAGGGCCCTCTCTTGGCCATTCTCTCCTCACATATTAATTCCACCGGGGACATTCCTACTGGTTGGCACACCAGCATAGTGGTGCCTATCTTTAAGAAAGGCGACCCCTCAGATCCCCATAACTATAGGCCTATTAGCCTACTACATGTGACATCAAAAATATATGGGCGCTATCTTCTAAACAAATTATTAGAATGGGACTCTAAGCATTCTATTATCCACGTAGAGCAGGCTGGATTCAGGAAAGGCAGAAGTACAGTAGACCAGGTTTATGTTCTCCACCACTTAATACCAAAGTCCTTAACGGGGCCAAACGCCTCTTTATTTGTGGCATTTGTGGACTTTACTTCTGCGTTTGACTCAATCGACAGAGACTTCTTGTGGCATAAACTCGGGCAATCTAATATCAATAAGCAGCTCTTGTGGTTAATCCAGTCCTTCCATCAGGCAAACTTTATGCAGGTCAGAATAGGGAGAAATGGAACTCTCTCCCGAGAAATCCTCGTAGAGAGAGGCGTCAAACAGGGGTGCATATTGGCCCCTTTCCTGTTTAATTTTTATATAAATGATATTATTCCTGCTCTGACCTCTCCTACATTTTTTTCGCCATCACTGGGGAATAGGAAGATTTTGTCTTTATTATACGCCAATGATCTGACCCTATTCCCTCTGAATAAAATCTGTTTAAAAAGAATTCTAGCCCGTTTGGAAGAATATTGCAAAGACCATCGTTTGCAAGTAAATCATTCCAAAACTAAAATAATGATTTGTGGGAAGTAAAGGAAATCAAAATCGAACTGGACCTTAAACGAGCAATCTCTTGAAAAGGTCTGGTCCTTTAAATATCTAGGCTTAAACATCAATGATAAGCTCTCGTGGAAACCCCACTTGGAGGCCACTCAACTACTTTGTGCTAGGGTTTGCGGGCAGCTAAGGAGATTTTTCTATACCCACGGTGGGCAGCTAATTAACCCAATGTTAAAAATCTATGCCGCCAAAGTCCTCCCAAAAATCCTATATGGATCAGAACTCTGGGGCCATCCAGTTAAATCTAGGCTTGAGGTACTCCAAAATACTTTCATGAGACAAATTTTGGGGTTACCTCGTGGAACACCGTCAGCACATTTAAGAGCAGAACTTGGACTTCCATCCCTGGCAGCAAAATTAGATCTGGCCTACCTTAGGTTTTGGAGAAAGATCTCCATCATGAATGACAGCTCCCTCCCAAAGCTCTGCTGGCTTGAACAACAGAGGATTGGGGGCTGGGCCCAAGGGGGACAGGCAATACTAGAAACTTACGATCTTTCTCTAAGCAAGCTTTTTGGCTTTAACCCCACTCAACTTAGAAATTGGGTATTCGATTACGATGCGAACCAAGACAGGGCAACAATTATTGCGGCCCCTTTTTCATCTTGGTTCCCCCACATTAAATTCAATCATGCCAAACCCCGCTACTTCGACACTTTGTCGTGTGCCCCCTTACGAAGAGCATTCACAGAGCTCAGATTTCGAGTAATGCCCACAGCTTACCTCAAAGGTAGGTACTTGGGAATCCCTACACAGGAGCGACACTGTATCTTTGGTTGTAAGGTACCCGAAGATCTAGTTCATTATATGTTCCAGTGCCCGCTGTACAGGAACCCTAGACAGAAATCCTTAGCCCCTCTGATTAGTCGTATGGGGGGGACATCGTGCGGAGACTGGGTGACCGCGTTTCTGGGTGATAATTACAAGCAGGTCACAACTGCAGTAGCAAATTATGCTCTAGCTGCCAAAAAGCTCAGAGCAAATCATGTAAAAGTTTCATCATCCTCAGCCGGATCTGTTTTAACATTATAGGTATTACGGTTTTAAATGTACATTTCGTATTGTGCAATGGCCTATGGCTAAATGCAAATAAAGGATTGACTGACTGGTACAGCTACTCAATGAGTATGACAAAATGATAACAGATGACCAAAAAAAGGCAGAAGTGCTCAATTCCTACTTTGGCTCAGTCTTCTCCCAAAAGAAAATGGTTCCCTTATGGATCCCTTAAGGTCTCCGGGTGGGTCACAACACATATATCTCTGTTATCTTTTCAGTGCCTACTGAAGACCTTCCTCTTTCAACAAGCCTTTTACGTAGAAACCTTATCCCACTCTGAGTCTGTGTTGGAATTGACTTTTAATATGTTTTTAAAGCTTTTTAAAAATGTTTTTAAAGCTTTTTTTTTAAAAAAGATGTTTTTAAAGAAGTTCTGTTTTAATATGTTTTTAAGTATGTTTTGTGTAATATATTTTAAAGTATGCTTTTATGATGTTTCAGTATGTTTTTAGTGCTTTTGTTTGCCACCCTGGGCTTCTACTGGGAGGAAGGGTGGGATCTAATAAATAAATAAATAATAAAAGATGGTCTGTGGCCCTCCTGGCAAACATGAAATACAAGTTGAAGGGGCAGGGTTGCAGCTTGTAATTGATAGACAAATGGTAAAGGAGTAACTAATCACTTTGAATGAATTCAGATCTCCAGGGCCCGATGAACTGCATCTTAGAGTACTGAAGGAACTGTCTGAAGACCTCTCGGAACCACTGTCCATTTTCTTTGTGAAATATTGGCGGATGGGTGAAGTGCCGGATGACTGTGGAGGGCTAATGTTGTCCCTATCTTCAAAAAGGGCAAAAAGGAGGAACCGAGGAACTACAGACCAGTCAGCCTGTCATCAATCCCTGGGAAAAATATGGAGCAGATCATAAAGAGGTCAATCATAAACTGAGGCTCAATCCAGACAAGACTGAGATGCTGTTAGTGGGTGCTTCTCCTGACCGGATGGTGGATGTTCAACCTGTTCTGGATGGGGTTGCACTCCCCCTGAAGGAGCAGGTTCGTAGCTTGGGAGTTCTTTTAGAACCATCCCTGTCACTTGAGGCTCAGGTAGCCTCGGTGGCACGGAATGCTTTTTACCAACTTCAGTTGGTGGCCCAGCTACGCCCCTATCTGGATAGAGAGAATCTCGCTTCGGTTGTCCATGCTCTGGTAACCTCGAAGTTAGATTACTGCAATGCGCTCTACGTGGGGCTGCCTTTGAAGACGGTCCAGAAACTGCAGCTTGTACAAAATGCAGCGGCCAGATTGATAACAGGGACTAGGTGTTCCGATCATATAACACCAATCCTGGCTCGCTTGCATTGGCTGCCTATATGTTTCCGGGCCAGGTTCAAAGTGCTGGTTTTAACCTATAAAGCCTTATATGGTGCGGGACCACAATACCTGGTGGAACACCTCCCCCGATATGAACCCACCCATACACTACGCTCTACATCGAAGACCCTCCTCCGGGTACCTACTCATAGGGAAGCTCGGAGGGTGACAACAAGAAAAAGGGCCTTCTCAGTGGTGGCCCCCGAATTATGGAACAATCTCCCTGATGAGGTATGCCTGACACCAACATTACTATCATTTCGGCGCCAGGTTAAAACTTTCCTCTTTTCCCAGGCATTTTAGCATTTTAGTATGTGTTGAAAACTGTCTTGATTCTTCTGGGTATTTTATAATTTTAAAGTTTTTTTAAAAAGTTTTAAATTTGTTTATATGTGACCTATTGTATTTTTATGTTTGAATGTTGTGCACCGCCCAGAGAGCTTCGGCTATGGGGCGGTATAGAAATTTAATAAATAAATAAATAAATCTGTAAGCACCTTGAAAACAATGCGGTGCTTACTAGAAGCCAACATGGATTTATCAAGAACAAATCTTGCCAGACTAATCTTATCTCAGTTTTTGATCGGGTAACCTCCCTGGGAGACTGTGGGAATGCTGTGGACATAATATACCTCAACTTCAGCAAAGCTTTTGAAAAAGTTCTCCATGATATTCTGATTAGCAAGCTAGCTAAATGTGGGCTGGATGGAACAACTCTCAGGTGAATCCACAGTTGTCTACAGAATCATACTCAAAGAGAGCTTATCAATGGTTCCTTCTCAAAGTGGGGTGAGACAACAAATGGGGTACTGTAGGGCTCAGTCCTGGCCCAGTACTCTTCAACATTATTATTAATGACTTGAGTGAGGAGGTGCAGGGAATGCTTATCAAATTTGTAGATGATACAAAATTGGGAGGGATAGCAAACACCTTGGAAGACAGAAACAAAATTCAAAGAGATCTTGATAGGCTGGAGCATTGTGCTGAAAACAACAAAATTTATTTATTTATTGGATTGAAATTTAACAGGGATAAGTGCAAAATTGCATACCTAGAAAAAAAGAAACCAAATGCATAGTGATAAGATGGCGGATCCTTGGCTCAGCAATACTACATGCGAGAAGGATCTTGGGATTGTTGTTCATCACAAGCTGAATGTGAGCCAACAGTACAATGTGGCTGCAAAAAAGGCAAATGCTATTTTAGGCTGCAGAAGGATAGTTTTCAAATCAGATGAAGTACTCATTCCCCTCTATTCAGCACTGGTTAGGCCTCATCTTGAGTACTGCATCCCAGTTCTGGGCACCGCACTTTAGGAAGGATGCAGACAAACTGAAACGGGTTCAAAGGAGGGCAACAAGAATGATCAGGGGACTGGAAACAAAGCCCTGTGAGGAGAGACTGAAAGAACTGGGCATATTTAGCCTTGAGAAGAAAAGACTGAGGGGAGATATGATAGCATTCTTCAAGTATTTGAAAGGTTGTCACACAGAGGAGGGCCAGGATCTCTTCTCAATCGTCCCAGAGTGCAGACCCAGAATAATGGGCTCAAGTTACAGGAAACCAAATTTTGAGTGAACATCAGGAAAAACCTCCTAACTGTTAGGGTGGTACGACAATGGAACCAATTAGCTAGGGAGATGGTGGACACTCCAATACTGGAGGCCTTCCAGAGGCAGCTGGACAGCCATCTGTCGGGGATGCTTGGATTTGGATTCCTGCATTGAGCAGGGGGTTGGACTCGATGGCCTTATAGGCCCCTTCCAGCTCTACTCTTCTATGATTCTATTTATTTATTTATTTTATTTCATTAAACTTATAGACCACCCCATAGCCGAAGCTCTCTGGGCGGTTCACAAGAACAAGAAAACATCAAAAATACAATAAACTTGTAACAATATAAAACACATTAAAAATTTAAAATGTTAAAAAGATTAAAACAATGTCAGCGCATACTAAACATATTAAAATGCCTGGGCAAAGAGGAAAGTTTTAACCTGGCGCCAAAAAGATAGTAACGTTAGCGCCAGGCGTATCTCCTCTGGGAGGTCGTTCTACAGTTCGGGGGCCACCACAGAAAAAGCCCTTTTCCGTGTTGCCACCCTCCAAGCTTCCCTATACGTAGGAACTCGGAGGAGGGTCTTTGATGATGAGCGTAGTGTACGGGCAGGTTCATATCGGGGAAGGCATTCCAACAGGTACTGTGGTCCTGTGCCGTGTAGGGCTTTGTTAGGTTAAAACCTTGATATCCACAAGACAACTGCAGAGAGTCCCTGTCTAGTCGACCAGAAACTAGCAGTGTCACCTGACCACCCACTAGTTTAGGATTCTGTGATTCTATAGAGAGGTGCATCTTCAGCATACAACTGTACAATGGACATGCCGGATGCATAAGTATTCCCTTCGTTCCTTACCAGCATCTTTTCACTGGGCTGCTCTTCCACTTGCCCTTCCCTGCCATGCCATACCTTGCCTCTTCTCCCACCTCCACCACCATGGACTACTAATTTGGTTTGGCCCACTTCACCCCCACCCCCTTTGACTTCCCTTTGGTGTGCTCCTGTGGCTGCCTGGAGCCCCCTTCTGGTTCTGGTGCTCGGGAGTGCACTGGTCCTTGGGGGAAGGGATGGCAATTGTGACCTTCGACCACTGAAGTCCTCACTCTGGTCCACCACATCTCTGCTATTTCAGCCCCTTCCCTTCCCCGCCCTGACTTGGAGTGTATTAATGTTGGGGCCTCTGGATGGCCAGGCCTGTGGCAGTACCTCAAATGTGTGAAGGAATTTCTCAGTGTGCCGAGCGAAAAGTGATCCTTAGGGGAAGTCGACGGGAGGGAGGGAGGGAGGGAGGGAGAGGGAAGAATTGTGGTCAGCTGTCTTGCGCTTCCAAGCCAGGGCACACTGTAGGATCCGTGGTTAAAACAAACACCAGCTCCTGCTGTAGGAAAGAGTGATGGCCCTGGAAAAGGCCGCTGCAGTCAAGAACTATTGCTCAGGGACCCGGAGAGAAGGGAACCTTGCATGAAGGATTCAAGCCGAATGGAAGGAGGGGAAGATATTAATGATTATATAATGGGAACCAAATGCTGAAGTTCAAAGTTAAATCCTTAATAATATACAGTCACTTTAGGTTATGCCAGGCTCCAAAACAGATTGTTTTTCAAGGCAAAGCATTCTGGGTAAAATGTTCTCAATTCCCAAGGAGGCAATATCATTGGGATATTTTTGGCTGCTCTGAGAACCCCCCACCATCAAAATCTTTTCTTCTTTTCCACGCATATAGAGGGGCCCTTTCCTGTGTTAATATTCCCCAAACTTCACTTTGCACATTGACTGCTGATCCTGATGACAGGTGGCTGCCTGCCATTTGGAAGGTCTTTGCCCATTCAAGTCCTCCTAGCGAGAGATAAAATAAGTTTTCCCAGCAGGATTGGGCCAAAGGTTTGGCGTTGAGAGCTTCTGTACTGCAGAGGTGGGCTAATCCTTTGCGTGGGCCACGCATGGGCCTTAGGGTCGGGCCACCGCCTTTTGCAGTGTGGAAAAGCCACAAAAACTTCCAAAAGCACATGCGTTTCTTGAGAAAATGTGTATCTCTGTGGATTTCGCAAGGCAGGGGTGGTTCACCTGGGCCCGGGAGCCTGTTGTGGTCCCCCCCCCCAAGTAATTTTTTCTGGCCACCCCAAGACCTCACTGATGTTGGTGGTAGCAGCAAAAAGAGGAGATAATATAAAGTAGACAGAACATTAGGGTGGGCAGAGAGGTTTAAACATCTCCAGCAGTTAGCCCAGAACCCTGATGAGGATGCAGATCACCTCCTTCTCAGTTATCAGGCTGAGCATTTCACAAGTAGGGAGGTTGCAAGACACGCGCACACCCAGCTGTCTCCACGGATCAGCTTAGGAGGGCGGTCTTGCAAAAGGGGGAGGGTGCATGCAAAAATATGAGTGGCCACACCCACTTTTGGCCATACCCACCCCCGACATCCACCCCTGGAGAGTTGGCCAAAAGAGATTGTGGCCATCAGGAAAGGTTAACCAAACCCCTGTCCTAAGGCCAGTTCAGGAGGGCAGCAAATTTCCAAGGAGCAACATGGCCCAGGTGACCACTTACACAGCACCAAAAGGAGAGGACAAGAGATGGCAGAGATCTGCATAACATTTGCTTAAGCTATTTTATGCACAGAGATGCAAATTTAAGAATAATTGAATATATTTCACCATAGTGGGAAGACTGCAACCAGTATCCCTATGAGCCTACTCAGTCTGCGGTCCAGGTGCTCAATGTTTTATTTTAGTTTTTAGTTTTATTCCTCTCTGTATATCATCTGCACTGGATTGTCATCACACTGAGATGGAATAAGGGCAAATGCTGCTACTGAGCATGCTCCAGCACCTGCCTAGCTCAATTGGTAGAGCGTGGGTCTCTGAATCCCAGGGTCATGGGTTCGAGCCTCACGTTGGGCACACATGAGTTTGGGGGAAGGATCATAGCTTGGTGGTACTGAATCTGCCTTGCATGCAGAAGATCCAGGTTCAATCCCCGGCTGCATCTCCAGGTAGGGCTGGAAGAGGCTGTTTGTCTGAAACCAGGAGAGCCACTGCCAGTCAGTGTAGACAATACTGAGCTAGATGGACCATTGGTCTAACTTGGTATAAGGCAGCTTCCTATGTCCCGTCCTCCTGAGCATGCTCAGCAGAGCAAGTTTGGAAAAGAAGGATGTCAATGGGCTTTGTTGCTGCACGAGGACACTTCCGGTGGGGGGGTGGGAGAACAGGGAAAGGAGTCCGGGCCAAGTGTGGGGGGGCAAGTCTGAGCAGTCATCTTGATTAGCATCCATCTGGCTCTGAAGGGGAGTTGTATGGGGGGGATAGACAAAGGGGTGGTATAGGAGCATGGGGGCAGGCAGGAGGGTTCTGGTGGCTTAGGAGGAAGACTATGGGAACAGGAATGTGTGCATAACTAAGTGGGGGCTTTGTGGGCAGAGGGGAGGGAGCACAACAGGCAAAGAAGGCCGAGTGGTGGTCATATTGATGGCTGTTCTTTTAACTTCCCGGGAGGTGAAGAGGAACATGTGGGATTTTCTGCCTGGGATGCCAAAATGACTTGGCTGGCCTTGGCTACAACATACCTTGACTTGGGGCTGTTCCGCCTGAGGCCGCAAAATGACTCCGGCTGGCCACCGCATGCCTTTCCATTGGCCTCCTCTGGGTGTTCTTTTCATGGGGCATGCATGACGATCTGTGCTCAGGGTGCCATTCAGGCAATTATACGAGATCCCAATTTCAATACTGTTTGCACCTCCAAAGGTTTTGGGGCTGACAGACTCATTCATTCTCACTCGGCACAACTTCCGGATGAAATCCTGTAACTTTTCATACCACAAATGTTCCAGTTTCAGTTTTCCTCCTACGTTTGTTGCACTGTAGTGCATGGATGCCCCTCTGAACAGTAACAATGAAATAACCATGAAGAAGCATTGCAGAATTTATGTAGCAGAATGATGTGTAGATGGTGCTGTATAAATCCAGCACTAGTGGGTTGTATGGACCACGTTGCTCCTCTTGTTCTAACCTTCAAAGCGCTACGAGATCTGGCTCTCCCTTCTGTCTTGCTTATCAGTCAGTTACATCTGCATACATCTATATTTATTTATTTATTTATTACATTTATATATCACCTCATAGCCGAAGCTCTCTGGGCAGCTTATATATTGGTCAACAATAGCTCTGAAGAAAGAAGCATCCTTTCTTTGTCTGTAAGTGATGCATGTTTGGTTGCAACACCTTAGAAGAGCCACAGGGATGTAGGAACCTGCCTTATACTGAGTTAGGTCATTGGTCCATCTAGCTCAGTAATGTCTGCACTGAATGGCAGGGGATCTCCGAGGAATCTCTCCAAAGGCTACCTGGAGATGCCGGGGACTGGACTTGAGATCTTCTGCATGCTAGGCAGAAACTCTACCTTCGCCATTCTCTTCTAAGTGTCAGAGAAGGGAGAAGGATCCATCTTTTCAGATGATGCTTGTTGCCATTCCCACATTTTACAAGCATCTGAAAAAAAGAGTTGCCCAATAAATCCATTGTTGTTGTTGTTGTTGTTTAATAATGATGATGATGATCATGATGATAGATGGATTAAACTGACTGGTCAACTGAACACTGCAACCTTGCTTTTTAACTTGTCTGCAAAAAAAAGATGCTGGGCCTTTAAGAAGGGAGGCCAGTTAGGGGCACGGGTGGCAGCATTGCTCTGGGGAGGAAGGCAGGAGAAAGGTTGTCTAACGGGGTTAAGCTCCGTAATGATAATTAAATGGAGCCTCCATGTTCAGCAGCAGTATACCTCTGAGAACCAGCTGCTGGAGGCAACCCACAAGGGATGGCCATCCCCTCCTTGCCTTGCTGTTGAGTTTCCAGAAATATCTGCCTGGTGGCTCTTGGGAACAGACTGCTGGACTAGACAGCCATTTTTCTGCTGTTCTGTCCTTATCTGGTTTTAATGTCTCCTGGCAGTTTGTCCTTCTACCACTATCCAAGATTTCTTCTTTGCAGAGCTGGCAAACCTATTTCAGCCTCCTCGTCTTCTCTCACTCCCCCCCCCAAAAAAAACATGCTGTATTTGATTTTGTGGCCAAAAAGTAAAGAACAGTTCAACTCTTCCTAAATTTGCCTCACTGTATCTCCCCAGCCTCCTGTTTCTTTTTCCTAAGCCAACATTTCAGTCTCCTTGCCAGAGGTCCTTAATCAATGTCTGTTTGTCAGGGGTTACGCCAGGAGAGAAGGTTTTCATGTCTCTGTTCTATAAATACTTAGAAGATCCTCTTAGAAAATTGGGATTAGGGGGAATTGATGTACCTGATGCCGGCTTGTTCCAAACTGCCCACGTCCCTTACTCATGAAACAATCCTACAAACTGGAACCCCCTGGCATATCTGGCTTGCGGCTCTAATGTCAGTGGGGCAGTCATCCGCTCCGGATTGTAGCCTGAACTTTCAAGGAAGAGCTGTCCAAGGTGCTGAAGGTGCTCGCTGAAAGTTCAGACTAAAACCTGGAATGGATTCACTGCCCCACTGACATAGAAGCCACCAGTCTCCACTGCATATGAGATTGTGCTCCAGTGAGTGGACATGCAGAGTTTCTGAAACATTCCATCTTGCATATGGGCAACCCAAAGTGTAGTAGGAACATGACCTGTTTGATTACAAAGCATTAATGCAGCCTTTGCCAACCTGGTGAGCTTCAGATGTCTTGGACTACAGTTGCCATTAGCCCCCCCAAATCTCTAGAGGGCGCCAAGTAGGTGGAGGCTTCATTAATTTATTAGACCACAGAGTGCAAGACTGACTTTGCAAAATCATTGTCCAATGTGGAAAATCGATTTAAAAATTATAGATTGAAAAAATGAAAATTGGAGGGTGAGAGAGAGAGCATAAGCAGAAGGAAAATGGCTTGGGGTGGACATTAAATAAGGGGATTTGGATATATCTAGGTTATATGGAACTTAGAAAGGTGCATTATTCAAAGTCAGTGTGGTGCAGTGGTTAGAGTGTTGGACCAGGACCTGGGAGACCAAGGTTCGAATACCCACTCGCTTATGAACCTCACTGGGTGGCCTGGGGCTGTCACTGCCTCTCAGCCTAACCTACCTTGCAGGATTGTTCTGAGGATTACATGAGGAGCGGTAGAACCATGTATGCCACCTTGAGCTCCTTGGAGAAACGGTGGGATATAAATGCAAATAACAACAACATTATATTTTCCTATTATTTTAAAATGATGTATTTTAAAACTGTTGTGACCCACACTGGGACCTTCGAGTGAAGGATGGGCAATAAATTTTAAAAATAATAACAATAGCAAAAATAACCTACCTCAGTACTGTCTACATCCAGATGTTTTGGACTCCACCTTCCATTAGCTCCCGCCAAGATGGCCTATACATCTGGAGGGCAACCAGGTTGGTTCCAGGCTTTCCTAGCGCTGCCTGAAAATGGAAGGGGTTGAATCTGGAACCATCTGTATGCAAAGCTTCTACCACATCACTCAGCAAGAGAATATTTGGAGAAAAGTAAGGGGGTATATTTTGGAGGGAAGGAGGCATGTTTAGAAATGCTACCAATTAAGTGGTACATCCCATTTGCTACCGGGCCAAGTTCAGGGTTCTAGTTTTGGTGTGCAAAGCCTTATACAGCTTGGGACCAGGATACCTGAAAGACCGTCTTACCCCTTATATGCCCAGTCGATCACTGCGCTCTGCCGGTGAGGGCCTCCTGCAGATACCATCTTATCAGGAGGTCCGTTCCGCACAACATAGGAAGAGGACCTTTAGTGTGGTGGCACCTACCCTGTGGAATTCCCTCCCTTTGAATATTAGACAGGCGCCATCTCTGCTATCTTTTCAGTGTCTACTGAAGACCTTCCTCTTTCAACAAGCCTTTTAAGTTGAGACCTATCCCAGTCTGCATCTGTGTTAGAATTGCTTTTAATATGTCTTTTAATATCTTTAACCCTTTTTTAAAAAATATGTTTTTAAAGTTTTTTTTAATGTTTTTGACATTTTGTTTTAATGTATTTTAAGGTCTTTTTATGATGTTTTAAAGTGTTTTTAATGTTTCTGTTTGCTGCCCTGGGCTCCTGCTGGAAGGAAGGACGGGGTATAAATGAAATAATAAATAAATAAAAATAAATAAAAATATCAATGCCTTCAGTAAATAAATACATGTTTGGAGGTTGTGAGTCCACCTTGGCCTCTGACTGGTAAAGTGTTTGGTACTTGGGATGGGGGACAAATTCAGCTCAGTTTGCACTGAAAGCAGTTTGCATTCAAATTCATACTTTCTGAAACAATATGGGAACCGAAACACAGCTATCCTTCGAAATTCACACTTATCCAAATGTTGTGATACAGTTCTCCAACCAAAAATGTTTACAAAGATGCACAGATTAGGGGGAAAGTATGCATAAAAATAAACGGATTGGTGAAAATGGCATACAACATGCATCATATTAGGAGAAACTGCTTCCAAAAACATGTTTGTTAGGAGAAATTTGCACTGAAATGCTGGAGAATTTTCACGAGGATTTTAAAAAACAAAATTTGCTGCAGAAATGCGGAGAACTGGATTTAAGGCTGGAACAATGAGAAGCTGAGAGAACCGCAACTGACAGATGCTTCCATCCCTGCCATGTGCTGACGACAGCCAGGCAAATGCCAATGTGGCATTAGAATCCTCACACCAATTCATCAGAGTTTTGCATTTGACTCTGTTAGGTCCAAACCCAACACGCAAGCTGTCACTGTCAGCTCATATACATCCGGGAAGGTGCGGAGTTGAGAGCAAGAACCTATTGCCAGAGGCCAGGAAATAATATTTATATTTATTAAATTTATATACCGCCCCATAGCCGAAGCTCCCTGGGCGGTTCACAACAGACAGTATCAAAATACAATAAAACACATATTTAAAACAATTCAAACAACATTAAAAATGGGCTTCCTTAAAAATTTTTAAATTTAAAACATTTAGAACACATATTAAACACATATTAAAACACTTATTAAAATGCCTGGGAGAAGAGGAAGGTTTTGACCTGGTGCTGAAAAGATAGTAATGTTGGCACCGGGCATACCTCATCAGGTAACACACAATATGACCTTTGCAAAGGGGTCCCAAGACCTGCCAGCAAGATGCCTTTCAGAAGTGGGAACCCCGTTTATTGATACACACAAGATTTATACAGTTTCCCCAATGGTTACAAAATGGGGAGCAGACGTCATAAAGAATAGAAAACATTGCTAGACCCAGTAATATCTAAGATATGGAAAAAGGGGTGCTTAGGATAACAAAAGCCAGGAGCACCTTGCCTTCTTTCAGACATAGGCTTGCATAGTTTATATGACCTTGAGATAAGTGCTCAGAGTCAGAGGAACAAAGGATAGATAGGAGCAGGGGAGGTTCGGTTACAAGTGGAATCATTAAACTAAGAATGCACTCAGGTTACATCTTCTACATTTGTAAGAGTATGCGTGTCAAGGTCTACAACCATGTAAATGAAGCATAGGCATTCTTTTGTGATACAGTTGGTAACATCATATAAGACACTGAGTATAGATATTCACAAGGAAATGGGAGGGGAGCACATTTCCAGTTCAATCAGGCTTTTATTCACTTAGCCACTGGAATGTTTGGGGTCAGGTCATCAGGAAATAAACCGATATCTACTTTATATCAAGTCAGTAATATTTCCATACCCAACAACTCCTACAGTTAGGAAGAGGAAGAGGGCTCCCGTGGGCAGAGCTCTGAGGAAGCAGGAAGGACAAGTAAAGGTGAGGCAGGGGGTGATTAACCAGGGTAAAGTGAGGACTTGTAGTGCCTTCATTTTTTTCTTTGGAGGCACCACACCCACCCCTCCCCTGCATGCTGCACACAGTAGGCTCCCAGGAGAAGATACTTTCTGTCTAGGGCACCATCCATCAGAAGCTCTTGCATAAGTTCTTGCATCTAGTGAATAAGTGGTGTAAGTTCTTGCATCCAAATTCCCCAGTGGAGTTTTGTGAAAAACAGCAGAGGATCATGGCAAGTGTATGCCAGTGTCTTTTCCTTCCTTCAGATCCTTCCTTGCCTTGTTCATGAAGACTCAGCACCCTAGTTCCCATACACTTCTGCTCCTTAAAGCAGGGCCCTATCTTCTTCCACTCTGTAAAACACTGGACACAATGATGGTGCTATATAGGAGGAGGCATTTGTGGTGTTCCACATGATTTGTTTCCTGCACTAAATGCCTTATCAGGAGGTATTAAAACCGGTGAGGTGGAGGAAACCATTGCACACTGAACTATGAACTGAATGAAGACATTAAAAACTATTCACACTGGGAAAAGGAGATATCTGCCCAGCAGAAGTACAAACCCCTAGAACAAGGTCTCCAGAGGGATGGTCAGAAATGCTGTCACTGAAAATGGTTCACTTAAATTGAATAATGCAAGAAGTAACTTGCATTAGCCAGGGAACAATCAGTTGCTGGCTGAAGTTGGGGGAGCATACTTGATGACATTATGGATCTTTCCCCATGAGTGATGGTGGAGACTCAGAGGCGTTCTGGAACACAATACAATGGCTGCATTGCCACGTCACGCACACACAGAGAGAGAGGGAGAGAGAGAGAGAAAGATTAACCAGGACTGTTGCTAACATTCTCTTCCTTGTTTCTGTTATGGCAAAACTCTCAAAATTTAACCAGAAATTTAAACCATAGAACAACAAGCAAGGGGGTATTTTGTGTGTGTATGTGTGTTAAAACATATCTGGTGAAGTAGTGAAGTAACAGAAAAAATATACTAGTAAAAAAGAATGCTGAAAGGTTTACTCAGCTGATTGGTTAGATTATTCAATTAAAACCTTTTGAACAATTTTAGGAAGTGTTCCTGAGTAACCAGCCAGCAGGTTTTAAAATCTATATTTAACACAGCGTCTTTAAAAACTGTGGGGTGTGTGAGTCTGCTCCCCAACCTGGTGCCCTCCAGATGTTTGGGACTTCATGGTCATGCTGGCTGGGGTTGATGGGAGCTGTAGTCTAAAAACATTTGGAAGGCACTAGGTTTGGGTGGGCTGCTCTGCTGATATGGTGCCATATTATCAAAAGGCAGGCAAGACCCAAAAGCAAGTCTTTAGATCTATGGCTGTTCTTCACGTTCACCATGTATGAAGATTTAATCACTGTATTAATTGATTACTCATACAATTGGATGCCAACCCCAACTAGAAGTTAAAACACTAGAACACGTAAAAACAACCCTAAAACATCAATCGAATGTCAATGCGTTATGGTCAAGGAGTAACCAAGAAAGGCCTTTTGATATAACAATCCCTCCAGATGTTCTGTAGTGAGAGATTGCCAGAGGTTAGCACGTAATAAAGGAAATGCCTAAGCAACAGTGATTTCGCCAAGGCCATCCAATCTGCTTTCTGGCAAAGCCAAGATTTGAGCTTTCTCTTCTACAACCAAGACTGACGCGTGCTGCTGATTGCAGCCACCCTGCTCTTCAGAAAGGGTACCTAAATCTTACCCCACAAGAAGATTTCTCAGGCTTTGGTTGATATGTTCCATGGAAGGTGGCACCCCACAACCTTATTCCGTTGCTGAACCATTCTTACAGTTAGGAATAGGAACATGTCTTAATCTACCTTCATACACTGATGCGTTTCTTCTGTTCTCCATCCAATGTTGTTTCTACAGTTTTCAGTTGAATTCTCTGACAACCTCTGCAGGTTTCTGACAAATAAAAAGATTGATGCTGTAAACCTTCACTTAATAATTTCTTCTCTTTAAGCAAAACAAGGAGAGAGTCTGGGGAAAGAAATCTATCTGCATATAAATTTATTACGAAACGTTCATTGATTTTGTTTTTGCCTCCATTTTCCTTCTTTGAAGCCTGTTCCCTTTCGAGATTGTCAGAAGTTTCTTTAAAGGAAAAAAATACCTCTCTTTGTCTCCGTTTTTCTTTCTCTAACCCCCTCTCATCTGCTGTTCCAAACAGAAGGAGAATTTAAGTTGGAACAGGTCACAGATGTGGAACCAGCAAGCACAGACTCCAAAGACAGTCTCTTTCACGGAGTTCATCCAAGGGTCAGAAAACTTGGCTGTGGGATGGAGCAGAATGGAAAGGGGGGGGGAGGAAGAGGAGAAAACTTGATAGGACAAGTGTGTCACCAGCCACCACCACTAGTTGGGACGTTTGGCAGGGGTAGCAGTGTCACAGCAGATGTGGAGCAGAAGATAGCGCAACTCCATGGCTGAGAGTGCCGTAGAATGGGCTAAGAGACCACCAATCATCACCCCCCCGATGCTTGCGTGAGGTTAGCATGGGAGGTGAGCTACCTCAGTGGGGCTAGACTGGAGACAGAGGGAAATGGAAAAGGCAGCCAGGAGGGGGTGGAAGGATGCCAGCTGGGTGTGCGCTCAACCATTGCCGCTCTGATGTGGAGCTGTCCTGAAAGGGGGAAGCAGGCTCAATCAGAGGACACTTCAGATTCTCAGAAGGAGAGAGGCTGTGTTGAGGGGGGAGAGACTGAAGGCAAGCCGTGTGGTTTTGAGTGCACCAAAAGTATTTACCACCTTGCAGTGCCCCTTCAAGGAGGCCCCTTCCACAAGTGGGCCCACCTCTCCTCACCACCATCCCCTCCTTGCCAGTCTGCAAAACTGTCCAGAGGAGAGACTGGAAGAGAGTGCTGTGCCTTCGCCTCACTCGTGCCACTGCTTGCACACGAGGAGAGGACCAGCAAACAGGCACTGGCAAAGCAACAGGATGGCTCCAGGAGTCAGCACTAGGACTCTGCAGCTGCCCAATGACTCTGGCCCTGTCACCTTGGGAGGAGCATAAGGGAACCAATGGACATTTGCCATGTCACATTGAGCCTTTTCAAAATGGTGTCTGTGTGTTTTAGTACTCCCTGGCTTGTATGTGCAAGGAGGTTTTTATGTAGGGAAGCATTCAAACTGATGTCCTCTCACCACTTGCGCTTTGAACTGGTAGGGTCCAGCAACAAACAGAGAGTCCACTGCTTGTGTCATTAGGTAATGAACATGACCTAAGAATGAACAGGAGCATTACTCCTGGATTGCTTTCAGAAAGCTTTAGATGGCACGCTAGCACCAACTCTGCCCATCCCTGCATGGCAGAGACCTCACCTCTGCCATGCATTGAGATGGGGGAGACATTTGGTTTGGTTCTCATCTTAATACAGACTTGCCTAATTTGCACTTCCTGAAATAATACATAGACCGAAATGCTTCAGAGTTTGCACTTCTCTGAATTGCGCAATGTAGTTCTCCAACCAAGAGTGTCCATATCAGAGGAAAGTGTGCATACAAATGGACACACATAAGGGGAATGGCTTGCGCAAATTAGGCAAAATAGCATGCACAGAAGAAATATGCAGGGAAATGCTAACAAATTTTCATGAGGGACTTTTCACAGAGTGATGCAGAAATGTGGCAAACAAATGTTGGGGGAAACTGAAAAACTGAAAGAGAAACCAAAATTGACAATTTTGTCCATCCCTGGTCATGCATGTCTCAGTGATTAGCATCCCAGTTTTTGACCAATATCATTGTAAGTACAACCCGTGTGGCTGCTCTTGAATATCATTCAGGAACTACAGGAAATCCAGATGGCAACTTGGCAGCTATCAGCCAGAGAATTAGCTACAGGGATTATATTATACCAGAATTGAAGCAGAAATCCTGGCTAGCTTCTGGTACTAATTTTTAACCCCCTAACTAACATGGGCTTGGGGTCTCTTGGGACCCACCTCCTCTCGTAGCTTTTCTAAATGATGCCCACATCTTGCCGGACTCTGCTTCACCTCTGGAAGTCAAGTATTGGACTGGGTTTTTATTCCTGCTGTTTTATTTTGTACATAATTTATGTTTGCTATATATATTGTTATAGGATTGGGGTTTGGTTTGGATGATGTCTGCAAGTACCCTCCACTCTTGTAATTCTGCATCTGTACAGATGGAGTTTGTAGTAAACGGATCTGCTGAATTAGTCGAGCCAGTTTCTTTGTTAAGTTGATGGACCCGTCAAGTACCCAATGTAACATGTCTAAAGACTTGGTCAGGAGGAGATGTGTTGCTAACTGGCTATTGATGCTTTTCCAAGAAAGGTAGCCCCCTTCCCCCATCCTAGAGCAAAGAGGTAACCTCTCTGTGTTATTCTGCTGTGAGACAGGGAGCTGGAAAGAAACAGAGATGCCTGCCTTACTCGCTGCCTGAAACCAAAGGTGTCATTTTAGGAGGCCTCCCCCAGAAACCTAATGGGGAAGCAAGATCTGTTGGAGTGTTAACACTGTGAGCCCCTTCCATCTTATGCTCAGATTGTATATATGTGTAAATAAAACCATATATCCTAATGAGACCACAGTCTCCGCTGACCTTCATTCCAAGGCAGCCGGACCCTGGATAAGCACTGGCACCCCTGGAAGTCTCACCACTCAGAGATCAGGGTGAACACAACAATATGCTTTAGTATTATGGTTTAACTTTAGGCTTCAATGCCATGCATTTCCACTCTGGGGTCTTTGGTAGAAGGCCAGGCTATAGATGTGGTAAACAAATAAATAACAATAAATAAAAATAAAACAAAACTTGTATCAGGTAGAGGATGGCTCTTTCTTCAGTGGTGCCTTTGGGTAGGGAGCATCCACTAAGCTTCGCCCATTGAACTCTTTAGGAAATTCATGGGGGAAACATCCTTTCTACGAAGGGTTATTGAGCTTTTACACTGCATGGATATTTTGACTTCTTTTTTAATATTAGGGTTTATTGCTGGTTTTAACTGGATTGCTTTGTGTCTTTTTCTTCTTAGTGGCTTATGATCATTATTTTATGGACAACCTGCTCTACTTTTCTTTTTCCTTGTAAGCTGCTCTTTATAGGGAACATGATAAAGGTGTATAAAATGATGCATGGTGTGGAGGTAGTGAGGAGAGAGAAGTTGTTCTCCCTTTCTCTCTCTCATAATAATGCTAGAACCCAGCGGGGACCATCCAGAAAAACCAAAAGGTGGGAGATTCAGAGCAGATTTTATTTATTTATTTATTTATTTTATTACATTTTTAGACCGCCCTATAGCAATAAGCTCCCAGGGCGGTGTACAGCATAATAAAACAGGTTAAAATACAAAAACACAATAAAACATAATTAAAAATTTTCAATTTTAAATTCAAATTTTAAAATTTTTAAAATTTTTAAAATGCCTGGGCGAAGAGGTAGGTCTTTACCTGGCGCCGAAAAGATAGCAAAGAAGGCGCCAGGCGTATCTCATCAGGGAGGGCGTTCCATAGTTCGGGGGCCACCACTGAGAAGGCCCTAGCTCTAGTTATCATTCTCCATGCCTCCCTATGCGTTGGGACACGGAGAAGGGCCTTCGACGTCGAGCGCAGCGACCGGGTAGGTACATAGCGGGAGAGGCGTTCCGCCAGGTATTGCGGTCCGATGCCATTAAGGGCTTTATAGGTAAGAACCAACACTTTGAATCTGACCTTGTGCAGACAAGACAGTGCACAACTAAACTATGGACCTTCCTTCCACAAGATGTGGCGACAGCCACCAACTTGGATTTCCTTAAAAAGATCTTAGTTGCCGGAAATGTCAAAAAAAAACAGGTGCTTTTCTTTTCCTATGTGGTGCAAATACAACATAGCAAGGAAAAACTGGAGGAAAACAGAAAAAACTTGTTAGGGTTTCATTGATGACATATGATGTTGCATTTGAGTGTCTGTTTAACTGTTTCATTAAAGATACAAACTGTTCAAAAGAAAATTAAGATTTGTTTCCACACACTATATTTTCTCTTGCTCAAATGTAGCTAAATCAACTTATATGTTATTGCTGTATTCCAAACTGTAAAGAGCCATTCTGACAGAGGCAGTGGAGGAGGGGATTCTTCCCCCTCCCCAAATACATTGAAATTGACATTTTAGCAGTTATCAAGAGAATAGTAACTATATCCATATCAACAGTTTCAGCACAACCTTCCAAGTAGGAAATCCCTTCTCTGGAGAACTGCCAATGCTCCACTCTGAAATATCTTGACCAATTGACATGTTCACGCTAATCATGCACACATATCTTTGCTTGAATAAGAACAAGAGGATTTTAATGTGTATTCCAAAGATATATGGAAACTCGGTAAAGTTAAGGATGTGTGTGCAGTTTCACCCTGTCTTATAGTATTTGGGGAGGGGGGACTTCTCTCTCTCTCCACTTTTCCCACACCACTCACCCTCTTATATACCTCTCATCATGTCCCCCTGCCCACTTTTTTGTCTTTTTTCTAAACGTTTTGCATGTCTGAGTTGGGGTAACCATCGTGATGTTCTGCAGATGTTGCTGGACTAAAGTTCTCATTATCGCTGACCATTGGCCATGCTGGCTAGCTCCATTGGGCACTGTAGTCCAGCAACATTTTCAGGACACCAGGTTGGCATGATACTGGGCTGTTCTTTTTGTGCTGGCTTTTAGGAGCATTATGGTTTTCAATTTGTTTAAGCTGTGTGTCTGAGCACGTGTGCTGCTTTGTGAAAAATCTCTCTTAAAAGCAGCATTCTTTATTTCACTTTGTTTTATTTTAGAAACATAAAAAGGAAGGAGCACGGCCTATGATTTCTTAGAGCTAATCCCGGGCATTTGATCCAAGGCATGTTGGAGTACCTTGCCAGAAAGGAGAGCAGAAGTGGCCATTGTTAACTTCTTCGTCCTGAATAGAAATCAATCCAGCAAATATGACTGCCATTCGCTGCTGCTGCTGCTGTTGTCTTCTCCCCGCAAAAGGTAAGTAATTGATTATGGTTTCTTTTCCCCACTTGCGTTGTGTTTCCTTTGCAGTGAAATGAACAGTGTGGAATAATGCAATGAAAATGTAATTATTTATGTAATTAATTATGTAACATTCCACCACAGTGGACAACAAGACAAATAACACAGCTTTTCTCAGAAGCCGAATGGCAGTGGAGCAGAAGCGATGCTGCATGCGGAGAACACAAGTTGGGATGGAAATCAATGCCTTATTCATTTATTTAATGTGCCATTGTGCCACATTTTGTCACAAGTGTCCTCAGAGTGGCTTACATAAAAATAAATAAAGCATGTCATTACAAATCATGAAATACAATAAAGATAACAGTAAAATACCAGCAAGATCTAGCTCAACAATAAAACCACAAAATCAGTACAGTAAAATAAACAGACTCATGGCTCAGAAAGCGTCTAGCCATAGTCACCAAAAGCTAGGGGGGGAAACCAAGTAAATTTCCATCGACCAGTGAACACCCAACACACACATGCAGCCACCCATGCTTCCAGAAGGAGGGGGCTCCTGAACTGGGTCACTGCTGCCATCCTAGAAGTCTTACACCCTTAGCTGCAAGTGCCCCCCATCCCTACCTCAGATGGAGGTGTAACGGCTTTGTCATACACTGGGTACCCCACTGAGACAGGGTCTCTGTCCCCTAGCCAAGTGAGAAGTTCATCAGGAACACTGGGGGCATGGTGCAGCAGGGAGCTCTTCCTTCACAAGCCCCACTGAAGACGAATGGACTGGGGCACAAGAATGTAGCAGTCGCTCTCCTGCACGGCACCCGTGCATCCCCATGATGCTTTGCACTGCACAGCCCATTCTTTGGTGAAGGAGAGCTTTCCAGTGGGTTGTGCCCTAAATGTACACATTTCTGCCTACAATATCCACCCAAGTACATTGTGACCAAGCTCCTAATAGACAGAAGCCTGCTGATTAATTCAACATCCCAAAACGTCCTGCCGGCAGCCACTTAACAGACCTCCCTGGTGGGAACAGATCAGATCCTCACTTACAGTTCCATTTCTTTTTAATTTAATCTCAGCTCCTCCTATACCACCACCAGCCGAGGAAATCCCTTTCTGTGTGTCTGTGTGTGTTTTTGCCAGTTCCTGGTGCCTATATCTTTCAAAATCATGCGAGCCATTAGCAGATTCCCATTTTCTGGCTATGTGATCCTCCGCACAGCCCTTTGCAATCAATGGCAGCGTCCCTCCCTGCCTATCTCATAACTTGATCCCTCCATAAATACAGAATAAATGAAGTAATTAGGCAAAAAGAGGTAAACAGGATGAGAGGGGGCCTTTCTTCACCCATCCCCAGCCCACGAGAGAGAAAGGGAGAATGAACATGCGTTTCAGTTTCCCGAGAAGAGAAAGACAAAGACGTTGTCCCAGTCTTTGTGTAAACTAAAACTACAACCTCTTATTAAATTACAAACTAATTCCTTCTGTCAGGAATGGAAGGGGAAAGCCACCTCTGGAAAGCATCAAGGCCCTTTGGATGACAAGCAAGTTGGCTTCCAGACCTGCACTGGAATCAGCCTTCCCGAACTTGGTGCCCTCTGGCTGTTTTGGACAACAACTTCCATCAGCCCCAGTGGTGATAAGCTGGGGAAGGCACCAGGTTGGGGAAGGCTGATGGGAGAATAGTTTTTACCCTGCACACACCAACTTGGTGGCCTTCAAATGCTTTGGGCTACAGTTCCCATCAGCCCCAGCTCCCATCAGGCTTGCTGTCATACCAACATGCTGCCTTGGGCTGATAGGAGTTGTAGTCCAAAACAACTGGAGGGCACCAGGTTGTGAAAGGCTGCTCAGATTGCTGCATGATATGTAAAATATGTCAAGGAAGAGCTGACAGGCCGGCTGGCCTTGGCTTCCTCTTCCTCCCTCTCCTCTCCTCTGTTAACATTTGCCCAACATCCAATGTATGCATGACACTCAGTACCCAGAGAGTTTCCCAACCATGCTAGAGCCCGGGGCGGGGGAGAACACCTGATGGTACATTTCAACTAGGACTGCACCACTTTGGAATAATTGCACCCTGTGTTTGTGGGTCCATGCATCTGAAATGTAAATGTACTGCCTTCAAGTCGATTCCAACCCTATGAATAGGGTTTTCATGAGGCTGAGAGGCAGTGGCTGGCCCAAGGTCACCCAGTGAGCTTCATGGCTAGGTGGGGATTCGAACCCTGGTCTCCCAGGTCGTAGTCCAACACCTTAACCACTACACCACACTGTCCTCCGTAAAAACGGGGAGTGATTTTCTGCAACTTTTGGGATAGGGAGAAGGGGAGGACATACAAGACATTGGGGGTGTTGGCAGGGCTTAAGTTACTTTTTTGAACTACAACTCCCATCAACCCCAGCCAGCATGGCCACTGGATTGGGCTGATGGGAGTTGTAGTTCAAAAAAGTAACTTTTCCAAGCTCTGAGTACAAGTTTCTTGTCATGTGCCCCCCCCATCCTATCAGTCCTTCATGAGGACATGTGAACCAGGATCTTATGGTCTGCACTGAGACCTACCAGATTGATGAGCTGCTACAGAAAAGAATCAGGTGAGGTGACATGATCAGTAGGAAGCCTCTGGATTGGCCAGGCCTTTGCTGGGCCTGTGCTGAAGCCTACTCACTCTTCAGCAGGCAGCCCACCACCGAAAGCCCGTTGAACTTGCTGCAGAGAAGATTCACTGAGAGAGGGGGACATATTTATTTATTACATTTATATACTGCCCCATAGCCAAAACTCTCTGGGCGGTTTACAGCAATTAAAAACATTTAAAACTGATATACAAATTTTAAAACACAAAAACCAATTTTAAAACACAATTAAAAAAAATTGAATAGAGGGTGTCTTGCTCGGGGCTTTGAAACCTGGACCTGACACAGGCGAAGCCTCCTGTGCATTTATACCAGAGATGGGCAAGAAATTTGATTCAGTTCGCATTTCAAGCTGAAACTCTCAGATTCGCACTTTCCTCAACAATATGAGAACTGAAACACAGCCATCCTTCGAAATTCACACTTATTCAAATTTTGCGATGCAGTTCTCTGACCAAACAATGTTTACAAAGATTCATGTTAGGAGAAAGTGTGCATAAAAATGAAAATACGAGTAAAAATAACATGCAAAATGCATTATATGACAAGAAATGGCTTGCAAAAATGTGTACATTAATCAAAACCATTGACAAAAATGTTTATAAGTAAAAATTCACACTAAGATGCTAGAGAATCTTTATGAGGGTTTTTTTTTCTTCAAAAAAATGGCTGCAGAAATGTGGAGAACAGCATTTAAGATTGGGAAAATAAGAAACAGAGAAACGAAATGGACAGATCTTTCTGTCTCTAATGTACAGCCCAATACATTGAATCCAGCATCGACTCCTTTAGCTAGCAATGGCCTTCCAGAGTCTCAGACAGAGTTTCTTCCCCATCATGTGCAACTTGATGCTTTCAACTGGCACATGCCAGGGATCACTCAGCCAGGGCCAGCGTAACACAGTAAGCAAGGTAAGCATGGCAGGAGGGCGCAACGCTTGAGGGGCGCCAGAGGTGCCCCTAAGCCCAGGCACTTTTTTTAAAACACCTGGAGAAATTAATAATAAATTACTAACATTTGAATTGAAAAATGAACACAAAAAATTATAAAAGGTAAGGGCGCCAATTTATAATTTGCAGGGGGGCGCCAAACACGCCAGCGCCACCGGCCCTGCAGTCAGCTATAGTCCTTCGCCGCCGGGATCACATCACACCAGTGTTGTTCAATCTACACTGGCTTCCAGTTGTTTTCCGGGCCCAATTCAAGGTGTTGGTATTAACCTTTAAAGCCCTATACGGTTCCGGCCCAGTTTATCTTACGGAGCGCCTTCAACGCCACCAATTATGCCGCCCGACAAGATCAGCCACACAAGGCCTTCTCTCAATCCCGCCGACAAAAACAGCTAGATTGGCGGGTACAAGAGAGAGGGCATTCTCAGTGGCGGCCCCCACTCTCTGGAACTCCCTCCCACAAGATCTTCGGCACGCCTCTTCCCTAAATGCATTCCGTAAAGCCTTAAAGACCTGGCTCTTTCAACAGGCCTTTGGGATCTCCGGGGAGGGTTAATTGCTAAGACTGAAATGCCTCCTACCCTGTTTTAATATTGCTGCTGTATTGTTTTTCTATTGTTTTTAGATTGTACTATTGTATTTTATCTTATTGTGTTTTAACTGTTTTGTACGTCGCCTAGAGTGGCCTCTGGCCAGATAGGCGACACAGAAATTAAATTTATTATTATTATTATTATTATTATTAATAATAATAATAATAATAATAATAATATAATATATTAAAATAATCAAATAATAATCAAAAAGGATATTCTAAGGCATTTTGAATAGTCATCTTTGCACAGAAATATGGATTACATGAGGGAAAACCCAGCCTGCCCCGAAACTCTCTTCATGTCACATCAGTGCTGGTGGGCTCTGAACTAGAAGCGGCTGAGCAAGGAAGGGATCGTGGGGATGGGGGCAGTAACCTTATGGAAGGGTCAGCCCAGGGTGCAGCTGCTGGGAAAAAGGCAAACCCTACATTGAGAGTCATTAGGAACGGGGTCAAAACCAGAGTTGCCAATATTGCAGTGCCCTTTTTTAAAAAAAGAAAGAAAATCTGAGCTGCAGCCACCCCTGAAATACTCTGTACAGTTCTGGCCCTCAAAAAGGATATTCTAAGTGCAGAAAAGGACCACCAAAGTGATGGAAGGACTGGAGCACCTATCCTACAAGGAAAGGTGTTTTGGCTTAGGGGAAAAGGGTCAACAAGAGGTGAAAATGATAGAAGTGTATAAAACCATATGGACTGCCTTCAAGTCAATCCCGACTTATGGCGACCCTATGAATAGGGTTTTCATGGTAAGCAGTATTCAGAGGGGGTTTCCCATTGCCTCCCTCTGAGGCTAGTCCTCCCCAGCTGGCTAGGGCCTGCTCAGCTTGCCACAGCTGCACAAGCCAGCCCCTTCCTGGTCCGCAACTGCCAGCTGGGGGGCAACTGGGCTCCTTGGGACTAGGCAGCTTGCCCACGGCTGCACAGGTGGCAGGGCATGTAACCCCTGAGCCACTCACTGTGGGGTGATCTTTAGCTGGCCCTTGACACCCAGGAGACACGAGCGGGGATTTGAACTCACAGACTCTGGACTCCCAGCCAGGCTCTCCTCCCCACTGGGCTAAACCTGCTATAAAATCAGACATGGAGTGAAAGAAGTGGATACGGAGAAGTTTTTCTCCCTCTCTCACAATAGTAAAGCACATCCAATGAAGCTGAATGTGCGTAGACAAAAGGAAGTACTTCACACAGACAGTGCATCATCAAACTATGGAGGTCACTTTCACATGATGTGGTGATGGCTTTAAAAGAGGGTTAGATAAATTCATGGAGGTCAAGAATCAGAATCAATATGCCTCTGAATGCCAGTTGCTGGGAAACCCAAATGCAGAAGAGCTCTGTTGCACTGGGGTCCTGATTGCAGGCTTCCCATTAAGGCATCCTTTTGGAACATCTCAGGGAGGTGGGGGTTGGAGGTGCTGTGCTTCAGTGGTCCCCTTTCACCTCCAGGGCTGCTTCCAAAAAGCAGGTATTGGGGGCTACTGTTCGGCATCATCGGAGCTGTCCTGTGGTGTTACACTGTTCCAACATGTTCCCCATGCTATTTAACATCCATATGATGCTGGGAGCTGTCATCAGGAGCTGTGGAGTGAGGTGTCATCAATATGCGGATGACACCCAGTGCTGTCTCTCTGTTCCATCTGAATCGGGAGAGGCAATTGAGGCGCTGGACTGATGCTTGGAGGTAGTGATGGGCTGGATATCGGCCAATAAATAGAGGCTAAATCTTGAAAAGAAAGCAGTGTTATGTGTCCAGAGTTCTCATGTCCAGGAGGTGGGGAGATGGCCTATTCTGGACGGGGTTGCACTCCCCTGGAAGGAGCAGGTCTGCAGCTTGGGGACACTCCTGGATCCAACCTCATCACAGGAAGCTCAGGTGGCGTCCGTGGCCAGGAGTGCCTTTTCCCAGTTCTGGCTGGTTTGCTAGCTTCGGCCCCTTTTGGACAGAGAAGACTTGGCCACGGTGCTCCATGCTCTGGCATCTTCCAGACTGCATTATTGCAATGCGCTCTACATGGAGCTGCCCTTGAAGATGACTCAGACATTTCAACTGGTCCAAAACACAGCAGCAAGATTACTGGCTAGGGTTCTCTTTAGATATAATAACCCCTGTTTTAAAGAATTGCATTGGTTGCCAGTTTGTTTCCGGGTCCAATACAAAGTGCTCACACTAGTATTTAAAGCCCTAAATTACTTCAGTCCCAAACATCTCAAAGACTGTCTCCTTCCCTACAGATACTCTCTGGTGTTGAGATCAGCCACCCACGGAAGCTTGGGGGGTGGCCTGGGAGAAGGCATTCTCTGTGGTGCCCCCTAAGTTGTAGAATTCCCTTCCCATCGAGGTACATCTGGCAACCTCACTGTATAGTTTTTGGTGAATGCTGAAGATGCACCTCTTTACCCTAGCCTTTGGCTCCTGAGACATATATTTTAAGGACCCACCTGTGATGTTCCTATATATTAGTGTATATATGGTAAGTGCTGGTTGTTTAGAGTATACATGGTACATAGTGAAAGAGGAGGGGGAGTGAATGGGCAATAGAATGCTTGATGATTGGCTGAATGTTTAAAATGGCTGACAGTATAAATGAAAGGATGACAGGTAAATCTGGGGGAATGTGAGGTGGTGAATTGTGGAATCTGGAGGGAGAAGAGAAAGAGTGGATTGCTTGGTGGGGTTTAGAGAGTTGTTTACCAGGAGGGAGGTGGAGTTCGGATTAGTATTGAGTAAAACCATATGCTTATGTGCCTTAAGAAGAAATCTTGTTAATCTTGTTAGCTTTGTTATCTGTAATAAATACTTAATTTGGTTTACCAAAGGCCTGATCCTTGGCTGGGGTTTCACAGACCAGAAGGGAGGGTAAGGTAATGACCAAGGCTGAAGGGGAACTGTAACAAATGGTGGCAGCGGTGAAGAGAATAACAATACCAGTATTCAGAGTCTCTGGGAATACTAATATTGGGACGTTACTGGTGGTTGCCTAGCAGGGGGATCTGTTGAGATCTGTGCTAGAGCGGGGAGAGAAATCATAAGAGAGAGTGGTCCGGAATGGTGGAGTCCCTGGTGGTGCCTAGAGACAGGCAGTAACCATGAGCAGGTAGGAACCTGACAGGGAGAGCCAGGGAAGGATGCCTCACATGTGGTGTCAGTAGCGGTGGGATACGAACAACAGAGAATCCAGATACGAACCAAAGAGAGTCCCAAAGACACGTGGTGACAAAGGAGACTACGTCACAGGTGTTGGCTGTAGCAGTGAGATACGAATACTAGACAATCCCTAATAGTTGTGTGGCAAACAGAAATAACAAAACAAGATTTCTTGTGAGAGTGACTGGCAAAGAGTGTGTGGCAAAGAGTGAGTGAACTCAAACACCATGGCTGAATACATAAAAATGAAAAGAGAGGAGCTGGTGGAGAAGTGCATAACATTCAATTTACCTCATGAGGGTAAAGGGGTAGATGAATTGAGGGTAGCACTTATAGGATTTGCAACTGCCCAGCAAAAACAACCTGTCAGAGAAGAGACCCCAGAAGGATATTTAAGCAATCCCGCTTATATAGAGTACTTGAGAGAGAAGTTGAGGATGGAAGGTGCAGAGAAGGAAAAACAGAGAGAGTTGGAAGCTGAGAGATTGAGGATGGAGGCTGAGGAAAAAGACAAGCAGAGAGAGTTGGAAGCTGAGAGATTGAGGATGGAAGGTGCAGAGAAGGAAAAACAGAGGGAGTTGGAAATTGAGAGAATGAGATTGGGGTTTGAGGAGAGGGAGAAGCAACGAGCATTGGATGCTGAATTACAAGTAGAAAAGTTAAAATTTGATAGAGAGAAATTTCACTCTGAGGAGACAAGGAAAGAGAGAGATGGAGCAAAAATAAAAATTACTCCAAAGGACTTTGCTGTCTATGAGCCTGGTCAAGATCCTCAAATTTACCTCAGCACCTTTGAAAAAGCAGTTCAGTTGTGGGGGCTACCTGAAGATAAATACATGCAGTATTTATCAAACCTGATTAAAGGGGAATTGGCTGAGGTATACCAATATTTCCCCTCAGACAAGCCCGTCACCTATGCTGAATTCAAAGAAGCAGTGTTTAAAAGATTCAGACTGGGGCCTGATTATTTTAGAAAGCTTTTCAGAAATTGCCAGATACAGACAGGGAGGTCTTTTGTGGAACTGGGAGCAAAGTTGATGGATATATTTGGAAAGTGGATGAGTAGTGCCAAAGCTCAGTCAGTGGAAGAGGTGAAAAGCCTCATGATACTGGATCAATTATACCATCAGTTACCACCAGAAATAAGGCTCCTGGTCAAAGACCGTTCCCCTACATCTGTGCAGGAGGCCGCAGAGATGGCGGATCACTTCGCCTCCAATAGAACTGGCTGGGTGGGGAAAACATCAAGAGAGTTTAAACCCAGACCATATAGTGCTGGCAGAAGGGATGTGGTACCACAGCGAGTGAGTCCTCCATTAAAATCTGAAGGGCACATGACACCCCAGAGTGGATCTGTGTACCCTAAAAGTGAGGAGAAATTATGCTACAAATGTGGTAGACCAGGGCACCTACATTTTCAATGTGAGGTTGCCAACCCCAGTAGTAATCCTGCTCAGACAAGTGCAGTGAAAACAGAGCCCAAGGCTTTAGAAACAGCAAAAAAGGTTCAGTTTTGCCAGATAAACTGGACAGAAGTAACAGACCTTGATTCAAGTCTGAGAGAGGAAGTGAGTGTACAAGGGGCAAATTATTGGGCATTGCTTGACACTGGTGCCGCTCAGACGTTACTGAGGCCAGATTTAATAAAATCTGAAGAAATATTACCTCAGGAAACAGTGACTATCCAAGGAGTGAGGGGTCAACCAGAAAGTTTGCCTGTGGCCCTGGTGGAAATGACTTGGAGAGGCCGAGAGGGCTGATATAAAGTAGGCATTAATGCCCAGCAACAAGAACCAGTAATACTGGGAAGGGATGTAATGGGCGCCCAAGGAAAGATCTATGTAGTGACCAGACAGCAAATTGGCAGAGAAAAAGAAGCCATATTAAGGGGGGCTGAAACAAACAGGGTGGAATCTGTTAACCAGCCTCAGGTCACCATAGCAACCACTAGCAGGCCTGCTGAAGAAGACAAACTGTATCAAGTGGTCTCTGGGGAAGAAGCAGATCAATTCAGGGAAGAGCTGCATAAAGATATAAGTTTGAAGCATATAAAGGAACAAGCTCTGACCCAACAGATTCCTTTCACTGACAAACTGAGGAATCAAGTTGTGTGTGAGAATGGGATTTTATATAGACTGTGGATGCCTGCTGAGAGAAAGGATGAATGTGAACCAGTGAAACAAATGATGGAAGTGGTGAAAGAGAATCTCAGTCAAGCTCAGCAGAAGCAAAGTTACTGGTATGACAGAACAGCCAGAGAACGTGTGTATGATGTGGGAGATATGGTTATGGCGTTCATACCCAGGAAACATGACAAATTACAGGCTAACTGGGAAGGACCATATACCATCAGAGAAAGGCTTGACACAGTGACATGTGTAATCACCACAGACCAATTAAACAAAAGCAAAGTGGTTCATGTAAATATGTTAAAGCCTTACCATACCAGGGATGCAAAGGTGTTGCAAGTTACCTTATTCCCTGAGGGAAGTGGGCCTGAACTTCCAGATTTGGTACAGGAAAGCAAAGACAAAGGAGGGGTAGATCAAGTGGAATGGTCAGAGGAGGTGAAGAAGGAAGTAAAAGAGGAGATTCTGAGAGTTTTGAAAACCTATAGGAATCTCTTTAGCAACAAACCTGGCCGAACCAGTATAGTTATACATTCCATTGATACTGGAGATCATGCCCCAATCAGATCTGTTCCATACCGTGTGAATGGGAAAGTTTTGAATGAGATCAAAAAGGAAGTGGAAGAGATGCTGGAATTAGGAGTGATCAGGGAATCCATCAGTCCCTGGGCCTCAAGTATTGTCCTGGTTCCGAAAAAAGATGGAACGACAAGGTTTTGCATTGATTATCGGCTAATCAATAAAATTACTGTCCCAGATGTGTATCCTATGCCTAGGGTAGACGCTATGTTAGAGTTATTGGGGGCAGCAACCATTATCTCTACACTAGATCTCTGTAAAGGATTTTGGCAAATGGAACTAGACGAGCAATCCAGAGCCAAAACTGCCTTCAGTACACCAGATGGGTTATATGAGTTTGTGACCTTACCCATGGGACTAAGGAACTCACCAAGTTCATTTCAGAGGCTAATCAATACTGCGTTGCAAGGCATGTCAGATTTTGCAGTGGCCTATATCGATGACGTGGCCATTTTTAGCAAGTCGGTGCCTGAGCATGTCCAACACCTGACAACAGTATTGGAGGCCTTAAGAAAAGCAGGCCTCACAATAAAAGCTAAGAAATGCCAGTTTGGACTAAAGGAAGTAATCTATTTAGGACATAAGGTGGGGAGTGGGAAAATCACCCCCTTATGGAGCAAGGTGGAGGCAATACAAGCGTGGCCGATCCCCTTAACCAAAAAACAAGTAAGGGCATTTCTGGGTGTGGCTGGATTTTATAGGAAGTTTGTGAGAAATTTTGGGGAAATAGCAACCCCCTTGCATGAATTGACCAAGAAGAAGTGTTCTGAGCGTGTGGTATGGACGGATGAATGTCAGAAGGCTTTTGATCTACTGAAGCAAGCCTTGTGCCAAGGACCCATATTAATAGCACCAGACTATGAGCAACCATTCATCGTGGCTACAGATGCGTCAGACCTCACGCTGGGAGTCGTCTTGCTGCAGGAGAGAGAAGGCACCAGACATCCAGTGGCGGATCTGAGTCGCAAGCTGACGCCGAGGGAGAAAAACTATTTGTCGGTCCAGAAGGAGTGCCTAGCGGTCGTGTGGGGACTGAACAAGTTGCGCCCATACGGGTGGGGACGAAGATTCACAGTGACTACGGATCATCGGGCCTTGTTATGGTTGCAGACTATGAAAAACCATAACACTATGCTGCAGAGGTGGTCCTGGGCCCTACAGGACTATCAAGTGGACTTCCAGTTCATCAAAGGCAAGGACAATGTACTGGCCGATGGACTTTCCAGGCAAGTGGCTGGGACTGCAGTGACGTGACCAGACAGAGGAACAAAGAAAGACATTTTCCCCATAGAGACTTTTATTTGTTAACGCGACGTATAAATCCTGGAACAGGAATAATACTCTGCCGTTGTTTAAGGGGGGGGAAATGTGATGTTCCTATATATTAGTGTATATATGGTAAGTGCTGGTTGTTTAGAGTATACATGGTAAGTAGTGAAAGAGGAGGGGGAGTGAATGGGCAATAGAATGCTTGATGATTGGCTGAATGTTTAAAATGGCTGACAGTATAAATGAAAGGATGACAGGTAAATCTGGGGGAATGTGAGGTGGTGAATTGTGGAATCTGGAGGGAGAAGAGAAAGAGTGGGTTGCTTGGTGGGGTTTGAGAGAGTTGTTTGCCAGGAGAGAGTGGAGAAGGAGGGAGGTGGAGTTCGGATTAGTATTGAGTAAAACCATATGCTTATGTGCCTTAAGAAGAAATCTTGTTAATCTTGTTAGCTTTGTTATCTGTAATAAATACTTAATTTGGTTTACCAAAGGCCTGATCCTTGGCTGGGGTTTCACAGACCAGAAGGGAGGGTAAGGTAATGACCAAGGCTGAAGGGGAACTGTAACAAATGGTGGCAGCGGTGAAGAGAATAACAATACCAGTATTCAGAGTCTCTGGGAATACTAGTATTGGGACGTTACTGGTGGTTGCCTAGCAGGGGAATCTGTTGAGATCTGTGCTAGAGCGGGGAGAGAAATCATAAGAGAGAGTGGTCCGGACTGGTGGAGTCCCTGGTGGTGCCTAGAGACAGGCAGTAACCATGAGCAGGTAGGAACCTGACAGGGAGAGCCAGGGAAGGACGCCTCACACCACCCTCTTGGAATTTTAGGTTGTTCTTGATTGTTTTTAATGCAGTATTTTAAAATTGCCGTAACCAGGTCTGGGACCTTTGGGTGAAGGGTTAGTCATTGATGATCATCATCATCTGGTTGGCCGCTGTGGGAGCAGGATGCTGGACTAGATGGCCTTTGGTCTGATCCAGGGCTCGTCTTAAAGTTAATGACAATATGATATCCTCTTTCCCCAATCAGCAGAAAGCGTAAGCTTTCAGATCTCCATTACTACCCATTCGAGCATCTCTACAGCCGCCAGGCCTAGATATGACAAGCACAGCCTCAGAGGTTTCTTTCTACCTGAATGCTGACACTGTGCTTTAAGAACACCTTTCCTCAATGCCTAATGTGCCCAGTTTGGGTAATGATGTGATTTTTCACAAAACCTAAATCTTTCTTTCGCACCACTGTTATAACTCTCTTGGGCAATTGGCTTCATCCTGTTTTGTTCCCCATCTTTCTAAGCAATCTAATGCTCGCCCAAGCCATTGTTCCAGTTCCCTGGCATTTATGGCTTTATTGTGCAATTGCTTGGACCTGCCACATTGTGTGTGTTTCCCTATAGATTAAAAATGTCATTTTCAACCCTGTTGCTTAATTGGGACACTTATCTTACATGTGCAAATGTGTATCTTTTACACGGGGAATGGGAAAGCACAGGTATCCATTTTGCCATCTCTAGTCTGGCCTGATGTGGCACCAGGAGAGTATATATATTGAATATATACTATATTATTATTATTATTAATTTTTAAGTTGCAAACCTTTCCAAGGGGTGAAAAACCAAATCCAAATCCCAACCTGCAGAGAAACTCCTAACTGTGTGATATCCATATCCAGCACCTATAAAACTTTGGTTTTCCAGAATGCAGCAACCCCGATGAGATGTGCAAATTTACAGTGATTGAATTTCTAGCGCTGGCTGTACTTCTGGTCCCAAGAAAACAGGCCAAACAACTACTGGGGCCAAAGTGGCATCTATTTTTAAGTTCTCCATAGAAAGTCAGGGATTTGTGATGGGGTCCCTAGAGGAAGGGATGAAAATATGCCCAGGGAATGTTATGTATGGCCAGTTGGTGGTTTGGATTAAAAAGTGCATTGGTTTGAGAATCCCAGATGGCCAAAAGGATGTCTCCACAGCCCATCCACAAATGCAGGCCCTTCCCAACTCCCAAGGAACAGATGATGGGCAATGAATGCCAATGGACTGTGGCAAAAGCTCCCCTCCCTCCCCCGACTTTAGGTTGGTGCTGCACTGAATACTCGGAAGGGCAGAGTTGGGGCACCTTTATCATTTCAGTGTATGAAGTGTAGATCTAGTAGCACATGATTCCTGCATTGACCAGGGGGTTGGACTTGATGGCCTTATAGGCCCCTTCCAACTCTACTATTCTATGATTCTATGAAGGGTCATGTGAGACACAGTGGAGAGCAGCCACTGGATTTGGCAAGGTCACTTGGTGGCCTGTGCTTCACTCTACCACTGAAATCAGCAGGACTTCAAAATGCTTAACTCTGGCTGGATCATGCCATAAATGTTCACCGTTAAGGAAAAGTTATTGCTGCAGCCATGTTTTGTATTAGCCTGTCTTTTAAAAAGATATTGGGCCTCTCCATTCGTTAGAATTCAGAACTGGGAATAATTGTACATTTGGAGAACATGAATGTAGATATTTGCAAGCAAATTTGCATTGGGGGTATTTCTCCCCCCAAGTTCATTTCGCCGTAGCTCAGGGGCAGAGCACCTGCTTTGCAGCTCCTGTCGCCTCCAGATTGGACTGGGAGAGAACCCTGCCTGAAATCCTTGAAAATTGCTGCCTGTTGGTGTAGACACTACTGAGCGAGATAGGCCAATGGTCTATGGTAAGGCAGCGTTCTGATTTCCTATGTTCCCTGCAGTCACAACACCAGACTGGCCTCCTCGCAGAAGGCCACTCGCAACGAGAGCCCTTCTCAGGGCAAAATGAACATGCACGGGGGGGGGAGTTGAAGGAGGAAGCTGCTGCCAGTCAGTGTAGATAATACTGAGATTGACTAACAGTCTGACTTGTTCCTTATAAGCATATCGTGTATTTCTGTCTAGCGGGCATTGCCCACTCCACCCCCTGCAACATTCACACTCAATAAGCAAGGCACCTGTTGCCCTCAAACTGTCCTCCATCTGACCACCTGGAATTCCACTCCAGGACAGAATTAGAACAGGGTGAAGCTGCTGTCTGGAGGCACCCTCTGCCAAACACCATCACAGCTTGCCTCAGCTGGAGAGAGATTTTTCCGAGGAGCTTTTGCAAGAAGGGTGGGGCATATAGTCATGGTCTCGGTCGGGGGCAGATGCATGCCCTGCTCTTATTTATTTATTTACTTAGAGGATTTTCATGCTGCCCTTCATCCAGTGATCCAATCTTTTCCAAAGATGGTGCCAATGCCTCCTGGAGGAATTTCTTCCTTCTCTCTCCGGCTGTTAGAAGGGAAGCATCGACTTCTTCAAATGTATATTTTTCTCTGCTTCACTGGAGCGTCCCAAGCCAGCTGGGTCTGCATCAAAGAGAACTTAAGTGAATCAAAATGCATGTAAAAAACTCTCCACTTTACATCTGCTAATTGCAATGTCTACCACAGCACCAGACAGTGGCAGCTGGTAGCTCCATGTCCGTGGGGCAGTGAAGTCCGCTCCGGGTTTTAGTCCGGAAAAACCTTCAAGGAGCTGTCCAAGGTGCTACTGGCCCCAGAAGAAGAAGATTGAGAAACCTCAGAATAGGTATCCATTTCAAACAAGGTTTAGAGATCTTTCCTTCACGATCTGCACTAGCCCACCTAGAATATTTATTCCAATAAACGCTCGGGGATCTTAAATGCGAGAACATCACAAAACCACCAAGGTCACAGCTAACCTGGGGAGTTGTGGCAGGGCACGGGAAGGAGGTAGCGGCTTGGTAGCAGCATTTGCAAAGAAAGGGGAAGGGAAGGGAACTCAGCTTGAAGTAGGAACTCAAGGGAAGAGCCCTCACTCAGTGGCAGAGGACAACCATTGCCAGCATCTATGCCTGGCAGTCTGAGATGAGCTGGGACCCCGAAAGCAGGGACATGAGTGCTCAGAGCATATGGGGGACATTGGAGGCTGCCTTACACCAAGTCAGACCATTGATCTGACCAGCTCTGTCTTGCTTACACTGACTGGTAGCTGCTGCCCAGGGCTTCAGGCATGGATCCCTTCCAGCTCTGCCTAGAGATGCCAGGGACTGAACCTGCAACTTTCTGCATGCAAGGCACCAGCTCTGCCACTCAGCTACAGCCCTTCCCGTCAGGACCAATGGTCAATCCAGGAAACAGGGTACAAGACCAAGCCAGAAAACAAGGCCACGGGACCACCAAAGTAGGAAGCGGCACCCCAGAGCTCAGAGAAACCTTGCAGCTCAAGCAAGGATCAAGTGAAAGAGGAAGGCCTGTCCAGGAGGCTCCAATGGGCAGCCTAGGTGGGAAGGGTCGGTCCAGGGCCTGAGGAGACCAAGCTGTCTAGGCAGCTGCTGCCCCATGCGCTTCCATGACTCACAACATGGGGCAGCCACTTTGCTGTTATGTGCCTCCAAGTCGACTACGACTTATGGCGACCCTATGAATCAATGACCTCCAAGAGCATCTGTCATGAACCACCCTGTTCAGATCTTGTAAGTTCAGGTCTGTGGCTTCCTTTATGGAATCTATCCACCTCTTGTTTGGCCTTCCTCTTTTTCTACTCCCTTCTGTTTTTCCCAGCATTATTGTCTCTTCTAGTGAATCATGTCTTCTCATGATGTGTCCAAAATATGATAACCTGTTTCATCATTTTAGCTTCTAGTGATAGTTCTGGTTTAATTTGTTCTAACACCCAATTATTTGTCTTTTTCGCAGTCCATGGTATGCGCAAAGCTCTCCTCCAGCACCA
Source organism: Rhineura floridana (assembly GCF_030035675.1). Lineage (NCBI taxonomy): Eukaryota > Metazoa > Chordata > Lepidosauria > Squamata > Rhineuridae > Rhineura > Rhineura floridana. The sequence goes on from NC_084488.1 coordinate 125,639,065, forward strand.
CATTTCAAATGATTTTTCTCTTATCCGCCTTTTTCACTGTCCAACTTTCACATCCATACATAGAGATCGGGAATACCATGGTCTGAATGATCCTGACTTTGGTGTTCAGTGATACATCTTTGCATTTGAGAACCTTTTCTAGTTCTCTCACAGCTGCCCTCCCGAGTCCTAGCCTTCTTCTGATTTCTTGACTATTGTCTCCATTTTGGTTAATGACTGTGCCGAGGTATTGATAATCCTTGACAAGTTCAATGTCCTCATTGTCAAATGTAAAGTTGCATAAATCTTCTTTCTCCTTTGTATTTCTCTTGTTGCTATGTGCCTTCAAATCGATTACGACTTATGGCGACCCTATGAATCAGCGACCTCCAAGAGCATCTGTCATGAACCACCCTGTTCAGATCTTGTAAGTTCAGGTCTGTGGCTTCCTTTATGGAATCTATCCACCTCTTGTTTGGCCTTCCTCTTTTTCTACTCCCTTCTGTTTTTCCCAGCATTATTGTCTCTTCTAGTGAATCATGTCTTCTCATGATGTGTCCAAAATATGATAACCTGTTTCATCATTTTAGCTTCTAGTGATAGTTCTGGTTTAATTTGTTCTAACACCCAATTATTTGTCTTTTTCGCAGTCCATGGTATGCGCAAAGCTCTCCTCCAGCACCACATTTCAAATGATTTTTCTCTTATCCGCCTTTTTCACTGTCCAACTTTCACATCCATACATAGAGATCGGGAATACCATGGTCTGAATGATCCTGACTTTGGTGTTCAGTGATACATCTTTGCATTTGAGAACCTTTTCTAGTTCTCTCACAGCTGCCCTCCCGAGTCCTAGCCTTCTTCTGATTTCTTGACTATTGTCTCCATTTTGGTTAATGACTGTGCCGAGGTATTGATAATCCTTGACAAGTTCAATGTCCTCATTGTCAAATGTAAAGTTGCATAAATCTTCTTTCTCCTTTGTGTTTCTCTTGTTGCTATGTGCCTTCAAATCGATTACGACTTATGGCGACCCTATGAATCAGCGACCTCCAAGAGCATCTGTCATGAACCACCCTGTTCAGATCTTGTAAGTTCAGGTCTGTGGCTTCCTTTATGGAATCAATCCATCTCTTGTTTGGCCTTCCTCTTTTTCTACTCCCTTCTGTTTTCCCCAGCATTATTGCCTTTTCTAGTGAATCCTGTCTTCTCATTATGTGTCCAAAGTACGATAACCTCAGTTTCATCATTTTAGCTTCTAGTGATCGTTCTGGTTTAATTTGTTCTAATTGTTTGTCTTTTTCCCAGTCCATGGTATGTGCAAAGCTCTCCTCCAGCACCACATTTCAAATGAGCTGATTTTTCTCTTATCCGCCTTTTTCACTGTCCAACTTTCACATCCATCCATAGAGATTGGGAATACCATGGTCTGAATGATCCTGACTTTGGTGTTCAGTGATATATCTTTACATTTGAGGACCTTTTCTGGTTCTCTCACAGCTGCCCTCCCCAGTCCTAGCCTTCTTCTGGTTTCTTATTTCTTATTTATTTATTTATTATCTTTATTTATTCCCCGCCCTTTTTCCAAGTGGAACTCAGGGCGGCTTACAAGAACATAAATACATATGATTAAAACATGAAAAATTCTACATTAAAATAAGATCAAACCATTAGCAAGATTAAAACATTTAACATCCACTTAAAATAAATAAAAGAAATTAAAATAGTGCAATTAAGCAATAGACAATGCAGCAATGAAGTGTCCTAACCACCTTTTATTCTAAAAGCCTGTTGGGATAAAAAAGTCTTTTCCTGCCGACTGAAGGACAATAAAGAGGAGGCCATCCTTGCCTCCTTAGGAAGGGAATTCCAAAGCCTAGGGGCAGCCACCAAAAAGGCCTTCTTTCACGTCCTCACCAATCGTGCCTGTGAGGGCATTAGGACTGAGAGAAAGGCCTCTCCCGAAGATGTCAGGGCCCGGGCAGGCTCATATAGGGAAATATGGTCTAAGAGATAGCCTGGACCTAGGCCATATAGGGCTTTATAGGTCACAACCAACACTTTGAATTGTGCCCGGAAACAAACTAGCAGCCATTGGAGCTGTTGTAACAGGGGGGTTGTATGCTCCCTGTAGCCAGCCCTAGTAAGCATTCTGATCTGCCTTTCGACTGACCAAGAGTACTTCTGTCTTGTCTGGATTAAGCTTCAATTTGTTCACCCTCATCCAATCCATCACTGATGACTATTGTCTCCATTTTGGTTAATGACTGTGCAAAGGTATTGATAATCCTTGACAAGTTCAATGTCCTCGTTGTCAACTTTAAAGTTACACAAATCTTCTGTTGTCATTACTTTAGTCTTCTTGACGTTCAGCTGTAGTCCTGCTTTTGTGCTTTCCTCTTTAACTTTCATCAGCATTCATTTCAGATCATTACTGGTTTCTGCTAGTAGTATGGTATCATCTGCAGCCATACCTAAACCCAAAGACTCCTGGTTTGTTTATTTATTCAAGACATTTATATACCGCTTAATCATTTGCATCTCTAAGCGGGGTACATAAAAACAGACCATACAGAAAATTAAACAATAAAATAAAAATGTCTAATAAAGCCACACACTACCTTAAAATGCCTTCTGGAACAAGAAAGTCTTAGTCATGCACCTGAAGTTCAGCAAGGAGAATTGCCTGTCTAATCTCAGCTGGGAGTAGAGTTACCAGGTCTCTGGTTTTCAGCCGGAATCTCCGTTTTTTGGGGGGGCCCTCCAGCTCTCCGGCTACCACCCCTTAATCTCTGGACTCTCAGCTTCAATTAAAAAAAAAAAGTTTCTAGGTGGTCTGGTTCCTGAGATATACACTAAAACGTCAGCCGCCCCCACAACTGTTTAATTTATATAACTGATACGATGCTGAAGTTGGTTCCTAGTTCCCAGTTCCTTATTTGCTTGAAAGTTCAAAACACTAAAAAAGAAGAGTTGACAACTACAGCAACTTCAAACCAAACTTAACTTGTCACTGAACCCCAAAATATATGTTGGGGTACCCTGTATGATATATCACTGTGATCGGGGGACTCTCCCCGTCAAGAATAACAATACATTTAAGAAATCAAAATCATCAGGCTTCTGATATTATCATAAATACATAATGATGTCATAACATCATAAAAAATAAGTAACTGGAGGTGCCCACCCCAAAATCTGCTCTAGGCCAGGACAAATCATACACCCCATGAAAGGGGAGGGTGTCCTCTATGAGATGCCACTGCATCCCGCCTGGCCCAGAGCTTCTGCTGGGCACAGGGGAAGGATGGGGGCATCTATGCAGACAGAAAGGGTAGAGAATCTTCTTACTCTTACTCATTTCTCAGACCTCTTTCTGAAGTGAAGGGTCAAATCTGTAAAGATGTTTGGAGCAGTCACATTAAAAGATAAGGGCAGGGCATTCCAGGCAGGGGGTTGCCAACCCTGCTTGGATATGGATGTCTTTGCAGAGTATCCCTAGTCAAGCTTTACCAACAGCACAATCCAAACTCAGAAGTAAGTCCTGTTGAGTTCTATGGGGGCTTAGTCCCTTAGTACGTGTTTTTAGAATTGCAGCCTTCAGGGGCATCCATCTTTATTCTTGCATGCTCCCATCTAACATCTCCACAACACTAGCCTCCTTTCTTCCTACAGTGGCTTTCTGGTGACTGGCCTGGCCTGAAGGCACTTAAACCTTCTTGCCAAAAGCAAGTAGGCTAGATTAAATGTTCCCTACCCAGGCTCCATCTTTTAGCTAAGATTTCTATCTTAATTTCCAGTGAGATATTTTTTTTAATTGTACGCTCCAAGCAACTGTGATTGATGCTTAATGTATCATGCTTAATGACATCACTTGGGCCCACCCCGTGACATCACTTGGGCCCACCCCATGACATCACTCAGGCCCGCCCCTAAAATCTCAGGTTTTGGGATGCTTCTCTCATGGCAACCCTAGTTGGGAGGGAGTTCCACAGGCTTGGGGCCGCTGCACAGAATGCAGCCTGTAGTCATTAGGAGCTGTGCATCTGAGCCATGGGGGGCCACCAACAGAGGCTCCCCCAAGATCTCAGTGATCAGGCCAGGATATAAGGGATCAGGCAGTCCTGAAGATAACCTGGACTCAAGTTTGAGCCCAGACAGCTACCTCTAACAGAACAGCAAAGAGAAAAGATGAGGAAGCATATGCAACGAAAACTGCCAACAGGGCCGACTCCAGGCATGCGGGGGCCCTTGGGCATCAGCTTGCCCTGGCCCCCCAGTGGGTGGGAGGGTGTGTGCGTGTGCGTGTACATGCACTCGCGTGGCCCCCCTCACGGCCCCCCCACAGCCCCTACCTGTCTAGTCTTTACCATTGCCCTTAATGAAGATGGCGGCCACGGTCTCCCTAAGGGGAATGAAGCCTCTGCCACCATCTTTGTTGATGGCACACGTGCGTGCTATGCGCGCACATCTCTGCCATCAACTAAGATGGTGGCAGCAGCTTCAGTACCTTAGGGAAGCTGCGGCCACCATCTTCATTAAGGGCAATGCTAAAAAGCCGGCTGACAGGTAAGTGGGGGGCATGGGGGGGCGTGGATCATGGAAGGGGAGCAGAGGGCCCCTCAGGCCGCCCTGACTGCCAATATCATAATGCCGTTATTCAAATTGATGGTACAAGCATACATGGAATACTGTGCACAGTTCTGGTTCTCCTCCCCTCAAGGAATGGTCAAGGGGCTGGAGCGACTGCCCTGTGAGGAAAGCTTACAACATGTAGAGCATTTTACTTTAGGAAAAAGGAAAGCAAGGGAGAACATGACAAAGGTGTATAAAATTATGCATGGTGGGGAGAAATTGGACACGGAGAAGTTTTTCTCCCTCTCTCATCCAGGGGTCATCCAGAACAGTCCAAAGGAAGGACTTCTTCATATAGCGCTTGGTTGAACTATGGATTTTGCTCCTACAACTGGGAAGGCTTTAAAAGAGGGTTAGATGAATTCATGGAGGAGAAGGCTAGCCTCTGCATAGGACTTGTTGAGTTTTGCAGGTGGGGAGAGCGCAGTTGCACTCGGGTCCTGCTTGTGGGCTTCCTACACAAAAATGCCTTCTATGTAGGAATTTTGTAATGTGCGTGTAGCAGTCCTAGTTATCCAAGACAAGGATGGTTCCAATTTGAATCCTGTGATATGGTGGAATTGATGATGGGAAATGCAAATGCTCCCATCATCCAGAGCATCTGAGTCTGTTTCACGGTTGACAAGGAGACTCCTCGAGGAAAAGGGGATTCCCAAGGGAGAGGCAGTTTGAACAGTGAATGTGAACAGCTGTCAAAGGTTAAGAAATGTGAAAATTATCTGGGAAGCAGAAAAGCAGGGGAGGGGGAATCCCTGGAGGTAGAGAAGCCAATGTTATTATAAACAGCAGTTATGAGATCAAAGCGAGGAATGGAAAAAACGAGCCATCCAGACTGCCCCAACAGCAAGGTTGCTGAAAGAGGGTCCCTGAGGTAGAGGTGGAAACCCCATCATTTCGGCCGTGTCAGATGGGACCCTGGACATCATGAGTGTGAGGAACATGTCTGTTTCTGCCAAGAGCGGATAGTCAAGATGACCTCATAGGTCTTCTACAGAGTTCCTCTAGATGACTCGATGGCATGACTGGATGAGGGCAGGAGGACTTCGCCTTGGTGATCTGCAGCCAAGGCAAACATTATGAGCCGGCGCATGACAACCAGAGTTGGCCTATCAACCAGTTGGCATGGAGATGTACTGAACAGCCTCTGGGTGTTTCCCAGACTCAACAATTGCCAATAATGCAGTGTTGGAGTGTCGAGAGCAATCAGAGGATTCAAAGAATCATAGAGCTGGAAGGGGCCTATAAGGCCATCGAGTCCAACCCCCTGTTCAATGCAGGAATCCAAATTAAAGCATACCTGACAGGTGCCTGTCCAGCTGCCTCATGAAGGCCTCCAATGTTGGAGAGCCCAAGACCTCGCTAGGTCATTGGTTCCATTGTATTACCACTATAACGGTTAGGAAGTTTTTCCTGATGTTCTTTTGAAATCTGGCTTCCTGTAACTTGAGCCCATTATTCCATGTCCTGCACTCTGGGATGATTAAGAACAGATTCTGGCCCTCCTCTGTGTGGGAACCTTTCAAGCACATCTATGTCTTATATGCCTGTAAAAGATCAAAAGGGTGACAGTTTTCAGGTTCTCTGTTCAAGGCCCTGAATGGCATAAGCCCTTGGCAGCCTTGAAAATTATTTCTAGAATTAGGGAAGGCTCCATATTTCATGGTACAGCAGATGATTTGCCTGCAGACGGTCCTAGGGTCAACTCATGGCATCTCCAAGATCAGGAAGCAGGTGATGGAAAAGGCCTCTCTCTGCCTGAGAAACACACACATGCACTCGGAGAGCTATTGACAGTCCAAACAGACCATTTGGGAACCTCCAAATGTGGCCCTTCTAACGTCTCTGTCTGGCTCTCAGGACTCTCTCCAGACTCCGACTCCTCCCCACTCCGCACACACCCCTCACCAGTCCTTCTCTGTTTTTGCTTGGCTGGAATTTATCCTTGAGCTGTGATCATGACTCTTGCTTGCCTAAATGAAGAACAAAGAGGTGTGTGTGTGTGTGTGTAAACCTCTGGATTTTGCATGGCTGTAATTGAGCCAACTGTACAAGCAGGTGAAAGTCACCTCCGTTGCTCCACCCACACGAGTCTCTGGCCTTTTCCAATTCTACCTCTGGCTATTCCTGCCACTGGCATGTAGCTCCCTTGAAGGTTGTCCATAAGGAAATGCAGCCTTCAGCCTGAAAAGGTTTTCCCATCCCCTGGACATCTTTCCACGTTGGTGGATATCCTAAAAACCTATGAAAAGCCCTACAGCTGGATCAGGCCCAAGGGGACCCATCTAGTCCACCATCCTGTTCTCACTGTGGCCAGCCAGGTTCCCCCAATGGGAAGCCTGAAAGCAGGATCTGAGCACAGCAACACCTCTGCCCACTTGTGATCTCCAGCAACTGCTATTCAGGGGCATTCTGGCTCTGACAGTAGAGGGAGAACATATCTGCTAGGGGTGTGTGGACCAACCCTGAAATTCAGTTTGGCCTCTGATGTGGCGCTTCATCAAACATCCAGCCTCAGCCCCAGGCTTCCCTTTGGTTCAGCAGGATAGACCCCTGGCAGCAGCCTGAGGCCAGGATGTGGAGGAGAGCATTGATGTGGGGGCTAAGCTTCCTGGGAGAATACAGTCTGTCTGTACACCTCCTCTGCTCTCTTCCTACAGCCTCCTGCCCTTCTGGGTCTGCAAAGCAAATGGCTGCCGGCTCCAGCTCCATATTGTGATTCCTTGGAGCCTGGCCAGCCTGCTTGTGAGCCACACGGTTATTACATAGAATCATAGAATCATAGAATAGTAGAGTTGGAAGGGGTCTATAATAAGGCCATTGAGTCCAACCCCCTGTGAAATGCAGGAATCCAAATCAAAGCATTCCCGACAGATGGCTGTCCAGCTGCCTCTTGAAGGCCTCCAGTGTCAGAGAGCCCACTACCTCTCTAGGTAATTGATTCCATTGTCGGATGGCTCTAACAGTTAGGAAGTGTTTCCCGATGTCCAGTTGAAATCTGGCTTCCTGCAACTTGAGCCCATTATTCTGTGTCCTGCACTCTGGGACGATTGAGAAGATCCTGGCCCTCCTCTATGTGACAACCTTTCATGTACTTGAAGAGTGCTATCATATCTCCCCTCAGTCTTCTATATGGCACAAGTGTTCATATATATATATATATATATATATATATATATATATATGAACTTAATTGTGATTAACCAAACAGAGGTTTTTATTATATTAACAAAACGTTTCAGCTTCCGCTTTCATCAGCTGCCAACATACAAATGCTGTTACCAAGGTGGCAGTTATAGAGCTTTGAGGATGGAATGCTCAGAGGGGCTTCACTTGCAGAAGCTAAGTAGTGGTGGTTCTGTCCTCCAGGTTCAGGCCATGTGGTGCCAATGTGTTCAGAGAGTAAATCCAAAAGTTCTCCCTTTTGGTCAGTGCTGCTGGATCTGCTGGCATCTCTATCGCGGTAATGGAAAAGTCCAACAGGCTGTGACTCTCGATGTTAAAATGCTTTGCAACTGGTTGCTCCACTTTTTTTGTCAAAATTGCCGACTTGTGGTTCCTGAAGCGCGTGTGTAGGTCAGTTGTGGTCTTTCCTACGTATTGGATATGACATCCTGGTCTTTTGCACTCGATGATGTAAACTATATTGCAGGACCTGCAGGTGATGTTCTGTTTGATGTAATATGTCCTGCCTGTCCTAGTGCTTGTAAAAGTGGCTGTCTCCCTGAGGTACACACAGGTGATACAGCGTTTGGAGTGACAAGGATGAGACTCAGGATTGGTGATAGGGGGCTTAAGCACAGCTCTCACCAACAGTCTGTGCAAATTAGGAGGTTGGCAAAATGCTATAACAGGAGGCCTGCTGATGGCTCTGGTAAGATGTTCAGAGTTTGCCAGCAATAGCAAATATATATATACAATATATATATACAACTCTGTGCCTGCATGTCCCATTCTAAACTGAACTCACATAAGGCAGCCAGCAAGGGGGAGGTGTTGCAAGTATCTCTACTCTTGCCCACCCATCCCCCGCTCCCCAAGATGCTCCAAAGGACCTCAGGAAAGTTTTTATTTTATTATTATTATTATTATTATTATTATTAATCATCTGATTTATATCCCGCCCTTCCTCCCAGCAGGAGCCCAGGGTGGCAAGTTAAAAACAGATGAAGACAGCTGGCAGCTGGGATGAGAGGCCAGCTCTTTGTCTTGCCTTCTCTCTTTCCTTCCGTCCTCCTACAGACATTTAGAAGGACAGTCAGAGTTCTGGTGCTGGGAGGAGTCTTCCCAAGGCGATGATCATGAGACTAGACCAGAGCAGCTGCACGGCACAATATGAGAAGGGGGCCCTGTGCTGTGTGGTCCCCTGGTTGTCATGCAGCTGAGTTGCATGCCAGCATCCTTCATAGGGATGGAGGAGAAAATGCATGTATTTTCAGGGAAAATGTGCATAATGATGCTTATAGTCATGAAAATAATATGTAAAATGCATTATACTGGGGAAAATTCCTTGCAAAAATGTGTATGTTAGTCAAAACTACATGCAAAAATGTGTTCAGGAGAAATTCACACTAAAATGCTGATGAATTCTCATGATAATTAAAAAAAATAGCAGATTGCGTAGGATATGTGAAGAACTGAATTTTAGATTGGGAAAATGAGAATTGGAGAGAGCCGAAATTGTCCATCCCTTCTTGTTCCCAAATATGAGTAGCATGTGCTAGTGTTCAACTTTGCAACATTGCAAGGGAGCCCACCCAGGACTCTCTTTCCATTTCTTCCCAAACATGGGATTCCCTCCCTGGGGAAGTACATTTGTGTTCCTCACCCCCACCCTCCTCCCACTCACTGGTGGCCTTTGTGCATGTGCAAAAGACAAGCTGGTTGGCTTGGACTTTGGATTGATAAAAGCCTTGGGGCAGCACCAGTTGTAATACTGTACTGTAGGGTTTTTTTAATTGAAGCTCTCTTGTATGTAGGGAGATTTTATTGGCTTTGGGTGATTGTATTTTAATGTACACTGCCCTGGGCACAGGGAGGATTATTGTTGTCGTTGTTGTTGTTGTTATGTGCCTTCAAGTCAATTATGACTTATGGCGGCCCCATGAATCAGCGACCTCCAAGAGCATCTGTCACAGACCACCCTGTTCAGATCTTGTAAGTTCAGGTCTGTGGCTTCCTTTATGGAATCTATCCATCTCTTGTTTGGCCTTCCTCTTTTTCTACTCCCTTCTGTTTTTCCCAGCATTATTGTCTTTTCTAGTGAATCAGGTCTTCTCGTTATGTGTCCAAAGTATGATAAACTCAGTCTCATCATTTTAGCTTCTAGTGATTGTTGTTGTTGTTGTTGCTGCTGCTGCTAGATGTATTGTTGTTATTCTGCATTAGCACTAGACAGCCATCCATGGATGGGGGGGCAGAGTGCCCAACTTTGGGCAAGGAAGTTTGGACTCGGCCCTGCCTCTTCCCCACCTGCTCTCTTCCCAGCCATGAAGCTCCCTGGCTGGCCTTTTCTGCCAGCCACTCAGTCCCACCCAAAAGTACCTCAATGAGTCGTGGGGAGGAGGAACTGGGTTTGGTGCCCTGAGCTTCTTAAAAGAGGGGCAGAGATACAAAGGCAGCCATCAGGAGGCAGGGAGGGATCAGTCTGGTTTCCAGTCTCTCCATTTCACATGAGTTCGTTCATAAATCCATTCCGTCCCATTTTGCTTCACTTACCTGTGATTTTTTTTAATCCACACAAAAAACTGATTTTTAAATGTATATTGAAACATGTACTTTATCATGCAATCTGTATTTAGATACATATTGCATCTCAATGTACGTATTTCTAAATGTATTTTATCCTAAAGCACACATTTTTAATGCATTTTGGTACTGTTTGTTTGTTTGTTTGGAGAGAAGAGAACTGAGTCCCCAAATCCAAAGAAATGCAAAATCCAACTGATAATTACGCATTACAAACCACACCTTAGTGTGAGCCGTGGGGATCAGGTCCATTCCCATCGGAGTTCCCACACATCAGATTCCACACAGATCCTTAGTTGAGAAAAGCCCCACATTGGTAGGGGCTATGAGGTGTTAGCCTTTGGCCCATGTAGACCCAACCTAGAAACACTCTAGGCCAGTTCAGAAGGTGCTGCCTGAATGACTTTTTCTTCAGGAGTGGAGACTTGATTTCACATTTCTTCTTTCTACTTTCAGGCCTCTGTGAGAAAAGACTCCCAATCTGGTACCCTTTCACTGTATCCTCAAGTGTCCCCACTAAGCAACGATGGAGCAAGAGGCACCCTTCCAGGCTCTGACATTTTTTGCATACCAGAGCAAGGACCATGTGCCAGGCAGCTTCACAGGAGAGGACGGCCTGATGTGGAGAGCAGCCGCTGCTCTCTTGGAGAACAACAAGGACAAAACATCCCAGCCAGAAGCAAAGGAGCCCCCTGCAGGGCCTGCCTCAGACATGTCGACTCAGCCGGTGCAATTCCCCGGTCATGACAGAACAGGATCTTCTATACCTAATAGAGTCAACCTTGCTGCCCACCCTCTGGGAGCCCTCTGCGTGGTTCATCTGCTGGGTTGCCTCAGAACACCTTTGCTTGTTCTAGCTCCTGAGGTGAAAAGGACGCAGTCACATCTTCTCCCACAAGATGTGGTGATGGCCACTGAGGTGGATGCCTTGAAAAGATGATTAGACTAATTCATGGAGGACAATAAATTCTGTCAGTGGCTACTAGCCATGGTGGCTAACACCAGCTGTTGTTGCAGTGAGGTCCTGCTTGCTTTGATTTTGATTAGATATTTGTAGTCTTTCATTTAATATTTCCAGCAACCAAGCTGAGCTCACAGCAGCTCACAACAAAGAACAAAGCATTAACAAATAAAAGCAACACTTCCTAATGGAAAAGAAATATGCCATAAAAGTACAATAAATGAATCAAAACAATATACAACCGCAAAATCTGAAAATATGCATCAATCACACTGGATCTGTTTTAGGAATACCAATTAACCCTGCAGCAAAAAACGAAAAGACCGCCACCCCTGCCTCTCACCTGAGGGGTGGACAGCTTCCACCGACAGGCAGCACTATCTTATAATACCTGCTCAGATGCAGGGATTGGAGAAAAGTCCATTTGGGTTTCTCTCAGTTTCTCATTTTCTTCCAGTCTTAAATTCAGTTCTCGACACTTCCACATCAGTTTGCAATAAAAAAAGGCCTCATGAAAATTCATCAGCTTTTTAGTGTAAATTTTCCTAATATGTAGACGTTTGTGTGTGATTTTGCCTAATATGCACATTTTTGCAAAGCAATTTCCCCTAATTTCCCCTTATTGGTGGTGCCACCACCAATCATTGCTTGGTTGGTGCTGACCCATGACAGGGCCTTTTCACTGGTGCCCCCCCCCCATTTGTGGCATGCCTTCCTTAGGGAGGCGCATCTGTCTCCATCACTATCAACTTTCAGGAGGAATTTGAAAACATTCCTGCTTACCCAGGTATTTGGTGGCTGAAAAGAACTGTTTCTGGCAACTTGAAGATCTCTGATGAAAGACTGTTGTTAAGCTATATTTTAGAATAGTTTTAACTGTGTTTTAGAATGTTTTTAATTGTAATTGTGTTTTTGGAATGTTTTTAACTTTTTAGTATGCTTTTTCTTCTTTTTGTTAAATTGTTTTATGTTTGTCGCCCTGGGCTCCTTTGAGAGGAAGAACGGGATAAAAATTCAATAAATAAGGAAATAAATAATGGGGGGTGTATGTTATTTTCACTAATCTATGCATTTTGTGCACACTATCATCGTATATGCATTGTGTATACGTTCACTTGCTGGAGGACTGCATTTCAAATCTCAGATAAGTGCGAATATCAAAGGCTGTATTTCAGTTCACATATTGTTTCAGATGGTGCAAATTAGGTAGGTTCACCTTTAAATGTGAACTGAATTGAATTTCTCCCCCATTCCTGTGCAGAGGTAAGCCCCAATAGATCAATAGGGCTTACCCATTGGGTAAAAGGTTCTCCTAATTTCCCTTCAACGTTTGGCCTGAGCGGAACCATTCCACTTTGCCTTGAATTTTGTCTTAAGTAAAATCCATAGTCAATCCTCACCTTTCTGGGCTTGTATTTTGCCTTGAGCCAAGAGACAACCACAGGACGCTTGTGCAGATGCTGGAACATTGGTGCAATTTACTCCTAACCTCATCACAAGAGTGATAGGTGGGGCTCCCACATTCTGAACTAAAAGAAACTTCTGAACAAACTTCAAGGGCAGCTGAGAAGCCAGACATGAGGAACCTTTGGCCCTTCCGATATTGTTGGACTCCCATCAGCCCCAGCCGGCATGGCCAATAGTCAGAGATTGTGAGAGGTATCGTCCAAAACATCTAGTGGGCCACACTCCCCTCTTCCCTGTGGTGGGCCCACATAAAGTGTTCTGCAGTCATCCACCCTCCAAGTTGGGAAGGAATGAGCGATAGCCCTTAAATATTCAAACATCCACCACCACCCCCTGGTTGGGTAATGCAGTTCATACAACTGTGCAATAAATTGTGGGATTCTAAATCAAATTTGAAGCAATAGTTTGGTTCCATATCTGGAGGACTTGACCATTTGGTTTGCATTAGGCTGCATATAAAAGCTCCCTCTGTGCGAGCAAGTGACTCACACACACACACACACACACAGAGATCCTTGCTCTGCCTTTTTCTTTCTGGATGGGCTCACGGTACACATCTCGGTCTTTTGGAGTTTCCTCCACTAATTGGTAGCAGAGCTGAAGCTTAGACACATGAAGGAAGATCCCCCTGGCCCTGACTCATATGCAGGAAGGGCAACTGGAGAGGCCACTGCCAAGCATATTACAAGAGCAGGAGAACAATCCTAGGATTCATGGCATCCCAAAAGCACAGGGAGCAAAAGGGCCAATTTGAGGGCAGCTGATGCTCTTTGTGGAATGCACACCTACCCCATGAACCCGGTTTCTAAAGCCCTCCTTTCTCAACACTGCAAGGTCCCCGGGTCTCTCTTTGCCATGTGCACCTCTTAGCTTGGAAATGAAAATGGTGGCTGAAGGCTGAACTATCTTTGCAGTGTCTGCGAAGCTATTCCTGTGCTGACATTTCTTGGGACTGTAGGGTTGTTAGTTTGAATTTCATAACCCTGACATTTTGGGGCTCCATAACACTCTATGCACTGGAACGCTCCTGAACTCCACTGTTTCCAAAGATGTACACACTCTGCATAGCTGGCACGGCCCTGGGAATGGCTGCAGGAAACGAGAGGAGGCAGCCTCAGCGCAGTTTGAATGGACAAAACACATGACTGGACAGGGATTCACTGAGGCTGGATTTGCATGAGCTTTGTGTGTGTGTAGGGGGTCTGTCTGATTGGTTTTTGGCCTTAGTGTGCACTGATGTTTTCAGACAACTCACAGACATGGGAATCAAGTGGGATTCATTTGTCTGAACAAGTCCAGTGTATTATGAAGTCCACTAGCAAATTTTCTTTGCAAGGTGCAAAACCTGAGCTAGCTTGTGCAGCATGAGTGCAGGGTTACATCCCGCATTGGATGACTTCAGACAAAACTCCCCCTTGCATCCATGACATAACATTGTGGCAACAACACCCAAGATACGTCTTGGCTCAGTGGCAAAGCACAGGGTTGGCAGACAGGCCCAGGTTCAATCCCCTGCATCTCCAGGTAAGGCTCCTGCCACAGTCACTGAGTACGGAGTCCTGAACTAGATGGTCTAAGGCTGTGTACACACACATATATTTAAGGCACATTGAAAGCACATGGCTCCCCCCCAAAGAATCCTGGGAAATGTATTTGTTAAGGTTGCTTATTTATTGAGTGCCATTGGATCCATGTCTTCAAATTCTTCAGCGTCCTCTTAAAAAATATCTTTCCTAAAGAACTTGGCCTACAAAGATTCTACCACCACCATTGTTCACAATGTGCTGAGTTTTATTTTCAGTTCTGCTTTATCTTTTGCACATTCTAATGCTCGGTGGGTAACCGTGCTGTTGATTGCCAAGCATCCAAGATCGCAATGGCCAGTGGGTGCCGGACAAACAACATTTATTATGATTATTACAATGCACTTCCTTTGCCTAAGAACACATTGCTCAGGAATGTAAGGTATCTGCACTATTTCAGGAATAGGGAGCACACAAATAAATAGAATTCATGAAGGGTCAAAGCCCCTAAAACAGAATATGGTTGCCTTTCAGTCGACTCTCTCTTTGCCTTCATCTGGGGAACATCTGTATGTGTTTAGGCCTGTGATGTCACAGATAACCATCTATTACATGGGCAATTTTCAATGAATGTGTTTCTAATAATCTGTTGGTATTTAACATATTATTACTGTCACCTTAAACTGAGAATTAGATTTATAAGAGAGAGAGGGAGAGAGAAATTTCTGCCACGTGTCGTGTAAAGTACCAGATGATTATCAAAAACAGCCTGACTAAAAATGAATGTGTCTTTCATTTCATCCACACTGGCCTCCCCCTGCCCCTACACACACGCACGCACACACACACATTCATAAACCTGCTTTCCATAATAATCACTTTAAAAGAAACAATTATTAGTTCATCTCATGTAAATATGCTGCCTGTTTGTTTAAAGCTTTACAGACATTATGGTTGGCTTCTAAAAAGCTATGGATGTTCCCCATGAGCATATTAGGAGTTACAAGAGGTCAGCGCTCGCAATAATTCTGTTGAAATGAATGTCTCTTAAATCACTGAAGCAAGGAAAAAAATCACCTCCAGTACAAAAGAAACTCAGAAACAGACTCTCTCACTACCTAACAAGAGCAATGCACTCCTTGATCTTCGTGCACTGGAGAGGACGTTCCTCCTGTGTAAGGTCATATCTGCATTTACACCACATAAGTGGGTTGGCTTGAAGCTCTGGATCCACAGTGTTCATTTTTCACGGGCCCGGATTGTGTGTACAGAGGGTGCATACCGTAAGGCACTAGGGGACTCAAATCAGGGACTCTGGCCGGTCGAGTCCAAGAAGCTTACTCCCCCCTCGCCCACTACCAGGGGAGCTCTCAGGAAAGAGGCTGGTATTGGCCTAATCTTGGCTGGGTTGCAGCGCCACCCATGGAGTGGCCAGATTAGGTACTGCATCTCATCAACCAAGTCAGACGAACAGGGAGACACCAAGGCAAGGATATGTAACTCCCAGTTCAGGTAACACCCCACATCTCCACCCACCTGTACATTTTTCTGCCCAAGACACCACTGATTCTGACAGTGGCACTGCCAAAGAGAACGAACGAAAGAATTACATATAAGGGAGGATTCTTTGAGAGTAATCCATAGGTGGTTTTATACCCCCGCACGTTTAGCACATATAATGGACTCAGGGTTGCCACGTTGTTGGTGTGGATGCTTCCATAAAGAAACTCACTGGCCTATGTTTTGGGAATGTGGGCAGGTATCAGTATTTTGGGACAAAGCGCTGGGGGAAATTAATTGGAAGAAGACCCAAAACTATGTTTACTATCTATATTTTGTGATGAAAATGCTGATGTTTTATTCAGAACTTTAGTGGTTGTTTTTTTACTGATAGCAGCCCGGTTAACAAGAGCTCAGGGATGGAGTATCACACAATGAATGTATGGTATAAAAAGGCTCTGCATACACTTACAATGGAAAAGTTAACTCATGAACTTGAAATAGACAGGGGGGAAGCAGTCCCTGAGGGCTTTGCTGCTGTTGGTGGCCCTTCGTATCCGATATGGATAGGCATATAATGTCTCATTACCTCGCAAAGAAATATAGTCCTGTTTGGAAGAATCAATGAAATATATTTGTGCATGTACACCTACTAGTTATTGACTCACCTTATGGTGAACAGAATCTTCCCATGGAATTGGTTTTTGTGTGTCGTAACTATCAAGGCAGAAAGAAATAATTAGATCAGGGCAACAGCTGGATGCGCTGTCTGGTATCCACCATCAAATTAAGCAGACTTCCCATTTTTCTTAAGGGCATAAGAAGACCCCTGCTGTATTAGGCCAGTGGCCCATCAAATCCAGCATCCTCCTCCTCTTGCAATGGCCAACCAGATACCCATTATGGGAAGCCCACAAGCAGGACCTGAGTGCAACAGCCCTCTTCCCTTCCTGAGATTTCCAGCAACTGAAGCAGAATATAGCCATCATGGCTAGTAACTGTTGGTAGCCTTATCCTTCATGAGTGTGTCTAATCCTCTTTCAAAGCCATGAATGAATGAATAAATTTATTTCGGTCACAGACTAGCCAGTATAATATGAGCACCAAGTACACAAATTGAACCTTACAGTAAAACCATTAAATGAAACATATGATATATAAAATTAACAATACTAATAATATATAAAAAAGAGACCAACAATTAAAATATCTAAGATCTTCTGTCTGCAGGTGATGGCCACTGCGCAGAATTTAGCTACCCTGAGTGTCACCATTGGGCTAAAATCTGCTAGCAGAAATTGAAGATAGTCAGCTTTGGACTTTACAGGAAGCTTGTGTAGAATAGGAGTGATAAAAATGTGCTGGAGATTTCGATAAAAAGATCAGTTCAAAAGAACATGTCCAATAGTCTCCACCTCCCGTGCTTCGCATGGGCAGACTTGATCTCGGTAGGAAACTCTATTGTACCTGCCCTCGAACAGGACAGAAATCTTTCAAAGCCATCTAAATTGGTGGCCATCACCTCTTGTGGGAGCAAATTCCATGGTTTAACAATGTGCCATGTGAAGAAGTCCTTCCTTTTGTCGGTCTTGAACCTTCCAACATTTTGCTTAATTGGATGTCCCCGAGTTCTATGTTATGAGAGAGGGAGAAATTCTTTTCACTGTCCACTTTCTCCACGCCATGCACAATTTTATACACCTCTATCATCTCTCCTCTTGCTCATATTTTCTCTAAACCAAAAAGCCCCAAATGTGGACATAGTGTACTTAGACTTTCAAAAAGCGTTTGACAAGGTACCTCGCCAAAGACTTCTGAGGAAGCTTAGCAGTCATGGAATAAGAGGAGAGGTCCTCTTGTGGATAAGGAATTGGTTAAGAAGCAGAAAGCAGAGAGTAGGAATAAATGGACAGTTCTCCCAATGGAGGGCTGTAGAAAGCGGATCCCTCAAGGATCGGTATTGGGACCTGTACTTTTCAACTTGTTCGTTAATGACCTAGAATTAGGAGTGAGCAGTGAAGTGGCCAAGTTTGCTGACGACACTAAATTGTTCAGAGTTGTTAAAACCAAAAGGGATTGCGAAGAGCTCCAAAAAGATCTCTCCAAACTGAGTGAATGGGTAGAAAAATGGCAAATGCAATTCAGTATAAACAAGTGTAAAATTATGCATATTGGAGCAAAAAATCTTAATTTCACATATACGCTCATGGGGTCTGAACTGGCGGTGACCGACCAGGAGAGAGACCTCGGGGTTGTAGTGGACAGCACGATGAAAATGTCGACCCAGTGTGCGGCAGCTGTGAAAAAGGCAAATTCCATGCTAGCAATAATTAGGAAAGGTATTGAAAATAAAACAGCAGATATCATAATGCCGTTGTATAAATCAATGGTGCGGCCGCATTTGGAATACTGTGTACAGTTCTGGTCGCCTCATCTCAAAAAGGATATTATAGAGTTGGAAAAGGTTCAGAAGAGGGCAACCAGAATGATCAAGGGGATGGAGCGACTCCCTTACGAGGAAAGGTTGCAGCATTTGGGCCTTTTTAGTTTAGAGAAAAGGCGGGTCAGAGGAGACATGATAGAAGTGTATAAAATTATGCATGGCATTGAGAAAGTGGATAGAGAAAAGTTCTTCTCCCTCTCTCATAATACTAGAACTTGTGGACATTCAAAGAAGCTGAATGTTGGAAGATTCAGGACAGACAAAAGGAAGTCCTTCTTTACTCAGCGCATAGTTAAACGATGGAATTTGCTCCCACAAGATGCAGTAATGGCCACCAGCTTGGATGGCTTTAAAAGAAGATTAGACAAATTCATGGAGGACAGGGCTATCAATGGCTACTAGCCGTGATGGCTGCCACCCTAGTCAGAGGCAGCATGCTTCTGAAAACCAGTTGCCGGAAGCCTCAGGAGGGGAGAGTGTCCTTGCACTCGGGTCCTGCTTGCGGGCTTCCCCCAGGCACCTGGTTGGCCACTGTGAGGATGCTGGACTAGATGGGCCACTGGCCTGATCCAGCAGGCTCTTCTTATGTTCTTATGTTGTAGATTTTCCTCATAGGGGAGTGGTTCCATCCCTTTGATCATTTTGGTTGCCCTTTGCTGAATCTTGTCTTGTGCATTGGGCTGCAGGGCCTGGCTTCTGTTGCTTCCATCACGTGACAGAGTTCCAAAAACACCACTGCTGAGTTTGGCAGAGCTGTGGCTGATTGTCTGAATGGCACTTGGTGCCAAAGTTGGTAAGACTGGTACCTGCAAAGACTTCAGTTCATGGTTGTCACGCTACCTTACCTCAAAAGTCCAAGAAGAAAGTCTTCTCTGAGCCCAATCAGTTTTGTCAGACCTGAAGCCTATGATCAAAAGATTGCCCATCTCAGCTGGGATGCTTTAGGCTAGTCTTTCCCAATTTGGTGCCCTCCAGAAGTTTTGGATGATTCCAATTCCCATCATCCCTGACTACTGGTTATGTTGGCTGGGGCTGATGGGAATTGGAGTCCAAAACATCTGAAGGCCACCTAGTTGGGGAAGGCTGCTTTAGACCATGAGTACACAGTTCCAGAATGATAGGCTGGATTTGATGGCACCTGGATCTCTTCTGATACACATTTCTCTGTTATTTTAGTTATGACTTTCAAGTGAAAAAGGCAAGCCAGTTTATGGCAGTTTAATCTACCAATTTCCTCAGCCCAGTCAGGGTGGAGGATGTTTCAATGAGCAGAGAGAATGGACAGCATCCTCTACAGTTACCAGTATTAGTCCTGACAATTCAGTTACAATTCAGCCTCTGAGGTCTTGCCTGTGGGTTGAAGCTGAATGCAATGAGCCCAGTGTTCACTGGCAGTCCTGTGAGCCTCATCCATCTTGTGAGGCCAGTTGTAGGGTTGCGGTTAAGAGACTGGCCTGTGAATCTAGAGGTCCCTAGTTTGAATCTTGCCTCTGCAATGAATTCCCCAGATGAGCTTAGAAAAGGCACTCATGCTCTCAGCCTCAGCTGCAACTTGGATGGATAACAATAACAACAAAAAAGACCTTACTTTGCAGCAGCAGCGAGGGGCTATTCCAGCTGGCAGGGTGATTCCTTATTTCTCCCACCCCACAGGCCAAGTGGGACAGGTGGCCAGGACCACCAACCTGTCAATCACCTGGCTTCACAATTATGTCCGGTGACCCATTTTTGCATAGCCTTGTGCATGGAAGCTCTCTGACAATCAGCTGATTGCGGGTGCTTGCAAAGCTTTGCAAAGCTTGCAAAGACTTTGCATGGTGCTTTGAAAGTGCTGCTGATCAGCACCCCCTTTGGCCTAGCCCTGTCTTTATCTGCCTCAGTACCTGACATCATATACGGCATCAGGCAGGAGGGTGTGATTTAGCCAAAATGGCCCCATGGACCAAATGGGGAGACCTGGCAGGCCAAATGAAGCCTGCAGGCTGGAGGTTCCCCACAGCTGCCTTACAGGGTTGTTGTAAGGACTAAAATGAGATGATACAAGGAAGTGCTATGCAAATGTTGACAATTGCAATCATTATTTTTGTCTTACTAACAAATGTCGACATCTGGATCCCAACCGAGAGGTGGGAAGCTAAGTTGGGTCCTGCCAGCAAGGCTCTGCCATTGAGAAGGTCCCCACATGCACACAGAAGACAGGGATTCCCCCCTCAGAAATCCATGCGGTGCTGCCAGTAAAGGTTGAGTGGTGTAGACTGAAAGAAAGCTCATTACTGCAGAGATGGTGGCACATAATGTGCATTCAATGATGGCTGGACACTGGCTGAGGAAATGCACATATTAATCAGACCCAAGGGGGCTGAACAATGAATCATGTCTTTGCTCAAAAGAGAGGGATTGATGAAAGGAAAGCAAGTTTGTCGTTTGTAATTTGTCATAATGGCCGGCTTGCTGGGGTGCTCAGTCATACAGGCTGGAACGGGGTGGAAAATGGAGAACACAGTGCAAGATCATTGTCAAGGGGGCATGAGGCTGGTGGGACGCAGCTGCAAGGCCAGGAACCAGAGCCAGGAACAAAACCCAAAGCAAGTCCAACAGCGCTGACAAAATGAAACCCCAGGCAAGAGTCCGGCAGAGCCTGTTCCGGGCAGGTAGTCAGACAGACAGAAAGGGTCCCAGGAAGCAAGACGAGGGAAGTGCCAGAGGGGTAGACAAGAGCAGCCTGAGCCGACGGCCCCACCAACAGAGAGGGAGGCTTGCTAAGTAGTTCCCCCCAGGAAAGCTCACAGCAGGCAGCTGGATGGGAAGGAACAGTTTGGGAGGAGGGCCAGAGGACATGTAGACACTTTACACATGTAGTCACGTTAGTTCTGTGGCCAAGCATCCCTGGAGTGGGGGGAAAGGGGACTTAACCCTTCTTCTGCCAGTTTCTTTTCCACGAACCCCCCCTTCCAGGTCTGTCTTTGGGAACTGAGTGTGGATCTCAAACATTAGTGGGGAGGGAGGACCATGAGGGGAGTTTCAGAGAGAAGAAGAGGAAGGGCCACTGGGCTAATGCTGCATTGCAGCCACAGTGTAACGTGTAGCTCAGCCCAGCGTCACTAAGCCATACAGAGCCAGAAAAGCCCCAAAGGCTACAATGGGCTTTCTTCAGTGATAGGTGAGCTACTCATCCTCTGCACAGAGCCAGACGGCACGACTTCTGCTTCTGTGTGGAATTCACTCACACAAGATGTAGCAGTGACAGCCGCCAACTTGGATGACTTCCAAAGAAGATTAGACAAACTCATGGCGGAGAAGGCTGTGAATGGCTACTAGCCCTGGTGGCTATCCTCTGCCTCCACAGTCGGAGGCAGTCGTGCCTAGAGATGGGTGAGAATGTCAGTTTCGCATGTCAAGCAGAATTTATCAAATTCGCAATTTCCAAAACAAGATGAGAACCGAAACACAGCCGTCCTGTCTGGATTCTGGATCTAATAAATTCACAGTTATTAGAATTTTGAGATGCAATTTGCCAACTAAACAACATTTACAAAAATGCATATATTAGGGGAAAGTGTACATAAAAATGAATATGTGAGTGAAACTAACATGCAAAAAGGCATGAAAAAATGAGAAATGGCTTGCAAGAATGTGTACCTTTGCCAAATCTGCCTACAAAAATGTGTATTTGGTGAAATTCACACTAAAATAGTGGAGAATTTTTATGAGGATATTTTTTAAAAATTCACAGGTCGCTGTAGAAATGTAGAGGACTGAATTTAACATTGGAGAAATGAGACACTGAGAGAACAGAAACAGACAGATCTTCCCATCCCTCGTCATGCCTCTGAATGCCGGTTGCCAGAAACTGGAAGTGGGAAGGAGTGCTGCTGTTGCACTCAGGTTTTGCTTGCGGTCTTAAGAACATAAGAAGAGCCTGCTGGATCAGGGCAAAGGGAGGCCATCTAGTCCAGCCTCCTGTTCTCACAGTGGCCAACCAGGTGCCCCAGTGGGAAGCCTGCAAACAGGATCTGAGTGCAAGAACTCTCTTTGGCAACTGGTATTCAGAAGCATACTGCCTCTGGCCATTTCTGTCAGAGATTTCTGACGAAAATGGAAACGGGCACAAGAAGTTTGCTTATTCAACCCCTGTCTAGAACAGAAATCAATCTGGTGAATGTGATTAGTATTCGGTGTCGCTGTTGCTTTCAGTCTGCACATAATACATAATGTATTACATTCCCTCTCCCCCCCCCCATTTGCATTGTGTGTCCTTTGCACTGAAATGAATGGGGTGGAATGCTGGCTTAGATAGTTTGGTGCCCAGTTCCTGCGTGATAACAGGCAACATCAGCTGGAGCCGTCAGAGACAGGTTCTCTTGGGAAATGAAAGTTTTGCCCCGGCTCAAGACATCCTCCTGCCCACTTTGGGGTGAACTCTTCCCACTCCTGTCTGTAAGGAGATTTAGCACCTTGAGGCACTCATCCCCCCTCCATGGATCATAAAACTTGGCTTGAGGCAGCTCAGCCCAGACGGCCCTCACAGCACCTGCTTTTCCTTAAGCAGCCGTTGGTTGTGAATCTCAGTAAAATACAGCAGGTAACACAGATCGATAGTTTACCATGTCCGACCTGCCCCATATATCTCCCGAGCTGCTTCCATGCTGTTGAGCGGATTTATGCGGCTGGCAGGGTGGGGGGGGGGGAGCTTGTAACGGAGGCATAATTTACACTGCTACTGAGTCATGGAGAAAACGCCGCGTTACGAGGCAACCGAGGTGACTTTGGGAAGTGTCAGCTGGGAGAATAATTGCTATTAACACATGGCTCCATCAGTCAAATGTTGGTTTGCAGGGAAGTTATCTTTCCCGGGGGGGTTTGCACACAGCCAGGCAGAGTGTGTTGAAAAATATGGTTGGGAAATCCCATCCGTCATGCACTAAGCTGTAAAACAATTTCTCCAGCTAAAGAGGCCTTGGAGATCCTGTCAGTATAGTAGCCTGTGATTTTCCCTTTTTTTAAAAAAAAAACTTCTTTATTCAAATGAGCGGGTATTTAATGTTCTGCAATGATGAGGATTGTTCAGAAGCCAAAGTTTGGAAAGGTGACTGTCAGAACTTTGGCAACGAGGCTGGAGTGAAAAGGCAGATGTTCTGGGTCAAGGACAGCAGCCGGGCGGGTGGTCTGGAGGCAAGCACTGTTGGTCAGGCGGGTAAGAGCAAGTCCATGTCAGCCTTCTCCAACCTGATGCCCTCCAGATGTTTTGGCAGGGCTGATGGGAGTTGTAGTCCAAAACACCCAGAGGGCACTGAGCTAGGGAAGGCTGCTCTGTATTGCCTGAGCAACACAAGACCTTTGGACGGAGGGGACGGGGCAGAGTCAGCAGCTTTTTAGGGAACACTGTTAGTCCATGGTGTCACCCGGGGCTCTGCAGGTGGGACTCTCTTGGCTTCCTGACACTGAAGCAGTGGCCGCCAACCTTTTTGGCATGGGACACATTTCAAATTTTAAGAGAGTGCTGAGGGCCCCAGTCACAAAATTAGCCATGGGAGGCCATGGAATAACACAAAATTAGAGAGAGAACAGTCATCACAGATTTCCCACCCTGTGTTGCCCCCACCCCACCCCACCCCACCCCGGAGAGCCTCATGCTTGCCATGGGACGTCAGCTATGTCCTGCTGTCCTGGTTGTGGAGATGCAGCTGTTAAAGACACAAGAACCCTGCATTCCTCAATAGCAACCCTCAACCAAACCTAGGCTGCCATCTTGTACCCACTTTCCTGGGAGTAAATGCTGTTAAACACAAAGAGACTTACTTCTAAAGTAGACATGCATACCCTTCCACTGTAAGTTAATTAAACAGTGAATTCTTAATGAGTGCCTGGACATCTGCTTCTTCACCGCAGGATATATGCCTAAGCCTTTCTGCAAAGTTTTCAACATTTTGCATTTGCCATTTGGCGAGGGGATTCCTTGACATCCACCTGCACTTATTGTATAGTAGCAGTATTTTCAGAAAATGATTTCTAGGGAGTACCTGACCTCAGATGAACCCACCAGAGGAAATATGCATCCTTGTTGCTAGGAAAAAAATAAAATGGCAAACTGTGGAGATTCCAAGGAGTGCGAGGGGGGCGGGAGAGAGACAGAAGTGGGAAAAGTGAACTAAAGAGAAGGGGGGGAAAGAAGCTCTTTAGGTCCCCACTATTGCCTGGTGTACAAACAACTCACTTATCACTCATAGCTCTAACTTCACTCATCGGCTACCCTGGGCTCCTACTGGGAGAAAGGGCAGGATATAAATCTAATAAAGAAATAAATAGGCTAATAACAGTGACAGGAAGCAGCAGCCAGGCTGGCTCATTTCACAGAAATCGCTTAGAAGGGTAGCTGCACATTTTGCTCCATAACTTTCGTTCTGTAAGGCCTAGAGACTTACTTTTTAAAAATAAAAATTCAGAATCTGAGGTACCTGTCTGGGGCAGCAATGAAAGCCTTTGCAGGCACCATGGTGCCCGTGGATGTTGTGTTGGCCAACATAGTGTCTCATATTTTGATTTTTTTTTCACAGGTCTAGATGAGCCTTTAAAGAACCTTTGCACAACTTTTTGCAAAACTTTGTGGATTTACCTCCTTTGGTTTCTGAAGGCAATTCTTCCCTGGTAACAACTTTTACTGCCTAACAGCATGTACATACACATGCAGATATATAAACTTTCAACTGGAAAATTCTGGGGCTTGCTCTCTTCAAAGGAACCTTGGCTGTCAAAAAAAAAAGCTCAATAATTGTCAGGTATATACACATACTGAAACAAGTGAGATGCAAAGATTAGGCTTGTAACTGGCACACTTGTAAGGCAATTTGTACATCGTGAGTGAAAGAGGGAATAGAGGCCTCATTGTTGTCTCTCTGCATCGGCATGAGCCAAAGGCAGCAAACAGAGTTGTCATGAAATGAATGTGGAAAGGAAGCAATCAAATTCAGAGGGTAAAACAGGGAGAATAGTTGCTTTTTGTGAAAGAAGAAAAGATTTTGATCTATCTGGAGGGGCTCAGAGGTGAGCAACTGGAGAAATATCAGCATAGACGTTTCCTCAGTAATTTTAAGCCGAAAGCCTCCGCAGACCGGTCCAAAACAGAATGCTTGATCCAGAACCTGTATGGACATTTTTCTTTCTACTTTACAGCTGGCAAG
Organism: Rhineura floridana; assembly: GCF_030035675.1. NCBI lineage: Eukaryota > Metazoa > Chordata > Lepidosauria > Squamata > Rhineuridae > Rhineura > Rhineura floridana. The sequence goes on from NC_084488.1 coordinate 125,664,496, forward strand.
GAAATGATAATATTGTGAAGGAGTGAGTGAGTTCTTTGTCCACATATTTTGTTTCAGGCTGCGCTGATCTCTCAGCTGGCATGTCCCCAGCTTGCTCAGAACAAAATCTTGCAAATCGACATTCCGGAAGATGTGTAGTTACACGTTTACAAGTACAATGGACAAACGGACACAAATCTATTGTTCATCAGGGCTGAAAACAATGCATTATTAAACATCTGATTTTGCTTTTAGCAAACATTTAGGTACCATCTTGTCCCCCATGCTGTTTAACATCTAAATGAAGCCCTTGGGAGCAGTCATCAGGAGATTTGGGGCGAGGTGTCAGCAGTACGCTGATGATACCCAGCTCTATTTCTGTTTAACATCTGAAGTGGGAGAGGCTGTGCAAGCCCTTGACCGCTTCCTGGACTTGGTGGTGGGCTGGATGACGGCCAATAAACTGAGCCTGAATCCTAGCAAGATGGAGGCACTGTGGGTTGGTGGTTCCCAAGTTCAAATAATTGGTCAGTTGCCTGTTTTGGATGGGGTCGTACTCCCTCTGAAAGAGCAGGTCCGTAGTCTGGGGGTGCTCCTGGATCCATCTTTGTCCCTAGAGGCCCAGGTGACCTCCGTAGCTAGGAGTGCCTTTTACCAGCTTCGGCAGGTAAGACAGCTGCGGCCCTTTCTGGACAGGAATAGCCTGACCACTGTTGTCCAAGCACTGGTAACCTCCAGGTTGGATTACTGTAATGCTCTCTATTTATTTTTTTTATTTTTTATTTGTTAAATTTTATACCGCCCCACTAGCATAGCTCTCTGGGCGGTGTACAACAAAAATACAAATATATACCATAGGATCCCATAATAATACAACAAAAACATAAAAAACATATATAAAAGAATAAGAAATCTAAGATCAATTACAGCAAATTTTAAAACTAAGTGGGGCTGCCCTTGAGGTTGGTCCAGAAGCTGCAACTGGTGCAAAATGCGGTGGCGAGACTGCTCACTGAGGCAGGGTATTGCCAATATGTCACCCTGCTACTGAAATAATTGCACTAGCTGCCATTTGCTACTGGGCCAAGTTCAAGGTTCTAGTTTTGGTGTACATAGCTCTATACAGCTCGGGACCAGGATACCTGAAGGACCATCTTACCCTTATATACCCAGTTGATCACTGTGCTCTGTAGGTGAGGGCCTCCTGCAGATACCATCTTAACAGGAGGTCCGTTCCACACAACATAGGAAGAGGACCTTTAGTGTGGCGGCACCTACCCTGTGGAATTCCATCCCCTTGAATATTAGGCAGGCGCCATCTCTGTCATCTTTCTGGTGCCTACTGAAGACTTTCCTCTTTCAACAAGCCGTTTAAGTTGAGACCTATCCCAGTCTGTGTCTGTGTTGGAATTGCTTTTTAATATGTTTTAAAAACAATATGTTTTTTAACCCTTTTTAAAAGATGTTTTAAAAGCTTTTTTTTTAAAAAAAATGTTTTTAAAGTTGTTTTGTTTTGGTGTATTTTAGGGTCTGTTTTTATGATGTTTTGATTATTTATTTATTTAGTTCACTTGTATACTGCCCCATAGCCGAAGCTCTCTGGGCGGTTTACAGCAACCAAAAACATTAATGTGTTTTTAACATTAAACATTGATGCATTTTTAACATTTCTGTTTGCCGCCCTGGGCTCCTGCTGAGCAGAAGGGCGGGATATAAATCTAATAATAAATAAATAAATATATAAGTCTGAGATAAACAGAAACTATTTTCTAACCATGCCCGATGTCTGGTAGGCTCCTGGTACTGAAATGTTTTGTCATTGTGGGATGGGAAGGAGAGAAGATGTCTGAAAGCTCAAAAGGTAAGAAGTTGTGGAACAGGCAACTTTTCACCTGGGAGTGGCTCTCTAAGATGCCTTTTCCTGCTAGGGATTGTGCCTTTCCCTGCCTTTGGAAATCATCCTTGTTATTGTGCACCAGCAGTCATTACTCCAACCTCACCTCAGATCTATTTGCATACTCAGCAACCAATGTGAAAACCATTTAGCAAATGTATCAATGCAGAGGCCGCCTCTAGGCTGTCACTATTTTGCAGGAAGCATTCAGTTGCATACCAGAAATTTAGGTGTGCACAATTAAAGTGGATTAAAGTGTTCTGGAGCAACAAATCCACTTTCTAAAAAACTCACACTTTTTGTAGTTAGGAAAGTGACGAGGAATAAGTGTGGGATAACGTCAGCAGTGTAGTGGCAAATTGAGAAGTGCAGGATCCTTCATGTTAGTCATAGCCACACTCTCTCCACCCTTTTTCTGCTGATGGGTTGAGAATGAGAACCTTGTTAATGCTTTCTCCCACAACACAGACGTACCTAGGAGCCAATCAGCATGAAAGAGGAGAGTGTTCACTACTGAAAAGAGTCTTGTCAGTGGCTGACTCACCTCCTTTCACACCAAATCAGCAGGAAAGGACAATCAGCAGGAGAGTACAAGGGAGCATGTTAGAAGACTCTACTCAGTGGCTAACACACTCCCCTTTCATGCTAATTGGCTCATAGGATGCTGGAGACATAGGGACCCTGCTCCCCAAAAAGTGCAGGGTCTAAGACCCCCCGAGACCCCGGATGACTACAACCCTGGATAACATCCAGCTGATGGGAAGGCATATAAGCTCCATGCAAATAAATCAGGATGAATTCTCCTTGTCAAATAACCTCCTCACAAACAAATCAGAATGAGCGCTCAGTAAAGAGTGAACATCCTAGGATGTCTGTGCAAGCATTGTGCAAGCAAATCAGGATGGATGCTCAATCCACAGGTGGTGTGTATAGTGGATGGAGGACAGTCTGTTGTCTTTTGCATCCGGAAGAATGTTTGCCAAGAGATGAAGGAAGCCCAGAAAGGAGAGGAGAAAGAGGACCACATGGGCTCATTCGATGTAGGATTTTAAAGGATTTGTTACTGATGGTATTTGGTATCTGCAACTGCTTGTTGGCCCCAGTGTTCAGGGGGCAACTGTTTGAGCTGCCCTCCTCTTGCCCATGGTCGTTGACTTGGATTTACTGAGCAACAGTGGCAGGCAAGTGGGAACCCATCATTCTGATGCTCCTACAGTGCCCCAGAGTGGTGCTACCTTGCATCAAAATGGCAGGTGGCTTGCAACAAGTGCTTGCTGGAGGTGGCTGCAATGCTGCTGTACCACCAGTAAGACTACTGGGTAGGGTAGGGTGGCCTGAGCTGTGGAGGCACCAATGCCAAAGGGGACATTTTGCAAGGAGGGGCGATGGCTAGCATTCTGTCCTCACACTTGGCACCAGCCTTGGACAGATAGGGAAACTGCTATGTAACAGAGATACACAACATAGCCTGTCCCAGGAAGAAAAGAGACAGACAGACAGACAGCAGGGGGAAAAAAAACTTGAGATATGAACTGAGTGGGTCCATATTAAAGCTGCAAATGGGTAGACTTATACTGCATCAGAAACATCTGGAGTGTGGAAGTCAAGAGCTACCTGGGTTAAATAGGAGCAAAGAGGGCATGGGGTGGTTAGGACACACTGAAGTACTTCTGCCTGAAAATGGACTGGATAGCTATAGGTCCCCCTGAAAGAGAAGGGGGGACAGCCTCCCACCCCATCCTCTCCAAGCCCTGCATATACTTCACAGAGGGGATTCCTGAGGGCAAGTGGCAGCATCCTCTCTCTATGCCTGCCCTCTTGTAAGAAAGCCACAATAGCCCCAGTGCCAAGCACCTCGCTCTAGCGTTGGGGAAGGTCGTGTCATTTCCAGCAGGGGTGCTACTCAGAGAGTCAAAGAATTCAGGACACATGGGAATAGAATTCCAGCATGCCAGGATCTCATTTATTCCTAAACGCTGTTTTAAAAATAGAGTTTATAAGCAGGGAGACACTGAGGTCCCAGAACCAAAATAAAAATGACACGCAGGTCTCCGATGCTTACTCTACAGGCCAGGAATCAGTTATCCAGCAGAGTTCACGGCCTTGGCAGCCACTGGCAGACCTGAATTGGTTGGAATTGTCTGGCAGCAGCCTTCTCCAAATAATCTCCAGCCAGGAGAACACGTGGACCCCACTAGGGACCAGAGCCGTAGGTTGCAAGGGCAGATTGTTGGAACAGCACACAGCCGGGAGGAAATATGCAGGGAATTTCAAAGTGGTCCAAGAGCCTGCACTCTCTCAACACCCCGGCATTAACCCCAAACGCAGGGGTTACTCCCCCTACTCTGCATTGCAAGGGTGGCAAGGCTGTGGTTTTGGTAAGTGCAATGGAAGCAGCTCAGAATGGGCCCAGAGGCTCTGTGGCTGCCGCACTCCCCAGAACAATATCCAGGTGCTTTGGTGTACTCCATACTGAATGGAATAAGGTCTAAAGTACAGAACATACATTATTATATGAACAAACAAATAAATATGGATAAATACATAAGAACATAAGGAGAGCCTGCTGGCTCAGGCCAGTGGCCCATCTAGTCCAGCATCCTGTCCTCACAGTGGCCTACCGGATGCTCCAATGGGAAGCCCCAAGCAGCTCCTGAGCACAAGAGTACTGTCCCCTCCTGTGGTTTCCAGCAACTGGAATTCAGAAGCATGCTACCTCTAACTGAGGGCTCATCTACAATGGTGGTTTACTATGTGTTTGGTACTACTCACATCTCCTTTAAGTTTGCATGGTTCACATGACGTTACTGGCAAACAGAAGCTATCACGCAGTTTTCCACCTGTAAATCCATACTAACCCAATCCACTGATAATACGAAAAAGGAAGAAAAAAAGTCTTCACTCCCTTTCTCTAGTGCTTGCAGACTCTTTGCTCCAATGCTTTTAGGTGTGTGTGTCAACTGTTCCCCTCTCCACGCCCACTCCCTCCTTGTCTCTCTCTCCAGTTTATTTCCTGTAGGCTGACAAGCAACTTCCAGTTGCTCTCCATTCTGCTGGCCTTTCTTATGTTGCTGCAAACAGTGCCTTTCTTTTCCCCTAACTTGTGCTCAAAAGCATAACACTTCTCAAAGATTTGTATTGCAGCTGTATCCTACCAGATGAAATACAGATATTCGCGTTTCCATTTTTTTTTATTTAAAAAAAGAACCTACTACAGCTGGTAGAACAGACTGGGCATGCTCGGTCACCTAGCAACCAGTGGGAGTGGAAATGTATAATTAGAGGGTGAGGCCACAAGGAAAAAGTGGCACATCCTCCCCAGAGGAATGTCTGCACGAATAGAAAAAAGCAATTGGCAGCTAACTTTGAGCAGGAACTGCAGACGATGCAAATGAAAAGCGATGGTAAAAGAAGTGTATTTCCTGCGAAGAAATGTAGATGAGCCCTGATAGTCTTTTTTTAAAGCCATCCAAGTTAATGGTCATCATCGCCTCTTGTGGGAGGGAATTCCATAGCTTCACTATGAGCTGTGTGAAGAAGTAATTTTCTTTTGTCTGTCCTGAATCTTCCAACATTCAGCTTCTTTGGATCTCCATGAGTTCTAGTGTTATGTGAGAAGAAGATTCTATCCACATTTCCCCTGCCACGCATAATTTTATATACTTCTAGCCTGGTTGTCCGACAGGGGGATCTGTGTGACAGACAGACACACAAATCCCCAACAGCAATGGGCTGTACCCAACATGAGTTAGACTCACTGTAGACCCATTGAACTTAATGGACATAACTAACTGGTCCATAAGACGTATGAAGCTGCCTTATCCTGAGTCAAACCAATGGTCCACCTAGCTCAGTAGTGTCTACACTGACTGGCAGGGTTTCAATCAGGGGAGATTCTCAGCCCTACCTGGAGATGTCGGGGATTGAACCTGGGACCTCCTGCATGCAATGCAGATGTTCTGCCACTTTATTTATTTATTTATTTATTAAATTTATTAGTCGCCCATCTGGCTGCCTGTCCAGCCACTCTGGGCAACGTACAAAATAAAACCATACGGATACATTAAAACATTAAAAATTTCAACAATAATAATAAAACCTAACCCACCCCAAAAGCCTGCCTGAAGAGCCAGGTCCTCAAGGCCCTGTGGAAGCTCATCATGGAGGGGGCATGACTGAGATCATTTGGAAGGGAGTTCCATAGGGTGGGGGCCACAATTGAAAATGCCCTCTCCCTAGTCCTCACCAGTTTGGCTGTTTTAACTGGTGGGATGGAGAGAAGGTCTTTTGAGGCTGATCTTGTTGGGTGGCATTGCTGATGATGTTGGAGGCGCTCCTTCAGATAGACTGGGCCGGAACCATGTAGGGATTTAAAGGTCAAAGCCAACATCTTGAATTGGGCCTGGCAAGCAATTGGTAACCAGTGCAACTCCTTCAGCACTGGAGTGATGTGATCTCACCAGTGGTTGCCTTTAATCAGGTGAGCCGCTGCATTCTGTATCAGTTGCAGCTTCCAGACTGTTTTCAAGGGTAGCCCCATGTAAAGCGCATTACAGTAGTCTAGGTGAGAGGAGACCAGGGCATGTACCACCGATGGGAGCAGATGGTTGGGAAGTTAGGGGCGCAGCCTCCATATCAGATGGAGTTGATACAGCGCCACCCAGCTTACAGCTGAGACCTGAGCCTCCATGGACAGCTGGGAGTCGAGAATGACCCCCAGGCTGCAGACCTGGTTTTCAGGGGCAATTGTACCCCATTGAGTACCAGGTCAACATCCCCCAGCCTTCCCTTGTCTCCCACAAACAGTACCTCGGTTTTGTCAGAGTTCAGCTTCAGCTTATTCCTTCCCATCCAGCCACTCACCGACTCCAGGCACTTGGATAGGGTTTCTACAGCCACTCTTGGTGAAGATTTGAATGAGAGATAGAGCTGCGTGTCATCCGCATATTGGTGACATTGCAGCCCAAATCTCCTGATGATGGCCCCCAGCGGCTTTATATAGATGTTAGACAGCATCGGGGAGAGGATGGAGCCCTGTGGCACCCCACAAGTGAGAGGCCAAGAGTCCGAAACCTCATCTCCCAATGCCACTCTCTGGTGCCTACCCGAGAGGAAGGAATGGAACCACTGCAGTACAGTGCCCCCATGCCTAACCTCTCCAGGAGGTCCAGAAGGATACCATGGTCAACGGTATCAAAAGCCACTGAGAGATCCAGCAGAACGAGGAAGGTGCATTCACCCCTATCCAATGCTCTCCTCATATCATCCACCAAGGCGACCAAGGCTGTTTCAGTCCCGTGTCCAGGCCTGAAGCTTGACTGAAATGGATCCAGATAATCCGCTTCCTCCAAGTGCGCTTGCAACTGCTTCTCCACCACCCACTCAACCGCCTTGCCCAGGAATGGTAAATTTGAGACTGGGCGAAAGTTGTTCAAATCTTGGGGTTATCCCTTCTTATTCTGAGTACAACTTAATTGGATATCATATAACCCAATGGGTAGATTCAGACAAATGGGTCTCTCTCCCACCCCATGTACCTTGCCTGTTGCAATCATCAAAAGTGTCCTCTGCCAACCACTACTTGTCCAATAAGTCTTGTTGGGCAAACAACACAAATCTAGCCTGGCTCTCCAGTTCGGGCTACAGTGCTTTGGACATTGCAATAAATGACAACAGACGCATGTACAAGTAACTCACTGGTCCTCTTTTGTGCTTTTGAGAGTGGGAGAGCCACGACCGGAGCATGGAGAGGAATGCCGCGGCGAAGCAGGGAATGCCCTAATCAGGGCATAGCCAGGCGCTACCTAACCTTTCAAAGAGTGAAAACAGAGAAGTGCATAATGGACATGAGCATGTGAAGCTCGACTGCTGGAGTCAGAGTTTTCATCCCTCTGACCCAGTACTGTCTATTCTGTAGATCTCCAAGACCTCCGGCGCAGACAGGTCACTTTCCCAGGCTTCCTGCACGAGAAGATTGGAAATGCCAATAACTGAGCCCGGGACTGTCAGCATGCAAAGCATGGGCTCTCCTGCTGAGCTATGGACCTTCCCCAGCACCTATGCAGCTGCTTGTTCCAATATCTGAACTTCAAGGTGCATTCGACCTCTTCAGACAGCAACCAAGTTCCAGTCAGGACCACCCACTTTGTTATTGTTATGTGCCTTCAAGTCGATTACGGGAGACCCTATGAATCAGCGACCTCCAAGAGCATCTGTCATGAGCCACCGTGTTCAGATCTTGCAAGTTCAGGTCTGTGGCTTCCTTTATGGAATCAGTCCATCTCTCGTTTGGCCTTCCTCTTTTTCTACTCCCTTCTTTTCCCCTCAGCATTATAAGGAATCAACTTGAAGGCAGTACATTTACATTTTATTGTCTTTTCTAGTGAATCATGTCTTCTCATGATGTGTCCAAAGTATGATAACCTCAGTTTCATCATTTTAGCTTCTAGTGATAGTTCTAGTTTAATTTGTTCTAACACCCAATTATTTGTCTTTTTCGCAGTCCATGGTATGCACAAAGCTCTCCTCCAAGACCACATTTCAAATCAGTTGATTTTTCTCTTATCCTCTTTTTTCACTGTCCAACTTTCACATCCATACATAGAGATTGGGAATACCATGGTCTGAATGATCCTGACTTTAGTGTTCAGCGATACGTCTTTGCATTTGAGGACCTTTTCTAGTTCTCTCATAGCTGCCTTCTTCTGATGTCTTGACTATTGCCTCCATTTTGGTTAATGACTGTGCTGAGGTATTGATCCTTGACAAGTTCAATGTCTTTGTTGTAATCTTGGTGGAGTCAAAAGCCAAGAATCATTTGGCAAAACTACTGGATGTTTAGATTTATCCAGAAGCGGATCCACAGCACACATACACACCTCCTCAAGCTCCTTGGAGGAAAGGTGGGCTATAAATGTAAAAATAAATAAATATACATGGAATAAATACATTTAAAGCACATCTAACACACATTTAAAGTAGGGATGGGATTCACCCAGAGCTTGGAAAAGTTACTTTTTTGAACTACAAGTCCCGTCAGCCCAATCCAGTGGCCATGCTGGCTGGGGCTGATGGGAGTTGTCGTTCCAGAAAGTAACTTTTCCAAGCTCTGGATTCACCCCCTGCCGATCTGTCCCATTCTGCTCACCCCGAGCATCACAGAGAAAGAGGAGGCAGGAGAGAGAAGGGTCCCTCCCTGGGTGGAGGATAGAGTGGCTGCCACAGCAAAAGACCCCAGCGCATGGCCAGACTGCAGAGGAGGAACAGGAAGAGGAGGTGCCACAATGCAGGGCAAATGACAGGCTGCCAGCTAGGTTGGGCAAAAAATCCACTTAATTCCGACTGCAGGGCTGTGTGTTGGAATTAAGTGGGTATTTGCCCATTGCGCCTGCAGCCTGTTGCTTTTCCCATGGTGTGGAACCTCCTCTTCCTGTTCCTCCTACATGGTCTGGCCCTGCTGGGGATGCTTTTGCCATGATAGCCGCGCTATCCTTCCACCCAAGGAGGGGTCCTTCTCTCCAGCTTCCTCCTTGTGGAGGGGATGATGGTGGTGAGCGGGGCAGAACAGATCAGTGACTGCCGGGGGACGAATCCCATCCCTAATTTAAGGCACACAACTTCCCCCAAAGATTCATGAGAACTGTGGTTTTCCTAGAGCTAGAACTTCCCAGCACCCTTAAAAAACTACAGTTCCCATGATTCTTTGAGGGAATAATGCTTCAAATGCGCATTGGATAAGCTTTAAATGTATGGTATGGACCTGCCCTTGGTTGCTGTGATTACCTACTGCATGCAACTGATCTAGGAAGCATTGCCCTTACTCCCAGTTGGCTTTGTTTGACCTCAGTGATGTCACATAGCCAACTATGTTGCCCAGCTTACAGGGATCACCAGGAAGAAGATGCAGTAATGAGTAAAAAAAATACATAATTTATTTTTATTGTTATAAAATATTTCTAGGCTGCCTTTTCGAACAGTGCTCATCCAAGGCAGCTTACAAAAGTAAAGGTTTACAAAATATTGACAGTAAAAACTTCATTCACCACACCATCCCTACCCGCAGGATAAAGCCCCCCCCCAATACTCAGCTAATCAGTTAAAACACTTTTCACAGCAATAGTAACTCACAGTCCATGCCAGAAGACATTAATCAAGTGTAGGCTAGTCAGAAGGGAGGTGTCTTTAAAACCTTACAAAAAGTTTGAAGTGTGGCAGGCAGCCCATCACTAATTCACTGGCAGGCAACTTTGAAGCCATGGGTTCACCACAGAAAAGCCCCTCTCCCTTGTGGCCACCAACATCACTGATCTAGGAGGTGGGTGCATGATGTGGTCTCCACTATGGATCTCAGCATGCAGGCAAACTGACATGGGTGCAGGCAGCTCGTCAGATAGCTTGGGCCCAAACTGCTTAAGGCTTTAAAGGTCAAAACCAGCCCATTAAATTGGGCTCAGAAATGCACCAGAAGAAAAAAATGCACCAGAAGAAGAAATGCACATTGCTGGTAACAGCAAAGGTGATACTGAAGCTGACTATACCCTGTATTGAAACTCTAGTGGCCACATTACAGACCAGCTGAAGCTTCTGAGCCATTTTTAAAGGCAGCGGAAGTGGGACTTGGCATTGGATTTTACAGTAATTTGCATGTTCACTCTGTTTGCGGAGAGAGCACGTTTGCTGCAAACTCAGCTGCTTTTCCCTGATACTGGACACTAAAGCCCTGCAGCTACACCCCACCCCACCCCACTCAGTACAGTTCCCTTCCCTTCCATGGCCCACCGCCAGTGCAGGAGAGCACCAAGCCCAGTCAAACCACCGCCCACAGGCCTGCAAGTGCCCTTGAAGCACTCACATCATGGCTCCAGCTACTGCTACCACTTGCCCTGCAGCAGGCCTAGCCCAGCTTGGAGCCATGGCCGCTGCTCTACCATTCCACCCAAGGGGGGCACCTCCTCTCCCGCTGCCTCCTCCTCCTCCTCCTGCATCCTTAGGAGCCACAATCGGGCCATGGTAGAGCGAGCTAGTGGGGTGCTCCTCCTTCTCTCCCTAGAGCCACCTGGATATGTCTCCACCACTGCCAGATGGATTGAGCATATTGGGTCATGTGGCTGGCTGCTGACAGACTTGCTGGAAGGCATATAAATGGGCACTGAGTCAGTAGCGAAGTTGCGGAGACTCCCTAGACTTACTTTCTAATCTCCGTAGTGTTAACTCTTTAAATGTTCTTCTACCCTTGCAGGGGAGATGGGTGAGTCAAACTGGATAAATGCAGAATATTTATTTATTTATTATTTATTTATTTAATTTGTATCCCGCCCTTCCTCCCAGCAGAACCCCAGGGCGGCAAGCAAAGCACCGAAACACTTTAAAACATCATAAAAATAGATCTTAAAATACATTAAAACAAAACAGCATTAAAAACATTTTAAAAAACAACCTTAGAAAAGAGTTAAAAACATTTGAAAGATACAGAAGACCTCTTGGTTGCCAGCCCATCCTCCAAGAGGTCTTCTGTACCTTTAAAAGTTGTGCAGGGGGAAGGGAGGATTCCATCTTGTGGTTTTTCCCATTACAGTGTTGCAAGAACACCTGCACTTGGCTGACTTTCTCTTCTCCTAAAGATACAGGATCAGCCTCAGGCCATGAACCTGGCGACCCTAACACCGATGTATGTGTGCTCAGCTCCCCAATTTGAGATGGGACTCAATATAACATTGCCTAACATAACATATATGTAAGCAGCTCATCTGCATACTTTCTATCCCACCAGGCTCGGTGGTGCTGTCTGTGAGGGAGAAGGGACTCGGGATTCCTGACCCTGAAAGACCTGACAGACTTGGGAGGCAGCTGACCAAGAGAGGAGGAGGAGCTCTAACGGCACGCAAATTTAAAAAAAAAACAAAAAAAATGGAAATGGAGGGGGATCAATCAGTTGTTGTCACCTGCAACGTGTGCGCTATGTTCATCTTCTTAACAGAAACCAGACGCGATTACACTTGCAGCAAGTGCAGATTGGTGGCGCTCCTAGAAGAAAAGGTTAGGGGGCTGCAGCAACGCATAGACACCCTGCGACTTATCAGAGAAGATGAGGACTTCCTCAATAGAACACAAGAGGAATTAAGGGAGCAACACAAAGTACAGGAAGAAAGTGACAAGGAAGAACAGGACTGCAACAGCAACAAATCCCCGTGGAGGACTGTCACTGTAAGGGCAAGGAAAAACAGGAGGGATTCAGAACTGATGCAACTAACAAATCGCTTTCAGCGTTTCTCGGCAGACAGCACCTCTGAAGAGCCTCAACAAACTCACCTGCAGCAAGAGACACTGACTGCAAAGGAAGACTCCACACCCTAGAATAAGGAAGCTGATGCAACCACCGCTCGCGTCAAAAAGAGGAGGGTGCTGGTGGTTGGAGACTCGTTGCTCAGGGGGGTAGAGGCACCGGTATGCCAGCCGGACAAAATGAATCGGGAAGTCTGTTGTCTCCCTGGGGCACGCATCCGGGACATCGCTGACAACCTGCTGAGGCTCATTGGGAAACAAGATAGGTACCCCTTTCTCCTCATCCATGTGGGCACGAACGACACGGCCAGAAACACCTTGGAACAGATCACCTCGGACTATGAGGCTCTGGGTAGGAAGGTCAAGGATTTTGGGGCGCAGATGGTCTTCTCATCAATTCTTCCCGTGAAGGATAGAGGACTACAAAGGGAAAGGAAGATACTGCAGGTCAACGACTGGTTACGCAGATGGTGTCGACGGGAGAGGTTTGGATTCTGGGACCATGGTCTAAGCTTCTTGGAGGGGGGACTGTTGGCAAGAGATGGGCTGCACCTCACGAGGACTGGGAAGAATCTCTTTGGCAGAAGCATGGCAAAACTCATCAAGAGGGCTTTAAACTAAAGCCTCTGGGGGATGGAGATGATAGCTTAAAGACCGATCCAAAGACAGCGGGTTGTAAACGCAAGGATTTGAAGGGTACAGGAGACACTGGGAGAGAGAAAGGGATGCACGGCAAAGCTCACGGTATATTAACGGAGGAATCCAATCAGGACAAAAGAGACTTCTGGTGTCTATATACCAACGCGCGGAGCTTGGGAAACAAGCAAGGGGAGCTTGAAGTCTTAGTGCATCAAGGCAAATATGACTTCATAGGGATAACAGAGACTTGGTGGGATGACTCCCATGATTGGAATATAGCCATTCAAGGATATAAACTCTACAGATAGAAGCAACAGAAAAGGAGGGGGAGTAGCGTTATACGTCAAAGACAAATACACCTCTATGGAAATCCAAGAGAGCGAACAAAGGGGTCCGGTAGAGACCATTTGGGTAAAAATAAATGGAGAAACAAATAAAACCGACATGATAGTAGGTGTCTACTACAGACCCCCTGGCCAAGAAGAGGTGGTAGACGAGGCCTTTCTCAAACAAATCTCTGAAATCTCAAGGAGGCAAGAAGTAGTAGTGATGGGGGACTTCAACTACCCGGATATCTGCTGGGAGACAAACTCTGCGAAGCACAAAGCCTCCAACAAATTCCTGATGGGCCTTGCTGATAATTTCCTCTTTCAAAAAGTAGAAGAAGGAACAAGGGGATCGGCAATCCTGGACCTGATCTTAACTAAGACGGACGAACTGGTCACGGGAATTAAAGCGGTCGGTACCTTGGGGGAAAGTGACCACGTAATGCTGGAATTCGGAATTCTGGGGAAAGCCAAAGAAGAATATAGTCAAACACGGACCTTGGATTTCAGGAAAGCCGATTTTAGCAAGCTCAGGGAAATGATGGGTAGGATCCCGTGGCTAGATAGACTAAAGAAAAAAGGAGCCCAAGAAGCGTGGGAGTTCATGAAGAACGTATTACAAAAAGCGCAATCGCAAACAATTCCAAAGAGGAAGAAAAACGGAAGACATCGGAAAAAGCCAATGTGGCTACACGGAAGACTGGTGGAGGAGGTAAAAGTAAAAAAGAGCATGTATAAAGAATGGAAGGAAGGACGCATCACCAAGGAAGAGTGCCGACGAGCGGCTCGGGCTTGCAGGAATAGCGTAAGGAAAGCTAAAATCCAGAATGAGCTGAGGCTGGCGAGGGAAGCGAGGAACAACAAAAAGGGGTTTTTCAGATATGTTCGAAGCAAGAGAAAGACCAAGGAAACGGTGGGACTGCTGCTCAATGAGGATGGCAAAATGTTGACAGATAACAAGGAAAAGGCAGAACTGCTCAATGCCTATTTTGCCTCCGTTTTCTCCCAAAAAGGGAACTCTGTGCAACCTTGCATCGGTAGCAATCTCAGTAAGGGGTCGGGATTGCAGATCGAGATTGATAAGGAGATAGTCAGGAAATACCTAGTTAACCTAAATGAGTTCAAAGCTCCAGGGCCTGATGAACTGCATCCCAGAGTATTGAAGGAACTTGCTGATGTACTCTCGGAACCTCTTGCCATCATCTTTGAGAAATCCTGGAGAACAGGAGAGGTGCCGGAGGATTGGAGACGGGCAAACATTGTCCCGCTCTTTAAAAAGGGTAAAAAAGAAGATCCGGGGAATTACAGGCCGGTCAGTCTGACTTCAATACCGGGAAAGATATTAGAACAGATAATAAAAGAGTCCATTGGCAACTATCTAGATGACAATGCTGTGCTTAGTAGGAGCCAGCATGGGTTTGTCAAGAAAAAATCCTGTCAAACTAATCTCATCTTTTTTTTTGATCGGGTCACTAGCTTAGTAGATGGTGGAAATGCTGTAGATGTCATCTATCTAGATTTCAGCAAAGCGTTTGACAAAGTCCCCCACGACCTTTTGATTAGCAAACTGGTCAAATGTGGACTAGATGGAAATACTGTCAGGTGGATTCACAACTGGTTGGAAAACCATACTCAAAGAGTGGTCGTTGGTGGCTCTGCTTCGGACTGGAAGGAGGTTTCGAGTGGAGTGCCACAGGGTTCTGTCCTGGGGCCAATACCCTTCAACATTTTTATCAATGACTTAGATGATGGGGGGCATGGAAGCCTTATGAAGTTTGCGGATGATACGAAACTGGGAGGGAAAGCTAACACAATGGAAGACAGGAATAAAATCCAAAGGGACCTGGATAGACTAGAAAATTGGGCTGAAATTAATAAAATGACATTCAATAAAGACAAATGCAGGATTCTGCATTTAGGCCACAAAAACAAAATGCACGGGTACAGGATGGGAAATACCCGGCTTAGCAGTAGTGCGTGTGAGAAGGACCTTGGAATACTAGTGGATCGCAAGTTGAACATGACCCAGCAGTGTGATGCTGCGGCAAAAAAGGCAAATGCGGTTTTGGGCTGCATAAACAGAACTATAGTTTCCAGGTCGAGGGGAGTAATAGTCCCACTACATTCTGCATTAGTCAGGCCTCATCTGGAATACTGCGTTCAGTTCTGGGCGCCTCATTTTAAGAAAGATATAGACAAGTTAGAGTGGGTTCAGAAGAGGGCGACGAGGATGATAGCCGGTATGGAGAACAAGTCTTATGAGGAAAGGTTAAAGGAACTTGGCATGTTCAGTCTGGTGAAGAGAAGGCTGAGGGGTGACATGATTGCACTCTTTAAGTACCTGAAGGGCTGTCACATAGAGGAGGGTACAGATTTGTTCTCTGCTGCCCCAGAGGGTAGGACTAGGTCTAATGGTTTTAAGTTGCAGGAGCGTAGATTCAGACTGGACATTAGAAGGAACTTCTTGACAGTAAGGGCAGTTCGGCAATGGAACCGACTGCCTAGGGAGGTGGTGCGATCCCCTTCGCTGGATGTCTTCAAGCAGAGGCTGGACAGCTATCTGCGGGAGATGCTCTAGCTGTGGATTTCCTGCTGTGAGCAGGGGGTTGGACTCGATGGCCTACAAGGCCCCTTCCAACTCTCTGATTCTATGATTCTATGATAAAACCTTAAAAGATAAGGAATGCCTCCCCTGTTCTTGCTGAGCCTCCCTCCCTGCCACCCTTTGGCTGCTTGGCAAAGGGCTCATGCCTTCCCCGGGTAGGTCTTGAACCCTTCTCCCAGGAAGGGCCTGTGCGCTTGGCCCTGCAGCTCCCCTGCCAAGCGAGCCCTGTGCGCACTGCAAGCTCCTCCGTCCTTCCCTTTCTGCTCTGAAGTGGCTCTTTCATCAGGAGCGCACAAGGGGATTCATACTCGTGCTTGGAGGGATGCCTGGAGGGTTGGAGGGACTCACAGCACCGGGCTCATGGCCTGAGGGAATGCAGGCATTGTGGTGCTGCTGCTGTGCATGTTGTGATGCAGGGAAGGGTGCTGCAGAGTGTCCTTGGTGCAGTGTTTTCATTGGCTGTCTGCACGTGGGCCTCATGGCCAGAGCCCTCTTGGATTGGTGGGCTACGGTTGTGTTCTCAGAAACACCGGATGCCATTTTTACACCATTTTCTGGTTTTTCTGGTTGCATGTTTTCCCACTCCCAGGGTGAAATACGGCAGTCTTTGTCCTGGGACAGCAGCCATGTTTCCCTCTCTCCCACCACCAAGCATATTCCTCTGTTGCTGTGCTTTTATTGCCATCAGCTGCCTTTGAGAAACACAGAGTACAAATTGCGTTCTGAGAATCCTGTCTGAAGATGATACCACATTTATTTTTCTAGGACACATTATCAGTTTGCAACCTAAGCTCAGCCTGTTTGCAAGCAAATTGAAAAAAATGGAAATGGACTGCCTTCAAGACGATCCTGACATATGGCGACCCTATGAATAGGGTTTTCATGGTAAGTGGTATTCAGAGGGGGTTTACCATTGCCTCCCTCTGAGGCTAGTCCTCCCCAGCTGGCTAGGGCCTGCTCAGCTTGCCAACAGCTGCACAAGCCGGCCCCTTCCTTGTCCGCAACTGCCAGCTGGGGCAAACGGGCTCCTTGGGACTATGCAGCTTGCCCATGGCTGCACAGGTGGCAGGGCACGTAAGCCCTGAGCCACTCCCTGTGAGGTGATCTTTAGCTGGCCCTTGATACCCAGGAGACATGAGCTGGGATTTGAACTCACAGACTCTGGACGCCCAGCCAGGCTCTCCTCCTCACTGTGCTATAACAGCTGTTTCCCACCACACAGCATAAGCAGAATTTGGGATCCCTCTGTTGCTGTTTTATTGTCATTAGCTGCCTTTGAGAAACACAGGTTACAAACTGTGTTCTGAGAATCTTGTCCGAAGGTGATACCACATCTATTTTTCTGGGACACATTACGAGTTTGCAACCTAAGCTCAGCCTGTTTGCATGCAAATTAGTCTGCATTAATTAGTCTGCTGGGAGAAAACAAAGCACTTTTTAAAATTTTGCATAAATGCAACTTGCAATCCTCCCATAATGGATTTCTCCATTGCTCAGAATGGAAACTCCTCCGTTCTGAGATTTCTTGGAGCCAACAAAAGCGTTTATTTCTACAACTAGATACATGAAGACAGCCAGGCTACTCAAGAAGTCCCAGAAGGGCTTCACATCCTGCCCTACACAGAACTCTGTCCTGGACTGGGAGGAGGCCCCTCCTGAATGCCTCCCGCCCTTCTGGAATGTTAGGAGGAGGGGCTTGCGAGTGAGGAAGAGATGGAGGAGGCCCTCCTGGCATCTGAGCGAGGGAGGCGCCTCCTTCCTCCAGATATTTTGGGCACCTTCCTGATCCTTCAGGAAATCAAAGAGAATTATGAAATAAAACAGGTAATGTAGCACAAGATGTGTCTAATAACAATAACAATGGCAAGCTGAAAATTCCCAAGAGCTGCGCCTGAGTCCAAGAACTGCTGTTTTGCTTTCTACGTTTCAAAGATGGCAACTCCTGCTGCTTATCTTGGCCGAGGCACAGTGAGGTTTGGTGGGCTAAAGGAGAATGAAGAGGAGGAGGGAGAAGGTGAAATTAGGATCATTTGAGGTGGAAAAAAGTCCATGCTGAAAGATAGCAGGTGCATCGCCGTGAGCACTGTAGAAAGCCCAGCCTGGGGAGGGCAAATGCATAGATAGTTGAGATGTCCTCCATAGGGTGGGATGGGCACTTTCCTTCACCCAGAGGGCATTACTTCGGGGATTATTCTTACCCAACAGCTTGTGCTTCTTCACGACCACAATTCCTGGGTGTTAGGGTAGAATATGCTGGGGTTTGAGTATGTGAATTCACCATATCCAGGCACCATTTTCAGCAAGCTTTTTCACCAGTGCCCAAAACTACACTTCTGCTTTTTCCAGTCATGCAATACGGATAACTATTCTGTATCCAAACAACTGAAAGCTACTGTATCAAAAGCAGTGTGGTATAGTGGTTACAGTGACAGAATAGGAAGACCAGGGTTCAATCCCACTCATAAAGTTCACTGGGTGATGTTGAGCTAGTCACTGTGTCTCAGCCTAATCTACCTCAAAGGAGCTGTTGTGAGGATAAAATGAGGAAGGGCAGAACCATGTACGCCATCTTGAGCTCCTTGGAAGACACGTGGGATATAAATTTAATAAATGAACAATAAACTTTCAACACAAGTAATTCCCATCTATAACATACAGATTTCTTCAATGGTCTGATGATGCCTCTGTCATTATATTTCTAAGAAACACATTCTTCAAACTTAAATTCAAGTAAGATTTGCAGCCCAATGCTATGCATCATTATTTAAAAGTCAAGCTTACTCGCAGATAACTATCTTTTTAGAGCCGAAAGGTGGAACACAAATGTTTTATAAATAAATTATAAATATGCATAGGATTTTATTGTATGGAAATAGAAAAGGACAACAAAATGGGAAGAACAAGAGCCCTATTCTAAAAGGTTAGAGAAATGAAAGGGAAATTTAAACCACGAGTAGGGATGTTGAATAATCAACAGGGGAACACACTGACTAACCGAGATGAAATGAAAGGAAGATGGAAGCAATACACTGAAGAACTCCATAAAAGAGATGCAAGGATGACAGACTCATTCATGGAGGAACCGTATGATGAAGAACCAGAAATTTTAGAATGTGAGGTGAAAGCTGCTCTTAAAATTCTTGGAAGAAACAAATCACCAGGAACAGATGGCATACCAATAGAGTTGCTACAAGCTACTGAGACTGAATCTGTCCAAATTTTGACAAATATTTGTCAAGAAATATGGAAAATTAAATAATGGCCCACAGACTGGAAGTGTTATATATATATCCCAATTCCAAAGAAAGGGGATCCCAGGGAATGCAGTAATTATCCAACTATTGCCTTAATATCCCATGCAAGTAAAGTAATGCTCAAGATTCTACAACAAAGGCTCTTACCATATATGGAACGAGAAATGTCAGACGTCCAAGCTGGATTTAGAAAGGGAAGAGGCACCAGAGATCACATTGCAAACATACGTTGGATAATGGAACGGACCAAGGAATTTCAGAAGAAAATCACCCTGTGCTTTATAGACTACAGCAAAGCCTTTGATTGTGTAGATCATGAAAAACTATGGAATGCTTTAAAAGAAATGGGGGTGCCACAGCATCTGATTGTCCTGATGTGCAACCTATACTCTGGACAAGAGGCTACTGTAAGGACAGAATATGGAGAAACCGATTGGTTCCCCATCAGAGAGCGTGTGAGACAGGGGTGTATTTTATTACCCTATTTGTTTAATCTGTACGCAGAACATATCATACGGAAAGCGGAATTGGACCAAGATGAAGGAGGTGTGAAAATTGGAGGGAGAAACATCAATAATTTAAGATATTCAGAAGATACCATACTCTTAGCAGAAACCAGTAATGATTTGAGACGAACGCTGATGAAAGTTAAAGAGGAAAGCACAAAAGCAGGACTACAGCTGAATGTCAAAAAGACTAAAGTAATGACAACAGAAGATTTATGTAACTTTACAGTTGACAGTGAGGACATTGAACTTGTCAAGGATTATCAATACCTCTGCACAGTCATTAACCAAAATGGAGACAATAGTCAAGAAATCAGAAGGTGGCTAGGACTGGGGAGGGCAGCTGTGAGAGAACCAGAAAAGGTCCTCAAATGCAAAGACGTATCACTGAACACCAAAGTCAGGATCATTCAGACCATGGTATTCCCGATCTCTATGTATGGATGTGAAAGTTGGACAGTGAAAAAGGCAGATAAGAGAAAAATCAATTCATTCGAAATGTGGTGTTGGAGGAGAGCTTTGCGCATACCATGGACTGCGAAAAAGACAAATAATTGGGTGTTAGAACAAATTAAACCAGAACTGCCACTAGAAGCTAAAATGCTGTTCACCGCCCAGAGAGCTATTCGCTATGGGCGGTCTATAAATAAAATAAAATAAATAAAATAAAATAAATAAATGATGAAGCTGAGGCTGTCATACTTTGGACACATCATGAGAAGACATGCTTCACTAGAAAAGACAGTAATGCTGGGGAAAACAGCAGGGAGTAGAAAAAGAGGAAGGCCAAACAAGAGATGGATTGACTCCGTAAAGGAAGCCACAGACCTGAACTTACAAGATCTGAACAGGGTGGTTCATGACAGATGCTCTTGGAGGTCACTGATTCATAGGGTCCATAAGTCTGGACTGGAAGACAAGTAACAACAACAACATGCATAGGATTAAACACTTACTCGGGAGTATGGATGGGCGAGAAATTCAATTCAGTTCGCATTTCCAGCCAAATTATCAAATTTGCACTTTCTAAAACAATATGAGAACCGAAACACAGCCATCCTTGAAATCTGCACTTATTTGAATTTTGCAATGCAGTTTGCCAACCGATGTTTACAAAAGTGCATATGTTAGAGGACAGTGTGCATAAAAGTGAATATATGAGTGAAAATAACATATAAGAATGCATGGCAAGAAATTGCTTGCAGAAATGTGAACATTAGTCAGAACTGCATACCAAAATTTGTTTAAGAGAAATTCACACTAAAATGCTGGAGAATTTTCATGAGGATTCTTAAAAAAATTCACAAATTGCTATAGAAATGTGAGGAACTGAATTTAATATTGGGAAAATGAAAAACAGAGAATTGAAATTGAAGATTTTTCCATCCCTACTTGGGAGTAAGCTGTACTGAGCTCAGAGAAACATACTCCTGAGTAAACATGCATAAGATTGCATTGTTAAGCTGCATAGACACCAGGGCTGGTTCTAAAGGCACTGGTCCGATGGCCTCTGGAGCTACAGGGGGCCCCTCAGCCACCCCTCCGCTCCCCTTCCGCAATCCGCGGCCCCCCACGCCCCCCACCTACCTGTCTGCTGTCTTTTACCATTGCCCTTAACAAAGATGGTGGCCGTGGTTTCCCTAAGGTGTTGAAGCCCCTGCCACCATCTTAGTTGATGGCAGAGATGCGCACGCGTAGCACACACATGTGCCATCAACAAAGATGGCGGCAGAGGCATCATCCCCTTAGGGAAAGCACGGCCGCCATCTTCGTTAAGGGCAATGGTAAAAGACAGCAGATAGGTAGGTGGAGGGCCGCGTGTGTGCGTGCGTGTGTGCATGCACGTGCACACACGCAGAGACACACATGCCAGGGCCCAGGGCAAGCTGATGCCCAAGGGCCCCGCCGGCATGCCTGGAGCCGGCCCTGATAGACACCATACATTTAAAGCTCATTGAAAGCACATTATTTTCCTCAGAGAATCCTGGGAACTATAGTTTTTAGAGATGTTGGGAATCATCACTCTAAGAGGGATAAACTACAGCTCCCAGAATTTATTGGGAGAAATAATATGCTTTCAGTTTATGGGGTGTGCAATGTTCAGTGATGAGCAAATAGTGATAGCTTCGTTTTAATAGATCTTGTCTTTTTCTCTCTTTTTTGTTTACAGGGTTAGGCTGAATATGCATAAACCTCTTCAGGGCACAGGGTGTACTTTTATGGGGCCAGAATGTGTGCATTTTGATGCCTTTTCTCAGATCTGCATCAGATCTTTGACATCAAATTCGCTCCCCACAACATAGTTAGGGCTTCTTTCTCCTTCACTACTTGCTCCTAGCCAATCAGGGATCACAGAGTGAATGTAAAGATGGCCACTCAGATTTGACTATAGCTCAGTTCATCTGACCAAACTGAGTCCTTTGCCAAACTGGTGGCAGTTGTAGTTCAAAACATCTGGAGGGCACCAGGTTGGGGAAGGCAGTTGTAGTGAATACTTTTTATTCTGCCTTATTCAGGGAGATGAAACTAATGAGCTGTAGTCCTAAAACTGAAATACCTTAAATGGAGAAAAATGGGGTGATAAATACTACACTACCCCTAGAAAGTTCAATGTTAACTCAATTCCCCTCCTTCACTACTGGGTTTTCTATCTGTGTGCCTGTTTAGTCAATTTTAGATGTTTGAAAGGATCTGCTTTGGTCACAGCCTAGCAATCTCTTTCAACTTGGGAGTCAACTTCCCGATTTTAGGCTAAGGGCCAAGGTTCAAGTTAGGGGCAAGTCATATATGTGTCAAAATGAGAAATGTCTTTTGGGGTCACATATACTTTTGACTTCAGAGCTGTTTTCTGTTAGCTGTAAAATTAATAGGTGGGAACGAGATTTATTTGTCCCTGTAGCATGTTAGTTGCTTGTTAGGTTAAACTCGCTGATTTTCTTGTACAAAAGTGCTAGTTAAAATAATCGCCCTGGAAACATTCCCCCGGCGTTCATCCATCTTCTGGAATCACAATTTCTGAATGGCTAAGCATGAAAAAACATGCAACAAAACAAGCAGGCAGAAAATGAACCTTTGACTCAGGAGTCTGTAGGAGGCCACAAGCCTAACAGTGCAATCCTATACCTGTGTCTATTCAGAAGCCCCACTGAGTTCGGTGGGACTTACTCTCAGGTCAGTAAGGCTGCAATCCTACACACACTTTCTTGGGATTAAGTCATTGAACTCAATGGGGTTTACTTCTGAGTAGACATGTATAGGATTGCACTGCATATAGATTTATATCTCGCCGTTCCACCCAAAAGGAGCCTAGGGTGGCAAACAACACACTAAAAGATTTTAAAACATATTAAAATTGAACATCTTTTTTTAAAAAACCAACTTTTAAAACATTTCAAAAAGCAATTCCAGCACAGACTGGGATAATATCTCTACTTAAAAGGATTGTTGAAAGAGAAAGGTAAAAGATAACAGAGATGGCACCTGTCCAATATTTAAGGGGAGGGAATTCCATGCAGTAAGATAACAGGATTTATAACTGTTGCTTGTTCTTGTTTTCTTTTGGCCCTTTTGCGTGGAGCGCAAAGTTCTCAGTAAGATTGCTTAGCTCAAACTGCTTTCTTTTATTTTAAAAAAATGCAAGAATAATGGATATTTCTCTAATTCAGTTGTTTATTTTAAAACTTTCCCAGATATTTCTTTCTTTCTTTAGAATATTCTTCTACTCACGTTTCCACTAGTTGGGATCCAAAAGATGGCTTAACAGAAATGTCAATAAGATTAACATAAAACCAGAGCTTGGACAAGTTACTATTTTGAACTACAACTCCCATCAGCCCCAGCCAGCATGGCCACTGGATTGGGCTGATGGGAGTTGTAGTTCAAAAAAGTAACTTTTCCAGGCTGTGTATAAAACCAATAAAAGACATGTAAAAAAGAACGGCAGACAACTATTGCAGAGCAGCCATAAAAAAACAAGAAAAGACAGGGATCACTCATTTTTGTAAGCCAATAGCAAGACCTTAAATTTGGTGTGGTAGCATATCAACAGCCAGTGCACTTTGTTCAGCACATGTCTTAGGTGCTGTTGATAGGGCATCCCTTCAACAGCCTTGCTGCTGTGCTCTGCCTTAGTTGCAGCGTCCAGACTGCGTCCATTGCAGAAATTTAATCGGGAGGTTACCAATGCCTGATCCAGGAACAGCTGTAGATGTTCCTGCAGCTGAAGCTGGCAGAAAGCACGCCTAGTCCCTTGGGCTTCCAGTGACAGAGATGGACCCAGGACTGGGGGTCCTCCTCCTTCAGAGTGAGTGCAACCCCATCCAACACAGGCAACTGACCTGTTTCCCAGATCTAGGAATCACTCACCCACAGTTCCTCCATCTTGCCAGGATTCAAGCTCAGTTTACTGGCCCTCATCTGCTGCACACAGGCACCGGTCCAGTTCCTACATGGTCACACCTTATTCAGATGTTCTAGAGAAACAGAGTTGGGTGTCATCTGCATACTAATGACACCCTGCTCCAAATCCCTTAATGACCACTCCCAGCAGCTTCACATTTATCATGCTGTGCGGAACCCCATAGCATAACTACCAGAGGCCCAACAAACACTCTCCCTAAGCTGCACTCTGGAACAGACCCTGAAGGTAGGAAGGGAAGCAATGCGAAACACTGCCCCTAGCACCCATCCCACAAAGCTGGTCCAGCAGGGTACCATGGTCAGTGGTATCAAAAGATGCAGAGAGATTTAATCTCCCTCCCTCCCTCCCTCCCTCCCTCCCTCTCTCTCTCTCTCTCTCTCTCTCTCTCTCTCTTTCTAAAAAAAAATGTCGTCCATCAGGGTGACCAAGTTCAGCCCTGAATCCAGACTGGAATGGGTCTGGATAATTGGAATCTTCCAAGTGTGGCTGCAGTTGCCTCACCACCACCCTCTCAATCACCTTCCCTGAGGGTCACTAGTTGCTTACCTGTGCCCCAAACAAATACTATACCTTGCACCTCTACCATCAAGTGGCAAGTCGTTGTGCAGGGGCCCACGATGAGTCCATATGAATGTCAATCACAGCGAGCATTTCAAATGCAAAATAAAATCAAATGAGACCATGAAATCAACAAGCCTCCTCAAAACGTTCTAACATCATGAACACTCGCAAATAGGTGCTTTAGATTTGTGTTGTTGCTGGTGTTGCCTGCTGACATCCCCCCTCTCTTTGTTATCTAAAACATTTTTATCTCTCTCTTTGGCCAAAAAAAAATTTTTTAAGGCTCCCAGAGCAGCTTACAAATGTCAGTGGCGGAGTGAGGCAAGTGTCACTTTGATGGTGGCAAGAGTCTGGCTGATGCAACAGGAAAGGTGCTACAGCCGGCTATAAGGGGCAAGGGGTTGGATTGCAGCCTTAATGATTTATCGTAATTGAGGAAGGTATTTTTGTTTTGTTGTCATTTGTGGATATTTTGTTAATATGATAATATGTGAAATGGATCCTTTAATTTTGCCAATTGCTTATTTTTTGTTATATTTTTAAAAATGAAATGGAACTTGGCAACTCAGGAGTTGGTTTTGTTGATTGTCATCCCATTGTGTCTCTTTGGGCTGCATCCAACTTACGTTTACACAAACTGGACCCACTGAAATTGATTACCCTGGCTAACCTTGTTCCATTAATTTCAGTGGGCCTACTTTGAGTACGTTGAATACAACCCTTTCTAACTATCCCTAACCCTGGACATCTTCAGCAGAACCCTTCCTGGGTTTATTCTCCTTTTGAAGAAATTCAGGAAGGCAGCAAGAGACAGCAACAAGCAAAGTCTCCCTGGAAGATGCTCAGGATGATGCAAGGAGGGCTGTGTTGGGCTATGTTGCTACCCAAAGAATCAAACAGGGAATGAAAGGGTTAACTATGTAACAGATTAGAGAAGGATTGCATCAGCCACACAGCTGAACATAATGAGCCCTAATCAGCCCAAGGGCAATAAAGCATGGGAACAGGGAACAGCGTGTGTGGGGGTGAGAGACGGAGTTAGGAATTGGATTAAGTGTATGGTGTATGTGTGTACTGTTTTGTCACCAAGAACTTTATGCAACAAAGTAAAGCTCTTCCTAAATACCTGTTCCTGTGTATCTGTGGATTCTTGCTGGAACGAGACGTAAGAGGGCTGGACCAGACCGGGACTCTGTATGGGAAACCTACCTCCTGGGAACTCTAGCACTCTAAACAACCAACAAAGGGTTATGGGCCCAGCCTAGAGGCCCAGCTACAAGAGCCAGATATCGGAGGAGAGGTGAGACACACACTAAAAGAAAGCTCTGACTGAGGTGGCGGAGAGGAGGTGGAGATGGCGATGTTGTATCCATCAGCAATGCCCCTGGAGCGCCTTAATGAGTCGAATATCACAAGCTGGAAGGTCCGGATGGAGATGCTGTGATATGTGCATTAGAAGCAATGCCAGATCAGGAGTTAACAATGGACTATGTATCAGGCAAACTACTACAGGAATGGGACCGCCGCCAGGAAAGGACGGCACACGGGTGTATGCGGTAAGAAGATGCTTCAAATGCAGGTCAGACCAACATCTAAAAAGAGACTGTAGAGCGCATAACAAAGAAAGATGCGAAAAAGAACTTTTTTCGCTGCGAGTTGTGACAACCGGGAAAAACAAAGGAGGAAAGCAAACATGGGTGGTGGATTCTGGATCCACTCATTTTCTAGTGAATGATAAACAGCAGTTCCAGATGCTCTCTCCTGTTTGTGAGCATGTCCTTTTGGCAGACGGAACAAAAAGGGAGGTACTGGGAAGGGGCACTGTTTATCTTGCATGTTTAAATACTCTGATTACTGATGTACTGTACGTGCCACAGATAGAGACAAACATCATGTCAGTGGCTAAACTTACCAAAATGCAATATAATGTGGCATTCTATAAAGGGGTATGTGAAATAAGAAAAAGGGGAAAGGTGTACGTAAAAGGTAAAATGGTAAATTCCTTGTTTGTAATAGAGCAAACACAAGAACCAAGAGCGAAACTCATAGCAAACAAACCTCCCCATAATGGTTGCATACATGAATATCACAAAAGGTTTGGGCATATAAGTTTCTCCACTTTGGACATAACGTCTAGACATAGTGCAGACGTTCAATTCAAGCATTGTGATAATTACATTGAATGTGAAATATGTAAGCAATATAAAGCAATAGCGGCACCTGTAAACAAGTGTAGTGACCGCAAAGCTTCCAGAGCCTTTGAACTCCTATACATGGATTTGGCAGGGCCATTCCGCAAATCCAAAGGAGGTGCCAGGTATTATATGTTGCTTGTGGACCAATTCACTCGGTATGGTTTTGTATACCTGCTAAAGGCAAAGAGTGAGGCGGAACAATACATCAAACAGTTTGTTAAGTGGGCAGAAGCCAAACACAGAGTAAAAGTAGCTGAGTTACACTCAGACAGAGGTGGGGAATTCCTGCCTGATTCTCTAACGAATTTCCTTCATGAGAGAGGTATTAAACACTCTCTCACCGCCCCATTTTCTCCTCATCAGAATGGAACCACTGAAAGGAGAAATAAATATTTGCAAGAAATGGTACGTGCTATGATAAATGATTGTGACTTAAGCACTGCATTTTGGGGTGAAAGTCTTATGTATGCCAACTATGTACAGAATAGGCTATTTTCCAGTCCCATAAACATGACTCCCTATGAGAAAATGTACGGCTGTAAGCCCAAGCTAAGCCATATCCAACCCTTTGGAGCAACTTGTTGGGCATACGTGCCAAAAGCCCAAAGAAAGGGGAAACTTGCTCCTAGAGCAATAAAAGGGAATATATTAGGATATGAGAATTCTGCTTACAGAGTGTGGGACCCAAATAAACGACGTGTAATAAACTGAAGAAGTGTATACATGAGTAAACAGGATTGGAACTCTCATAATAACCAGGTTGATATGGGATTCACTGTAAATGGTGATACAACCCAAACCGAAACACCCCCAAAGGCTGTAAGTGAAAGCCAGCCTGCTGAAAGAGTAAAGCAGGATGAGGCTGACGGGAAAAACGCTGGCAGCAGCGGCATAGAAGCGGTTAAGCAAGAAATAGTGGAAGCAGACGCTGCTAGCAGCTCAGAACAAAAAGAAACCGGATTGCAGGCAGAAATACTGGGGAATGCTACTCCAGTACAAGGGCTGCGCAGATCACAGAGGGCTACTCGAGGTAAAGCACCGGAGCGGTTTCGAGTGCAGGTAGCAGAGGCAAGGTGTGAGATAATAGAGCCTACCTCTTATGATGAGGTAATGAGACTTCCTAGTGCGGACATAGACAAATGGCATGCAGCCATGCAGGAAGAACTCAACGCTATGGAAAGAAATTGCACATGGACGTTAGAAACACTGCCTCCCGACAAGAAATTAATCGGGTGTAAATGGGTGTTCAAAATTAAAGAACTAATACTGGCAGTGTGCAGTGGTATAGAGCGTGTCTGGTGGCAAAGGGGTTCCATCAAATACATGGGGAGGATTATGATGCCGTATTTGCCCCGGTAATACACCATGAGACTATACTGCTTGTGCTGAAAGTGGCTGCCATGGGTAAAAAGCAGGTGTTCCATTATGATGTAAACACAGCATTCCTATATGGGGAGTTAACTGAGCAAATATATATGGAACAACTGCAAGGCTTTGATGATAAAACCGGACGTGTATGTCGGTTACAGAAATCATTGTACGGGTTGCATCAGAGGGCTGGACCAGACCGGGACTCTGTATGGGAAACCTACCGCCTGAGAACTCTAGCACTGTAAACAACCAACAGGCTGGGCACTTCATCTGACCCCAAATACTCCCCTCACACTGAGTGCACAGACCCAGACAATCCTGCCTCTTCCAGGTGCCTGGGGTGGAATGCAATCCTATAGTCTCTCTGTGTACAAGCAGCTCAGAGTGATTTCACTTTGAAGCTGCTGTACTTGCCTACACCATCAAAACTCTGTTGGCAACATGTCCCTTTCTCTAGCTGCTGCAGGAACCGTAGCCTGCCCTTCCCCCGCCCCAATGCACAAAATCCCACAGGAAGGCCAGGCGTAGCAATCCTCATGGCAGATTCTTATGTTTGACCAAACAGTAAAGAGAGAAGGAGAGACCATCCAAGAGCAATCTCCAAGGGACCCCAGGCCATACTTAATCATGGAGTTAAGAAGCAGGTTCATGCTATCCAGACATTATGTCACTGGAGCCAGAATGCCAAGAGGGTTCCACACTCTCGTTTTGCATCTCATGACATGCCATTTACATCACAGGACGCTCACCCACCTCCTTCAGAGCCTCACTCCATAAATCACATTGATGTCACTTGGGAGCTCAGAACAGGATCCAGAGGCCTTCCTTCTGATGGGGGTACAAGGACTACAGGAGCTCTTACTTCTATTTGCCCAAGCAGAAGGAGGAACAAGACTGTCTTTGAAGGCAGAGACTGCTCTCTCAGCCGCTACTCATCCTGGTGCCTGTATGAGGCCTCCAGGATCAGAGGCAGCCCTCTTCCTCCCCAGTGGCTGGTGGCATTGGGAGATGCCACACTGTTTTTGGGCCAGGGAAGAATCAAAGTTGGAAATGGGTGCCCTGGAAGAACAAAGGGCAGGGAGCAGGCTGTGGTGGGGAGCTTTTGCTGTGACTCACACAGTGCATCTTAAGAAACTCGCTCCAAGTTTCCCAAGCACTGCAGCAGTTCACCTTAGGATTCATTCACATTGTTCCAAGTTGTCCTAGTTCTAGACAACCATTTGGAAAGATTTTTCCAGGGCGCTTTAGAGTAAATATCTGTTTATAGCAGCAGCCTCACCGTATCCAAACAACTCTTGATTGCTTTCATATTGTCTCTCTATCTTGCCTCAGATGCCCTGGTAACAATGTTCCCAGGATACACAACTCACACAAGACACCATTTGGAGGTAATTTCTTGTTACTGCTGCTAGTGTAAACATCTTCCTGGATTCTCCCCATAAAAAGAACCTTTTATTGAAAACATTCCGGCCAGACGCCGCTGTTTGTCAGTGACACATTGCAGCAGGCAGAAGCTGTGGAGGTCTTCCTCTGGCATTTGCCAGGAGAGGACTTCACCTATATAGGGCCAAAGGTTCCCGAGAGAAGGCACAGAATTGCTCAGCTGGGAGAGGAGGACCCTGGGCATCCTGTTGTCCAGCCTCCTCCTCTAATACATATAACCCCAAAAACAACACTGAAAGGAGGTGTGGGTTTCCACAATTTCCGGGCAGTTTATCCCATGGGTGAAATGTTCTTACCATGAGTAAGTTCTTCCAAAGTTCAAGAAGGACCATAACTCAGTGTCAGAGCATCTGCCTTGCATATTTAATGTTTTAGTTTGCTATTGAGATTGGTTGTTTTTGTTATTGTACATCACTTTGGAGAAGGGCTATAGCTCAGTGGTAGAGCATCGACTTGGCATGCAGAAGGTCCCGGGTTCAATCCCAAAGGCATCTCCAGGTAGGTCTGGAAGAGAACTCTGTCTGTGTTAGAGTTTTTCATGTGTACATATTGTATGTTGCAGTGGAGTGCAGAAATAACTGGTCTGTTAAGGCTGATAGTTGAAAGAATAAAGAAACTTAAGGTTTATTACTACCAAGTGGCAAAGCCATGCAGCTTCCACTCAGGGAGCCATTACTAACTGACTGAGAACAAAGACAGGAAGACAAGGGAGGGAGTGGAGGAGCAAACATGCAAAAACAACAAACACTTCAGAGGAGGAATCAGGAGAGGGCAGAATAGATTGCCTTTCTGTCTGTCTCCCTTACACTGGTTCAGTTCACTTGTAACATGCATTGGTGTTTTATTTCCAACAGTCTGAAACCCCAGAGACCCTCTGCTAATACTGGGCTATTTATTTATTTACATATTTCTGATCTGTACTTTCATAAGAATATATCAAGGTGGAATACAACATATAAAAATAAAATCTGCAAAAGCAACCATAAAAACACGGTTAAAAACATCAGTCAGACATCAACACATGCAGGTTGGTTAAAAAGAGAAAATTCAACTTGCCTATATTGTCTAAACAATATGGTTTTCAAAAGATGTCTGCAAGAAGAGAGAGCTGATTCCTGTCGAACTTCTACTGGCAGAGAGTTCCACAGGGCAGGGCCTGCCACTTTCAAAACTTGGTCCCTGGGATGACCAACCAAAGCTCAGGGACATGGGAACCCACAAAAGTGCCCCAGCAAAGGTGATCAAGGTGCAGCATAAGGGATTAGCTGGTCCTTAAAGTCCTTTGGGCCCAAGTTGTTTAGGGCTTTGTGAATTAACACAAGTATTTTGAACCTGGCCTGGTAGCAAATCGACAACCACTGCAGCTCTCTCAGCAGCAGAGTAACATGTTGCCAGTATTCTGCTCCTGTGGGCAGTCCGGCTGCTGCATTCTGGACTAGTTGGCTCCTCCAGACCAGATACAAGGGCAGCCCCATATAAAGCATTTTACAGTTATCAAGCCTTGAAGTTACCAATGCATGGACCACTGAGATCAGACTGTTGTGATTTAGGAACAGTTGAAAGCACTCCTGACATCAAGATCACTTGGGCCTCTATTACATAATTATGGCTTGACCCAGCAAGGCAGCTTCTGCATTCAAATGTCTAGCCAATATTTTACTTATTACTCTTCTACCCCACCTTTCTTCCAGTTTCACAACAGAACTCAAGACAGGTGGTCTGCCATCCAAACACAGACCAGAGGCAGGTATGTCCAGGATGTTTACAACATGATGCGCCATCTGATCATGCTCTGGGAACATCTCATTTTAAATGTTAAGCCCATTCACATCTCGTCTTAGCCCCGGCAGACACGAGGAGCAATCATTCTTCTGGCAAAGTAATTTTAAACATTTGAAAACAGCCTGCAGCACCCCCACTTACTCATCTCAGCAAAAACCTCCTAGTTCCTCTTCCCCAACCAGGCACCCTCCAGATGTTTTGGACTGCAGCTTCCATCATCATACAGCTATGCTGGCTGGGGCTGATGGGAGCTGGCATCCAAAATATCTGGAGGGCACCAAGTTGGAGAAGGCAGCTCTAGCATTTCCTCTTGGGAATTGCAAAGAACACTCAAAACCCCCACAGTATCCCTTGAGACATATTGCTCATCTTCCTGAACCGTCTGTAAAATTTCCTCAAGTATTTTGCTATGAGAGAAAGAAACTCCCCCCCCCACGTTGCTTGGCCCAGTGGAATGACCATTCTTATGAGCCCTGTTCGCCCAGATGTGTGCGCAGGCTAAGCTCGGGAGGGGACCGCAGTGTGAAACCTGCTCCTGGTGACCTTAGAATGCCCTCTTAGAATCTGAAAAGTGGGGAGGCACAGAAGAGAGAGAGGAAGGTGAGAATCGGAAAAGGAGATTGGGGGCAAAGGAATTAAAGGAAGGCAAGTGGAAGGGAAAAAGAAAGAAGCAGATAAAACAGCCCTCAGCCAGCAGTGAAGAGCAAACCGCTGCAGGAGGGACCAGCAATAATCATTGCAACTAACTGTGGGTTAAGAAGAGCTGAAGTACCGTAACCGTAATACCTGATGGGACGCCTCTCCCGACACGAACCCCCCCGTACACTCCGCTCAACATCCAAGGCCCTCCTGCGGGTGCCTACTCCGAGGGAAGCTGGGAGGATGGCAACAAGGGAAAGGGCCTTCTCAGTGGTGGCCCCCAAATTATGGAATGATCTCCCTGACTAGGTACGCCTGGCGCCATCACTGTTATCTTTTCACTTTCCTCTTCTCCCAGGCATTTTAGCATGTGTTTTTAAATTGTTTTTTTTAAGTGTTTTTAAATTTGTATGTTTGTATATTTGTTTTTAATGTTTTTAATTGTTGTAAACTGCCCAGAGGGCTTCAGCTATGGGGCGGTATACAAATGTAAATGTAAATAATAATAATAATAATAATAATAATTTGGCCTGTAGAGATTATATGTTATTTAGTTAATGTGGTTTCCTACCAACATTCTGAAATCCAAGTCAATAGAGAAATATGCAAGGGAGATGGTCCATCTGCCTCCCCCCATCCTGAGGCATCACTGGGGTGCCCCATCCCATGTCCCCTACATGCAGCGGCTCCACTTCAGAATCCTCCCTCTGATCGGAAAGGTGCCCAATTCCACTCTGCTCTAAACGCTTAGAATTGCCCTTGAGAGCTTCCCTCTCAGTGCAAGGAGGTCGGAAGTGATATGGGGGACATTGAGGGCGGGGCTAGCATTTCCCTGCCCTCTATAAGCCCATATGCATTGACCCTGAAGGCCTGAAGAGGACTATAGCCTTATCTGCATCAGCAAACTCACATGCAGCAACATTCTCAGAGGCTGCCCCAAAATTGTGGGCCCCTCTCCCCTCTCTGCCACATGGTCCTAGACTGTGGTGGTACTCAAAATAAATTATAGGTTTGGGCTTCAGAGATGTGCCTAGCTCAGGTGCCAAGCACATAGTTAAACTATGGGATTTGACCCACAAGAGGGAGCGATGGCACCGACTTGGATGGCTTTCAAAGAGGATTAGACAAATGCATGGAAGACAAGGCTCTCAGCGGCTATTAGTCACGATGACTGTGCTCTGCCTGCATGGTTTGAGGCAGGATGCTTCTGAATCCCAGTGGCTGGAAATTGCCAGAGAGGGCCCTTGCGCTCAGGTCCTGCTTGCAGGCTTCCCATTGGGGCATCTGGTTGGCCACTGTGAGAACAGGATGCTGGACTAGATGGGTCATTAGCCTGGCTCAGCAGACTCTTCTTATGTTTTTAAGAGTAGGATACACTAAGTATTGAAAACTATATTAATCCTTCTTTCCTTTTTGTAAAATGAAATGAAGGGAGGAATGGCAGCAACAGTACAATGTGTATACCTCCCTCTGCTTTAGGGTCATCGTTGGAGGATCTTGAATGGGTGCCCTCATCTCCTCAAGTGAGGTGTGTATAGTGTCTTAATGTGCATTGCTGCTGTCAAATTTTGCTCTAGTTTATTGTTTTAATTGTGTCCCAGCACAGCCCTATACCCCAGAAGTAAGCTCCACCGAGGCACTATCAGAGAAGTGAAAAGTGGGGCTGCATAGCATCTGTGGCCCTTCAGTTCGGTTGAATTCTAACTCCCCTCAGCCCCAATCAGCATGGCCTGTGGTCTCAGGGATGATGGAGGGCCACAAGTTAGTCCCCCCCCCGGGATAGGGGATTGCAGCCTTAGATTGCTCTGACAACAACGTCTGCATGCTTGCACACACTATACATTTGTAAAACTATATTTAAAAAATCACCACTCAACAGTTTTACTCCTCCCCTCAAAAACTGCTGACATTGTTTGATCAATTAATCAGGTGCTTAACATGGGCAGTGCTGTACACCAATAAGATCACAATGTTCAGTGGACCACATCCTCCCTCCCTCAGATCATTCAGTAGGTGGCAGTGTTCTCCTGGGAAATTAGATTAATTAGCCCCCTCCCGCTCTGCGAGTTTTTCCTCAGGGCGTTTGTGCTTGTTATCCAGGTAAAATCCGCCTCTGCATTCAAGTCTGTCATATGAGCGAATAATCAGTCCCTCTAGATGGGCAATATTGCTTTAGGGTGGACGGTGGGACTCCATGTCTAGCCAGCCCTTTGGGCTCATCCACTAAGACCCCTAAAATGCAAGGTCTGAAAGGAAATAGCACACTAATTCAAACACTCGGCAATGTCCCATTCTGAACATTTATATAAATGTTATGATATATTTTCTGTATGGATTTTTAAATTCAGTTTTGTTGTGGGATGCTGATAAGCCCAATGAGGTTGTTGGCTTTTTTTAAATGCAAGCTCCACTGAGATGCATGCCCGTGTATACCTCCTATTATTTTAATTGCGCTTGCGCTGGAGAACGTTCCACTGGATTGCTGCCTTACTCCATCTTCAAATGGTAAAACCTTCGATAATAGGAATGTTAAGTTTTAGGAAAGTGTTACGGGTACAATCTAGCCAAAGTTTAAACAGTTTAAGTCCCATTTAAATCAATAGCGTTATTAAACCCATACTTTTTAATCCTCTTGCATTGAACACAGTGGGGCTTATAAATGTAAATGTACTGCCTTCAAGTCGATTCCGACTTATGGCAACCCTCTGAATAGGGTTTTCATGAGGCTGAGAGGAAGTGACTGGCCAAGGCCACCCAGTGAGCTTCATGGCTGTGTGGGGATTCAAACCCTGGTCTCCCAGGTCGTAGTCCAACACCTTAACCACTATACCACACTGTACTTAATTTGGGTGGGATCATTCCCAAAAGATTCATTATTTTTTAATTAAAAGTATTTACATGTCAAAATAAATACTGTGCTACCCTTTCGTGCCCTTTAAATTCCTCAAAACCCAGCACTGTTTATAATGGAATAACTCAATATTTGCAGCCCGAAGTTCCCAGGTTTAGTCCTCACCATCTCCAGGCAAGGCTGGCGTAGGCTCTTCTCTGTCTGAAACTGCCAACTTGTGCTGCTGCCAATCAGTGCAAACAACACTGAGCTTGAGGAACTAATATTACTGAGCCCAGTATTCCCCATCTTTTAACTGTGCTTTTGGTTTCTTTCTCCTAGGTGCAGAACTTTGCACTTGTCCCTGTTACATTTTAAAAAGGGTAGGCCTAGAAGTAGGCATTGTGAGAGCAGGGGCACAGGATATAAATTCAGAACAGCAAAATTACCACAGGCCTAACCACAAGTGCCAAAGACACTTGAAGAGAGACACTGCTTACAAGTGCCTGTACGCTAATGCTAGGAGCCTGCGAACCAAGATGGGAGAACTGGAGTGCTTGGTCTTAGAGGAGAGCATTGATATAGTGAGCATAACGGAGACCTGGTGGAATGGAGAAAACCAGTGGGATACGGTTATCCCTGGATATAAACTATATCGGAAGGACAGGGAAGGACGTATTGGTGGCGGAGTCGCTCTATACGTGAAAGAAGGCATTGAATCCAGCAAGCTCGAAACCCCAAAAGAGGCGGACTCCTCCACAGAATCGTTGTGGGTGGTGATACCATGCCCCAGGAGGGACTTAATACTGGGAACGATCTATCGTCCCCCTGATCAAAATGCTCAGGGAGACCTTGAGATGAGATATGAAATTGAGGAAGCATCCAAACTAGGAAATGTGGTAGTAATGGGTGACTTCAACTACCCGGACATAGACTGGCTGCATATGTGTTCCAGTCATGACAAAGAAGCAAAGTTTCTAGATATTCTAAATGACTATTCCCTAGACCAGTTGGTCATGGAACCGACCAGAGGGACGGCAACCCTGGACTTAATCCTCAGTGGAGACCGGGACCTGGTGCAAGATGTAAGTGTTGTTGAACCGATTGGGAGCAGTGACCACAGTGCTATTAAATTAAACATACATGTAACTGGCCAATTGCCAAGAAAATCCAACACGGTCACATTTGACTTCAAAAGAGGAAACTTCACAAAAATGAGGGGATTGGTAAAAAGAAAGCTGAAAAACAAAGTTCAGAGGGTCACATCACTCGAAAATGCTTGGAAGTTGTTTAAAAACACTATATTAGAAGCTCAACTGGAGTGCATACCGCAGATCAGAAAAGGTACCGCCAGGGCCAAGAAGATGCCAGCATGGTTAATGAGCAAAGTCAAGGAAGCTCTTAGAGGCAAAAAGTCTTCCTTCAAAAAATGGAAGTCTTGTCCAAATGAAGAAAATAAAAAAGAACACAAACTCTGGCAAAAGAAATGCAAGAAGACAATAAGGGATGCTAAAAAAGAATTTGAGGAGCACATTGCTAAGAACATAAAAACCAACAACAAAAAATTCTGTAAATACATTCAAAGCAGGAGACCATCTAGGGAGACAATTGGACCATTGGATGATAAGGGAGTCAAAGGTGTACTAAAGAACGATAAGGAGATTGCAGAGAAGCTAAATGAATTCTTTGCATCTGTCTTCACAGTGGAAGATATAGGGTAGATCCCTGAACCTGAACTAACATTTGCAGGAAGGGATTCTGAGGAACTCAGACAAATAGTGGTAACGAGAGAGGAAGTTCTAAGCTTAATGGACAATATAAAAACTGACAAATCACCGGGCCCGGATGGCATACACCCGAGAGTTCTCAAAGAACTCAAAGGTGAAATTGCTGATCTGCTAACTAAAATATGTAACTTGTCCCTTGGGTCCTCCTCCGTGCCTGAGGACTGGAAAGTGGCAAATGTAACGCCAATCTTCAAAAAGGGATCCAGAGGGGATCCCGGAAATTACAGGCCAGTTAGCTTAACTTCTGTCCCTGGAAAACTGGTAGAAAGTATGATTAAAGCTAGATTAACTAAGCACATAGAAGAACAAGCCTTGCTGAAGCAGAGCCAGCATGGCTTCTGCAAGGGAAAGTCCTGTCTCAGTAACCTATTAGAATTCTTTGAGAGTGTCAACAAGCATATAGATAGAGGTGATCCAGTGGACATAGTGTACTTAGACTTTCAAAAAGCGTTTGACAAGGTACCTCACCAAAGGCTTCTGAGGAAGCTTAGCAGTCATGGAATAAGAGGAGAGGTCCTCTTGTGGATAAGAAATTGGTTAAGAAGCAGAAAGCAGAGAGTAGGAATAAACGGACAGTTCTCCCAATGGAGGGCTGTAGAAAGTGGAGTCCCTCAAGGATCGGTATTGGGACCTGTACTTTTCAACTTGTTCATTAATGACCTAGAATTAGGAGTGAGCAGTGAAGTGGCCAAGTTTGCTGATGACACTAAATTGTTCAGGGTTGTTAAAACCAAAAGGGATTGCGAAGAGCTCCAAAAAGACCTCTCCAAACTGAGTGAATGGGCAGAAAAATGGCAAACGCAATTCAATATAAACAAGTGTAAAATTATGCATATTGGAGCAAAAAATCTTAATTTCACATATACGCTCATGGGGTCTGAACTGGCGGTGACCGACCAGGAGAGAGACCTCGGGGTTGTAGTGGACAGCACGATGAAAATGTCGACCCAGTGTGCGGCAGCTGTGAAAAAGGCAAATTCCATGCTAGCGATAATTAGGAAAGGTATTGAAAATAAAACAGCCGATATCATAATGCCATTGTATAAATCTATGGTGCGGCCGCATTTGGAATACTGTGTACAGTTCTGGTCGCCTCATCTCAAAAAGGATATTATAGAGTTGGAAAAGGTTCAGAAGAGGGCAACCAGAATGATCAAGGGGATGGAGCGACTCCCTTACGAGGAAAGGTTGCAGCATTTGGGGCTTTTTAGTTTAGAGAAAAGGCGGGTCAGAGGAGACATGATAGAAGTGTATAAAATTATGCATGGCATTGAGAAAGTGGATAGAGAAAAGTTCTTCTCCCTCTCTCATAATACTAGAACTCGTGGACATTCAAAGAAGCTGAATGTTGGAAGATTCAGGACAGACAAAAGGAAGTACTTCTTTACTCAGTGCATAGTTAAACTATGGAATTTGCTCCCACAAGATGCAGTAATGGCCACCAGCTTGGACGGCTTTAAAAGAAGATTAGACAAATTCATGGAGGACAGGGCTATCAATGGCTACTAGCCGTGATGGCTGTGCTGTGCCACCCTAGTCAGAGGCAGCATGCTTCTGAAAACCAGTTGCCGGAAGCCTCAGGAGGGGAGAGTGTTCTTGCACTCGGGTCCTGCTTGCGGGCTTCCCCCAGGCACCTGGTTGGCCACTGTGAGGACAGGATGCTGGACTAGATGGGCCACTGGCCTGATCCAGCAGGCTCTTCTTATGTTCTTATGTTCTTATTCTGTTGTTTAAGAACATAAGAAGAGCCTGCTGGATCAGGCCAGTGGCCCATCTAGTCCAGCATCCTGTCCTCACAGTGGCCAACCAGGTGCCTGGGGGAAGCCCGCAAGCAGGACCCGAGTGCAAGAACATTCTCCCCTCCTGAGGCTTCCGGCAACTGGTTTTCAGAAGCATGCTGCCTCTGACTAGGGTGGCAGAGCACAGCCATCACGGCTAGTAGCCATTGATAGCCCTGTCCTCCATGAATTTGTTTAATCTTCTTTTAAAGCCATCCAAGCTGGTGGCCATTACTGCGTCTTGTGGGAGCAAATTCCATAGTAATCCATAGTTTCCAGCCCAATGCTCCAGCCTATCAAGATCCCTTTGAATTTTGTTTCTGTTTTCCAGGGTATTCGCTGTTCCTCTCAATTTTGTATCATCTGCAAATTTGATAAGCATTTCCTGCAATTTATTCAAAATTATTCAATTTACAACCTGCTTTGCTCCAAAGAGCTTCCATGTACATCGTTCTTACTCCATTTTGTTTTTGCAACTACGTTGTGAGGTAGGTTCATCTGAGAGGTGGTCACTGGCCCAAGGTCATGGAGAGATCTTTGTAGCTGGGTGGAGGATCTGCACCTGGGTCTCCGCAGCCCTGGTCCAGCTACTATACTATACTGCCTACTCAAAGTGGCATGATCGCGTCCCCAAATTCATGATCCCTGCTGGCTCACATGTTACGTGGGTCCCCTAAATGCTGCCAGGGGCACCTTGCATCCAAGGTCAGCCATGTCTCCTTTTTAATTAGGATGAACTCTGAGTGCCTTGTGTGCGTTTTCAGTAGGAGCCTCCTGAGCTTGCTACTAAAGACCAAACAATCCCTTTGGCTGAATGTCGCAAACACAGAACATTTTTTGCAAAGTTTCATCCCATCTTCCTGAGCTGCTGCAAAGCAATGGAAATAGACTGCCTTCAAGTCGATCCCGACTTACAGGGACCCTACGAATAGGGTTTTCATGGTAAGCAGTATTCAGAGGGGGTTTACTATTGCCTTCCTCTGAGGCTAGTCCTCCCCAGCTGGCGAGGGCCTGCTCAGCTTGCCACAGCTGCACAAGCCAGCCCCTTCCTTGTCTGCAACTGCCAGCTGGGGGGCAACTGGGCTCCTTGGGACTCTGCAGCTTGTCCACGGCTGCACAGGTGGCAGGGCACGTAACCCCTGAGGCTCCAGGTAATACCATCCGTGACTACAGAAAGAATATTTCTCGGGAGCTTTGTCTCTGCTGCAGAAACAGTTACACTTTAAAAATGAGGCTCTGCCAGAGGTGCAAAACTGCCTTTTTGCAAGGTAGTTCTCTGTTTGTTGAGGGAAAGAGAGCAGATCTTGTGGATTTTGTCCAGCAGGACCAAATGTATGGGCTGGGTAACAAACACATACACAGCATTCAGTTAAAATCCTGTTAGGGCAGCTTCAGTGTCAATCTCCTACTGGCTTAACACCTTCGTCCACCAGAGCCAGCCCACAACAAACAGCCAAAGACGCTCAGGTGTGTGAATATGTATCACCCTAAGAACAGGATCGGGAACCGGCTAACACGATAAACAGGATAACATGATTACACTCAAAATGACATTCCAAGCCGACTGCCTATTTTTGTCTGGCTAGGCTGTCATTATCAAATTTGTCTGTATTTCGCCTTCAGATTCTAAAAATGACAAGAAGACACTAAAACGGACTGGATCGCTATTTTATTATCTGTTAATTTCTTCACTGCAATGACATGCCCCACTTCAGCCCTGCCAGGCCACAAGCATTGGCCTGTCTCTCGCTCTTAAATACCTGGCTGGGACACAGCTTGTGGTTATGAAGAGATGTGCTAATGGCACAACTTTCAACAATTCAACAATCCAGAGAGGGCGCTGTGTGTGTGTTCCATTTGTTTTATGATGGGTGAACAAGAAGCACCCACTATACAATAATACAAAAACCATACAAGGAAGGCCATTTCC
Organism: Rhineura floridana; assembly: GCF_030035675.1. Lineage (NCBI taxonomy): Eukaryota > Metazoa > Chordata > Lepidosauria > Squamata > Rhineuridae > Rhineura > Rhineura floridana. Next base: position 125,704,716 of record NC_084488.1, read on the forward strand.
TGGGAACCCCACTGAAGAGTTTCTTACATATTAATATTTATTTAGCATGGATGTAGAACTCCAGAATATTCAGAATGCTTCACACACATACTTTCATCAGTCCTTACTGTTGTGGTGCTAAATTTCTTAAGCAGAGAGTAACAGTGGTCTGAAATGCGAGTGTGCCAGCGTGTGCGTGCGTTTGCCTAAGAAAGCAGGCTTTTACCCTGCATTAGGATCACTGACCCTCCGTGGCGCAGAGTGGTAAGCGGTGGTAACACAGCCAAAGCTCTGCTCACGGCCGGAGTTCGATTCCAACGGAAGGAGGAAGTCGAATCTCTGGTAAAAGGGGTCAAGGTCCACTCAGCCTTCCATCCATCCGTGGTCGGTAAAATGAGTACCCGGCATATGCTGGGGGGTAAAGAAAGGCCGGGGAAGGAACTGGCAATCCCACCCCATATATACGGTCTGCCTAGTAAACGTAGCAAGACGTCACCCTAAGAGTCGGGAACGACTGGCACTATAAGTGCGGGGACACCTTTACCTTTTTAGGATCACTGAGACTTAAGACTTAGTAAAATAAGAAAAACTACTTTATTTATAGAAATACATAGTAGATAGAAAGGCATACCTAGTTCTAACTAACTAACTAAGTTGGAGGCGCAATACCCAGGCGTGGGAATTGCCCTCATGGCTAGGAGAGAGAGAGCAGAGACTAATGTGTCTCCTCTCTCTCGGACAGTGGATGAAAGAAGAGCGGAAAGGGCAGAAGGAGGAGGGGCAGATAAGCTTCCCTAAAGACGTATCAGTCTAGCGATGGAAGGAAATCAGTCAAAGCATCACAGGTAAAGGCAATCATGCCTGTCCATCTGGAGGACCCTAGCTCTATCTCCCTTCTGGAACATAAACAAAAGAACAAAACAGGAGTTGCTCTTGCCCCACTTACAACACTTACAACAACCCTGTAAGGTAGGCCAGTATTGTTCCTATATAGAGATGTACAGCTGAGGATCAGAGATTGTGTCTTTTGTTAGTTTTCAAAATTACTATCTCAAACACAGGTAGGAAGCTGCCTTGTACGTGGCCTGCCTATCTAGCCCTGACTTTGTGCTCTTGAGCAGCATCAGGTCTCCAGATCCCAGGCCAAGAGGCGTCTTTCTTAAACCAGGTCCCCAAATCTTTTCGCCAGGAGATGCTTCAGTCCTCTGTCAAATGCAGACAGCATCTTTAAGGGTGTGTGTGTGTTGTGTGTATTAAAAAACTGTCCCTTTCACAAGCAGAATTCCTAAAAGATTAAAAGGGGACAAGAAAGTGAACTGCTACCCCTTAAACATCCCCACCCCTCAAACAAGACAAATCATTTCACTCCCACCCTGAAAATAGCTGAAATGCTTCCCCAGTTCATTGTCCACAAAAGGGGAGGGTGGCAAATGCCTCTTTTGTGCAAGGCCTTATGCAGAGACACATGTACCTATGTTGGTGCTGGTAATCTGTCTCACCTTCTCAGCTGTTAACTCTCCAGTGGTTTATAGCACGGAAACTGCAACACTGAGCCCAGTCTTGCATGTAAGAGCAGGAACGAGGGAGGGAATGAAGGAGAGGATTTCAATTCTCGCATTTGCTCATTTCTTCCCCATCTTAAACCCAGTTCTTCACATTTCTGCAGCAATTTGCAATTAAAAAAAAATCCCAATGAAAATTCTTCAACATTTTAGTGTGTGCATTTCTCCTACTAAACACATTTTTGTATGCAGTTTTGACAAATGTACATATTGTTGCAAGCAGTTTCTCCTAATATTTTTTTTTTGTATGTTACTTTTACTAGTATGTTCATGTTTCTGCACATTCTCTCTCCGAACACAACACATTTTTGTAAACATTGGTTGGAGAATTGCATCGCAAAATTTGGATATGTGCACATTTTGAAGGATGTTTGTGTTTTGGTTCTCTTATTGTTTTGGAAAGTGCAGATTTGTTAGTCTCTGCTTTAAATGTAAGCTGATTCTCTCCTATCTGTAGAAGGAAGGAAGGAAGGAAGGAAGGAAGGAAGGAAGGAAGGGAGGGAGGGAGGGAGGGAGGGAGGGAGGGAAGGAAGGAAGGAAGGAAGGAAGGAAGGGGATGATTAGGAAATCCTATAATTAGGAGACCCTATTTCACAGCCAGTTCTGTTCCGCGGGGAGAAGGAAGTAGTAGGTCAGACCCTCCCGACCTGCCTCCCCCAAAATGCACACACAGGACAAGCACAGCTATCATTCCCTACTCTATATTATTGAAAAGGCTGTTGGGCTGTGCCTTTTGAATCAGATCCTGCTTCGTTGCTACCACTAAAACATAACACTGCTGAAATGTGCTGCTGTTGCAGTTGTGCAGCTGGGGAAGTCTTCCTTTTTAGGTTTCATTCGGGCAGAGTTCAACAGCTGGGGGAGGGTATGTGTGTGTGCAGTTCAAGGTGCTGGTTTTGGTGTACAAAGCCCTATACAGCTGGGGACCAGGATACCTGAAAGATCTTCTTACCCCTTACATACCCAGTCGTTCACTGTGCTCTGCAGGCAAGGGCCTCCTGCAGATACCATCTTATCAGGAGGTCTATTCCACACAACATAGGAAACGGATCTTAGGGTAGTGGCACCTACCTTTTGGAGTAGGCACCATCTCTGTTATCTTTTCAGCGCCTACTGAGAACCTTCCTTTTTCAACAAGCCTTTTAAGTGGAGACCTTATCTCAGTCTGTGTCTGTGTTGGAATTGCTTTTTAAGATGTTTTTACAGCTTTTTTTTTTAAAAAAAGATCTTTTTAAAGATGCTTTCTTTTAACATGTCTTAAGTATGTTTTGTTTCAATATATTTTAAAGTCTGTTTTTATGATGTTTTACAGTGTTTTTAGTGCTTTTGTTTGCCTCCCTGGGCTCCTACTGAGAGGAAGGATAGGATATTAAATAAATAGATAAGACAAACCAAGTCACCTCCACTCATCATTAAACCTGGAGGTTATGCCTGCAGGGCAACCCAAAAGACCCTGAGGATAATGCTATGCTTAACATTTCTTCCTTCATTTGTTTTCAGTCCTTCTCCATCAGTTAGTGCAGGCACTGATGACTTCAAGCCTCAATTGCTGTGATGGGGCTTTTCTTGCACCTGACCTGGAAGTACAGTTGGTGCAGAATGCTGCAGCCATATTGCTGACAGTAGTGACATCCTGTCAGCCTATAACGGGGGGATCTGCACTGGTTGTTACCAGGCCAGGGTCAAGATGTTACTGTTGGTGTATAAAGCCTTTAACAGCTTGGGACCAGCTTCCTTGCGGGACTGCCTTACCCACTCGACCATAATCCACTGAACTGGCACTTAATGCCACATAATACTCATTCTGCACTTGTAAAAAATCATTCTTGCAGTGTGGCAACACCTACTCTTTGGAACTCCCTGCCTACTGATATCAGGCAGGCACCTTCACTGCATTCTTTTCAGTATTTGCTTGAAACATTACTGTTTAGGCAAGCCTGTCCAGACATGTAAATGTTGATGTGTTTTAATCTTTTTAGTTTACTGCTGTTTTAAGCATTTTTAAATGTTTTTAATTGCTTGTTTTTAACTTGTTTTATTGATAATGTTATTTTTTGTGAACTGCTTAAGAGTTTGTTTACAATCAAGTGATATATATAGTGCCGTGAAAAAGTATTTGCCCCCTTTCTGATTTTTTGAATGGTTGCATATTTTTGGCACTGAATGTTACCAGATCTTGAGCCAAAACCTAATATTAGAGAAGGAAGCTTAGTGAACAAACACCACAAAATTTTGATACTTATTTCATTTATTTATTAAAGAAAGTTAGGCAACACCCAATGCCCCATGTGAAAAAGTAATTGCCCACCTATTAACTCAAGTCAATTAAAGGGATTATTAGGGCCAGGTGTTTGAATACCTTGGTAAACAATCCAGCCTGATTTGGGCCAGCCCTGCCCAATATAAATCTGATAACTTTGGCCCTTGCCATCAGATTGAAGTTGCCAGGTTCCAAAGCCACATCATGCCACGATCAAAAGAAATTCCTGAACACCTCTGGAAAATCGTTGTTGATGCATATCAATCTGGAAAGGGTTACAAAGCCATTTCTAAGGCTCTGGGGCTCCACCGAACCACAGTCAGAGCCATATTAACCAAATGGAGAAGGTTCAGGACAGTAGAGAATCTTCCCAGGAGTGGCTGTCCTGCCAAAATCCCTCCAAGAGCAAGCTGTAAAATCATCCAGGAAATCACGAAGGACCCCAGAACAATATCCAGGGATCTGCAGGCCTCTCTCACCTCAGTCAAGGTCAGTGTTATAACTCCACCAACAGAAAGACACTGTGCAAACACGGGAGTCATGGCAGAGTAGCAAGGTGGAAGCCACTGCTCACTAAGAAGAACATGAAAGCTTGTCTAGAGTTTGCCAAAAGGCACCTGGATGATCCTCAAGAATTCTGGAACAATGTTCTATGGACAGATGAGTCAAAGATGCAACTGTTTGGGCGACGTGGGCCCCATTATGTCTGGCAAAAACCAAACACTGCATTCCACATGAAGAACCTCATACCAACAGTCAAGCATGGTGGTGGCAGATGCTTTGCTGCTTCAGGACCTGGACGACTTGCCATCATTGAAGGAACCATGAATTTTGCTTTGTCTCAGAGAATTCGACAGGCAAATGTCGAATGGGCTTCCCCCAGGGACCTGGTTGGCCACTGTAAGAACAGGATGCTGGACTAGATGGGCCACTGGCCTGATCCAGCAGGCTCTTCTTATGTTCTTATGTCAGACCATCTGTCTGTCAGCTGAAGCTGAAGCGTGGCTGGGTCATGCAGCAAGACAATGATCCGACACACACAAGCAAGTCTACGTCAGCATGGTTGAGGAACCAGAAATGTAAAGTTTTGGAATGGCCTGGTCAAAGTCCAGCCCTAAACCCCATTGAGATGTTGTGGCAGGACCTGAAAGGCACCGTTTATGCTGGAAAACCCACAAATGTCACTGAGTTAAAGCAGTTTTGCATGGAAGAGTGGGCCAAAATTCCACCACAGAGCTGAGAGACTGATCAGGAACTACAGGAAGCATTTGGTTGCAGTAATTGCTGCTAAAGGTGACATAACCAGGTTTTGAGTCGAAGGGGGCAATTATTTTTTCACACGGGGGCATTGGGTGTTGCTTAATTTTCTTTAATAAATAAATGAAAAAAGTATCAAAATTTTGTGGTGTTTGTTCACTCAAGTTCCCTTTCCCCTACTATTGGGTTTTGGTTCAAGATCTGACAACATTCAGTGCCAAGAATATGCAACCATTCAGAAAATCAGACAAAGGGCAAATACTTTTTCACAGTACTGTACATTTTGCTAAATAAATAAAATAATTACTGAGAAAAGAAATTGTATTTAAAAAATGATCATTAAGGAGGGAGACACAAATGTCAGCAAAATCCTCATAGGTGGTTTGCAGGTGCTTTGTAGTACTTACCTTACTTCTGAGGTGGCCAAGGGATGTTTGTGAGTGCCCTTCCCTTCATTCCACTAATCATATCTCCAGGGATCTGCACTCTGCAGCCATCCTGGGTGTCGGTGCTCCCTGGAAAATCCATAGCTGTGGACACACCACAAATGTAAAGCATGTTTAAAGCACATGCCTCCCCTTCACAAAGAATCCTGGGCACTGTAGTTTATTCCTCGCAGAGCTACCACTCCCAGCACCCTTCACAAATTACAGTTCCCAGGATTCTTTGGGGAAGTTGTGTGCTTTAAATATGCTTTAAATGTATATGTAGCCCATGACTTCCTCAGCTGTGCAAAAGGCAGGACTGCCTGACCACAATTTGTTGGTGGTATATTTTTTTAAGTGAAGCCTTTTTATTTTTTAAAAAAATCACAGTTGGATTTTTGGGAATAAAACTCACACACACCACCCATGACTGTCTCATAATGATAAAGTAAACTCAGTCCTGCACCCACCAAAAATACAAAGAAATTATGGAACACCCTGCAAAGTATGCCAAAAAAAACACCCAGAAGCCTCTTTTGAAGAAATTCTTGTGAAAAAATGGAGGATAGGTTTTAACCCAGCACTCCTTGAGGGTGGTGAGCGCATGTGACAGAACCTGCTCTTTGGGCCTTTTTTAGCCCAAAGCCAGCACCTTCCATTCCACGCACCGAGAACGACAGAAGGAGATTGCAGGTCCAGCGAGGTGTGTCACACAAAGGCCACTTCAGACTGAGAGACACGACCGCTCTGTGGAAAGGAGGATAGGTGAGGTGAGGAAGGAGTTAACACCCTCACTGGGGTGGGGTCCAGAGGCAGCAAAGTAATAATTAGAGAAGTTTGGAGTCAGCAGATAAAAGGGTCAGTTCTGCTCAAAAAAGGCAGCTTGTGGCTTATGCTGGAGGGAAGACTCTCCTTGGGGATCCATTAAAGGGCTGAAAATTAAAAACAAAGGGAAGTTTTGAACCCCTGATGTCAGGGCTGGAAAGACGAGAGTCCTGGGAGAAGGGGTGAGCGGTCCTCAGAGAAGGCTGTGGGGTGGCTTTCAGTCTACAGATGGGGAGAGCGAAAGCACAGTGGATTGGCATGACCAACAGAGAGAGAGAGAGAGGAGTGGGCACGTGTTGGGGTGGGCAGGGGTTAGCACCGCAATCTCTTCAAGACCATCTATGACAGCACACTCTTGGCATGAGGTCTTCCCCTGGTACATGTCTGCTTAGCTTTTCTTGCAAACTTGCACGGTAGGAGAATCCACACAGTTCCCTCTTTACTCCATTTTTTGTTCAACTGCCTTGAAAGTTTCAGAGGTCCGCCTGTGGTACGCTCCAGATCTCCTCCATAAGCCCCACTGGAATGAATGGAAGCTATGCAGCATGAACCACAGCGCACTTGTGTCCTCGCATTCATTTCACTGGGATTTGTGCAAGAGAACTTCCCACCAGATTCGACTCCTCATGTTTAATCATTAGCTACATCCTTTCACTAGAAACCTGTCCCGTCTAGTCCTGATGCCCAGGAAGACATCACGCATTTTACAGTCTTTGTGTGGAAAGGACCTAGAAGTGGTGGCCCCTTCCACTACACAGATAGTGTCATATGTGGCCATGCTGGCTGGCAAACCACACTGCATTTCCTATTGTGGGAGAACTTCAGCAGTCACCTCTTGCATTTGTGTAGGACTCCTGCACGATATGTGGGGCTATCTGCTTCGGATCCACCCACTTCACCATGCAAAGACTCTTAATAGGCCAGTATATGACCAAACTGGGCTACGCTCTATTGGTGAAACTAATGTTACCATCTCACTCGCAGAACAGCTTTTGATCCAGAGGAGGTGTCATCAGCTAATGTAAGAGGAAGGAAGGTAGTTTTCCCCAAGTCCCACTATAGCCCCCGGGAGTCACCATCCAAAATATCTTGGAGAATTTTCTCTCTCCCCCCCCCATGCAATACATATAGGGAGCTGTAATAGAGAGGGAGGAGTAATTAAGAACCTATCTAATTTGCACTTCTTGAAACAGAATGTGAAGCAACAGTCAGCTGTCCTTTGACATTTGAACCTCTCCAAATTCTGCAATGCAGTTCTTGGAACAAAAGATGTGTACAAAAACCACATATTACATGTGAATCAAAATGCATATAGTAGTGAAAACAACATTTAAAAGTGCATTATATGGTGGCAGGAACCTTGCATATATTTGGCAAAATTTATATTAGGAGAACTGTGCACTTAAAATACAGAAAAACATCATGAGACTTTTTATTTTTTAAAAAAATAGCAAACTGGTGCAAAAATGCGGCAAACTGAATTTAAGACTGGGAAAATGAAAAGCTGAGGGAAACCGAAACTGACAGATTCATCCGTTTGAGAAGTAGGGATTGAAGAAACCTGCCTCCCTTCTCTTAGGTCAGTGGTGGGGAATCTTTTTGGCTTCGCGGGCCAAACGTGATAGGTGGGCAGGGCCCACCTCTCTTGCAGCCAACATTTTCAACATTTCAGGCAGAAGAAAGCTGCCTCAAACAGGGTGAGGCCATAGGCCCATTCCAGCCTACTCCGTACACCTCTCCAAGGTCTTAAGCTGAGGTCTTCCACCTTGACCAAACTCAAGGGCAGCCCCACATAGAACAATTACAGTAATCCAATCTGGAGGTTACCAGTGCATGGACAATAGTGGTCAGGCTATCCCTGTCCAGAAATGACTGCAGCTGTCTTAACAGCCAAAGCTGGTGAAAGGCACTCCTAGCCATGGAGGTCACCTGGGCCTCTAGCGACAAAGATGGATCCAGGAGCACCCCCAGACTATGGACCTGCTCTTTCAGAGGGAGTACAACCCCATCCAAAGCAGGCAACTGACCAATTATCCGAACTCGGGAACCACCAACCCACATTGTCTCCGTCTTGCTAGGATTACCAGTCAGTTTATTGGCCCTCAACCAGCCCACCACAGAGTCCAGGCAGTGGTCCAGGGCTTGCACAGCCTAGCCTGATTCAGATGTTACAGAGAAATAGAGCTGGGTATCATCAGCGTACTGCTGACACCTTGCCCCAAAGCTCCTGAAGACTGCTCCCAAGGGCTTCATTTAGATGTTAAACAGCATGGGGGACAAGATGGTACCCTGCAGCACCCCACAGCACAACTGCCAGGGGGCCAAAAGACAATCACCCAATGCTAATATCTGAAAACAACCTTGGAGATAGGATCAGAACCATTGTAAAACAGTGCCTCCAATACCCATCTCACCAAGTCAGCCCAGAAGGACACCATGTTTAATGGTATCAAAAGCCACTGAGAGATCAAGTAAGAGTAACAAGGTTATCCATCAAGGCAACTAAGGCTAATTCAGTCCCATAACCAGGTCTGAATCCAGACTGGAATGGGTCAAGATAATCTGTTTTATCCAAGAGTACCTGCAATTGCTGCACCATAACCCTCTCAATCCCCTTCCCAAGAAGGGGGTATTTGCAACTGGGCAGCAGTTGTTGCAAACCAGTGGGTCCAGGGTGGGCTTCTTCAGGAGTGTTTGCATCAGTGTGGCTGGAATCACTCCCTCCCACAACTATGTATTGGGCCAGGGAGACAGACTAGGAATACTGTTGGTGTACCGGCCACTTTGCTGCCCAACAGCTTCCTTAGCTGAGCTGACGGAGATAGTCTCGGGGGTCCTATTGAGATCTCCCAGACTTTTGGTATTGGGGGATTTCAATGTTCACGCCGAGGCTGTCTTGTCTGGTGCAGCTCAGGACTTCATTGCCTCCATGACAACAATGGGGCTGTCTCAATTTTCTACTGGCCCAACGCATGTGTCGGGATACACTCTTGATTTGATCTTCACCACTGGTCATGGAGATGGTGATCTGGAGGTGGGATGTTTTTCGTCTACCCCATTGTCATGGACAGATCACCGCTTGCTGAGATTTAGGCTTACAGTAGCTCTTCCCCTCTGCAAAGGTGGCGGACCTATTAGGTTGGTCCGCTCCCGGAGTCTGATGAATCCTTCTGGTTTTCAGAGGGCTCTGGGAGATTTTCCGGCTGATAAGACTGGTGCTCCTGTCGAGGCCCTGGTCGCTCTGTGGAATACGGAGATGACTCGGGCTGTTGACACGATCGCTCCTGCGCGCCCCCTCCGATGTAGAGCTCATACAGCTCCATGGTATACTCCGGAGCTGAGAGCGATGAAGCAAGAGAGGAGGAGGCTGGAGGGCAGATGGAGGCGAACTCCCAACGAATGTAACCATGCTTTGGTAAGTGCCACCAATAAGTTGTACATGAAAGCGGTGAGGGAAGCGAAAAAATCTTATTTCGCTGCCTCTATTAGGTCATCCTTATGCCGCCCAGCGGAGCTTTTTAAAGTTGTGAGGGGGCTTTTACACTCTGGTCCTCACGATATTAGAGAAACATCTGAAGCCCGCTGCAACGAAATTGCTGGACACTTTCAAGATAAGATTGCTTGCATTCGTAGGGACTTAGACTCCGATGTTGTGACAGATGAATCCAGTGAAGTGTCTGGAGCACGGCCTTGTCCTTTATTATTGGATGTGTTTCAGTTGGTGCAGCTCAAGGAAGTGGACAAGGTGCTTGGAATGGTTCGGGCAACCACGTCTGCTCTGGACCCTTGCCCATCTTGGCTGGTGAAAGCTAGCAGGGCTGGAACTACCGGCTGGGCCAGGGAAGTGATTAATGCCTCCTTGAGAGAGGGAGTAGTCCCTAGTAGCCTCAAGGAGGCAATAGTGCGACCTCTTTTAAAGAAACCTTCCCTGGACCCAGATAATTTGAACAAGTACAGACCGGTGGCGAATGTCCCTTTTTTGGGCAAGGTTTTGGAGTGGGTGGTTGCTAGCCAGCTCCAGGTACTCTTGAATGAAACCCATTATCTGGATCCGTTTCAATCCGGTTTTAGGCCCGGTTTTGGCACTGAAACAGCTTTGGTCGCCCTGTATGATGACCTTTGTTGGGAGAGGGACAGGGGGAGTGTGACTCTGTTGATTCTCCTTGATCTCTCAGCGGTGTTTGATACCATTGACCATGGTATCCTTCTGGGGAGACTCGCGGAGTTGGGAGTTGGGGGCACTGCTTGGCAGTGGCTCCGCTCCTACTTGGCGGATCGTCGCCAGAAGGTAGTGCTTGGGGAACACTGCTCGACACCCTGGACTCTCCATTGTGGAGTCCCTCAGGGGTCGGTTTTGTCCCCCATGCTTTTTAACATCTACATGAAGCCTCTGGGTGCGGTCATCAGGAGCTTTGGAGTGCGCTGTCATCAGTATGCTGATGACACGCAACTTTATTTCTCCTTTTCATCTTCTGCAGGTGAGTCTGTGGATGTGCTGAACCATTGCCTGACCGCGATAATGGACTGGATGAGAGCTAATAAACTGAGACTTAATCCAGACAAGACCGAGACACTGTTGGTGAACGCCTTCCCTGCTCAGATGGTGGATGTTCACCCTGTTCTGGATGGGGTTACACTCTCCCTGAAAGAACAGGTACGTAGTTTGGGGGTTCTTTTCGATTCTTCCTTGTCTCTCGAGGCCCAAGTGGCCTCGGTGGCACGGAATGCATTTTACCATCTTCGTCTGGTAGCCCAACTACGTTCGTATCTGGACGGCGACGACCTCGCCTCAGTTGTCCATGCTCTGGTAACTTCAAGATTGGATTACTGTAATGCGCTCTACATTGGGCTGCCCTTGAAGACAGTTCGGAAGCTTCAGCTAGTGCAGAATGCAGCAGCCAGATTATTGACGCGGACCAGTCGGTCTTCGCATATAACTCCTGTTCTGGCTCGCCTGCACTGGCTACCTATTTGCTTCCGGGCGAGATTCAAAGTGTTGGTTATGACCTATAAAGCCTTACATGGCGTGGGACCGCAATACCTGGTGGAACGCCTCTCCCGCTATGAACCTACCCGTTCACTTCATTCGCAATCTAAGGCCCTCCTCCAGGTGCCAACTTACTGTGAAGCCCGGAGGGTGGTTACCAGATCTAGGGCCTTTTCGGTGGTGGCCCCCGAGTTGTGGAACAGCCTCCCCGAGGAGGTACGCCTGGCGCCTACCGTATTATATTTCCGGCGCCAGGTAAAGACCTTTTTATGCTCCCAGGCATTTTAATCTTTTTAATCATTTTAAACATTTTAATCATTTTAATATATTTGTCTGATTAACTTCTGTAACATTGATTTTTTATTTTATATTTGTCTAATTGTATTGTGTTTGTTTATATATGTTTTGTGATGTTATCGTTACGATGTATGTATTTTATCTTATGCTGTTCACCGCCCTGAGAGCTATTTGCTAAGGGCGGTATATAAATGTAACTAATAAAATAAATAAATAAATGTGTTGACCATACCCTGGATCCACTTGGTCAAACCCCCTCGACAAGCTTTAATAAGCCTGGAAGGGCAAGGGTCAAAAGGAGATGTTGCTGGCTGCATCATCGCAAGCACCTTGTCCACGTCATCAGGCCGCATCACCTGAAACTGTTCCCAAGAAGTTGCAGCTGACGTTGCACTGGACCCCTCACTGGGGACTACAGGAGATGTGGATGGGGCATCAAGATAGCTATGGAGGTGGGCAACTTTACCCTCAAAGTGCCTTGCAAACAATTCACAGTGGGCCTCTGAAGGATCTAAAATTCCATTTCCTGGAGTTGATGTCAACAGACCCCTGACAATACGGAAAAGCTCCACTGGACGGCTACTTGAGGATATAAAGATATAAAGTACTTGAGTTTACATACACAGGAGGCTTGGCCTGTGTCAGGTCCAAGTATCGAGCAAGACACCCTCTATGTCCCCCTCTTATCTGCAGCAAGTTTGAGGGACTCTCGGTGGTGGGCTGCCTGCTGAGGAGTGGGGCTTCAGCAGAGGGCCTCCATTTCCTACAGTTGATGTCAACAGACATAAGAACATAAGAAGAGCCTGCTGGATCAGGCCAGTGGCCCATCTAGTCCAGCATCCTGTTCTCACAGTGGCCAACCAGGTGCCTGGAGGAAGCCCGCAAGCAGGACCCGAGTGCAACAACACTCTCCCCTCCTGAGGCTTCCGGCAACTGGTTTTCAGAAGCATGCTGCCTCTGACTAGGGTGGCACAGCACAGCCATCACGGCTAGTAGTCGTTGATAGCCCTGTCCTCCATGAATTTGGCTAATCTTCTTTTAAAGCCATCCAAGCTGGTGGCCATAACTGCATCTTGTGGGAGCAAATTCCATAGTTTAACTATGCGCTGAGTAAAGAAGGACTTCCTTTTGCCTTTCCTGAATCTTACAACATTCAGCTTCTTTGCATGTCCACGAGTTCTAGTATTATGAGAGAGGGAGAAGAACTTTTCTCTATCCACTTTCTCAATGCCATGCATAATTTGATACACTTCTATCATGTCTCCTCTGACCCGCCTTTTCTCTAAACTAAAAAGCCCCAAATGCTGCAACCTTTCTTCATAGGGGAGTCGCTCCATCCCCTTGATCATTCTGGTTGCCCTCTTCTGAACCTTTTCCAACTCTATAATATCCTTTTTGAGATGAGGCGACCAGAACTGTACACAGTATTCCAAATGCGGCCGCACCATAGATTTATACAACAGCATGATGATATCAGCTGTTTTATTTTCAATACCTTTCCTAATTATCCCTAGCTTGGAATTCGCCTTTTTCACAGCTGCCGCACACTGGGTCGACATTTTCATCGTGCTGTCCACTACAACCCCGAGATCTCTCTCCTGGTCGGTCACCGCCAGTTCAGACCCCATGAGCGTATATGTGAAACCTTGACGATATGGAAAAGCGTCACTGGATGGCTACTTGAGGATGCGATGGTGGCATAGAAGTGGGCCTTCTTTGTCCCCCTCACATGTTTAAATGTTCTTTAAACATTTTATTTCTTCTTTGCCATACAAATATCAGAACAGTATAAAACAATACATAACAGACCACAAAAAGAAAAAAGGAGCATTAATCACATTGTTGCATATAAAGAAGTCAATTTTGTGTTAATTGCCCTTTTTTAGCAATTGTTCTCTTTTCCACGTTAAGTTTTCCTGTTCAGTCTTTTTCCTACAGTCATATATATATATACACACCCAGACACAAATCCTCTAGGATACACACCTAAAAACATGGAGCACCACAGAGATCTAGAAAATCACTGTTGGTGGAGGGATTTAGCGCAATAAACTCCATAGACTACCCAAAGACATCCCTCCATAATGAGGCATGAGTTGATGGCTGATAGAAATTATGCTCATCCACTGCTACATAGCTTATAAACATAAACCATTTTACAAGAAAGTTCTTTTTTATTTGCACCCCACCACCTCGCCAATCTTTGTTGTTAATTTTTCCATTAAAGCTATGTTCCATACCTGAGAGTACCATAATTCTATTAAATTGTAGCCAATCTTTTTCCAATGATGAGGAATTGCAATTCTTGCTGCCATTAGTAAGGTTACTATTAGATCCTTAGAGTGCAGTGATAGATTATCTCCTTGAAAAATCTACAAGAGAGCCATAACAGGATCAGATAATGTTCTGCCCTGTAATCATCCCAATTTCATGAAACACCTGAAGTAACTTATACCAAGTACTTTGATGTGGGTATAGTTTTTCCTAAATTTGTTTTATAGTAAGTGGAACTCCATTCATGAATAAGTCTTATTTATTTCTTATTTGAATGTATTTATATGCCGCCTTTCCACAGTGAGCTGTGCCCAAAGCGGCTTACAACAAACATTCAAAATATCAAAATACAAAACACTGAGGCAGGGGAAAGAAGTCAGTTTACAAAGCAACCAATGCATTCAAAAAGGACAAAAACAATTTAGCAAACATTCAGTATTACGATAGAAATAATCTAGACAAACCTAAGTACAAAGCAAACAGAGAGCTAACAGGCAATAGAGCTTCAGGTCCTCCTCTTGCTGCACTTGAAGGAGCCTCAGCAGCCTGTTTTGAATACAGTTCAGAGCGGAAGGGTCCTCCTCTCACCAGCTAGATGACTTACAATTGGCTGCCTTTTATCTCCTCCAGAAGAGACCAACAGCAGCAACAGGGAAATGCTAAGGAGGGCAGCGATGACAAGCCCTCTTTCCCAGCCGCTTGTAAATTCCAACTGCTGGTGCAGATTTTATTGCCACTCTAGTTCTTCATGTCCTTTTCTGCCGCTGCCTCTGTGTCCTCCAGCTCCTTTCTCCCTCCATTCTTGTCCACCACCACCCCATAGTTGCTCCATGCTATTGTCACCACAGGGGCATCTCTTCGCTCCGGGTTCGCTCCTCGGCGGTGGGGGCTTCCTCTCCTGCTCCACCTCCACCTCCTCTGGCCCCGGCGGCGGCAGCTTGGGCGGGGCGGGTGTGGGCCTCGAGGGTCTCGCAGAACTGCTCGAGGCTGACGGCGTGCTCCCCGTGGCCCAAGCGAGCCTCCACTCAAGCGCACCAGGGCTGCGTGGTGTTAGGAGAGGAGCAGAATTTCTTCAAGTCATGTAATGTGTAAAATCCCTTCGCCTCCCAACAAGCAAAGTCTGAGAGCTTATTTTGATAATAAAATAGTGGATGATGAAGAAATGGAATAATAGGAGTTGGCTGAGTATATGCATTTTTGCACACATTACTTGGCTGGAAAACTGCATTTCAAAATCTGGACAAGCGTGAATTTCAAAGGATGGTTGCGTTTCAGTTCACGGATTGTTTTGGGAAGTGAAATTAGGTGAGTTTGCCTCCAAATGTGAACAGAATTGAATTTCTCTTCTATCCCTAGCACACAATGATGCATGGAAGTGCAGATAATTACAGTGAAAAGATACCCTGCTGTTTTGCAACTCCATTCAATTTAATGGTGTTTGCCCAGGAGAACTTCCCATTGGATTGGGGCCATTTGGGTTCAAATGAGCGAGGCCAAAGCTGGGTTTTAGACTGGAAGCTCCCTGGAAGCAGGAGCCTCCCCTGTTTTGCTCTGTGAAGCGCCATGTATCCTGATGGCACTAAAAAAATAATAAGTAGTATTTATTCCATGCCCACAGGAAGTCATAAAACAAATTAGCAACATGGCTGTTCTGCTAAATCTGTTTTTATAAGATCATTTTTTTTAGCAAACAACATCTGACAGCAAAGATGAGTTTAATTTATTTTCCTGCTGGGAGGGAAAAAATGGCCTAGAGTCTGTGCAAAAATGGATGAAGGCTCTTGTTTTTCTCATAAATTAGTTTCCATTCGTGTAACCAAATACACCTTCGGTAAACTTGAGATGCCCATGATTCAAACGCCAGGAGGGAAGGGAGCCTTGAAACAAATTTATGAAGTGTTTGTTCTGATAAATCCACAAGGGCAAATTTTTAAAAAGAAAAGGGATGAGTGGGATGGATTTACAACCCTTGAAAAAGAGCCAGCTGCCTTTGTTAAATGTTACTTTCTTCCTTTTTTTCTTTTCTTGCTAAATGTATCTTCAACTTATAGCACACCTCACCAGCCCAGTGACTTCCAGCTGTTTTGGACTACAACTCCCATCAGCCATGCTAGCTAGCTAGCTAATAGGTTGCTGTAGTCCAAAACATATGGAGGGCACCAAACTGGTGAAGGCTGAGTTAGGCTAAACAGAAACATTTTGGAAAATCAAAATGGAACAATGCTGAAGCTGGGAAATGGGCAATCTCACTTTAGAGACAGGCATAGGTTCAGGATCAGAACAACTGAGAGCTGCTGTACCAGAGCCAGTGTGGTGTAGCGGTTAGAGTGTTTGAGTAGGACCTGGGAGACCAGGGTTCAAATCTCCACCCAGCCATGATGCACACTGGGTGACTTTGGGCCAGTCACGGCCTCTTAGCATAACACAAACACACACACTGCCGCTTATCTGCATGGATTAATTGAGGAAGTTAAGACTGAAAGCTCCCAGGAGGAAACGACTATTAAAAGAGAGTAATTTAGAGCATGTGCAGAGTACCCTTATTTTACTACTGAGTAGCCACATTCAGTTCTCAAATAACTAGGATTCGTGATAAAGGCTTAAATGGAAGAGGGAATGGAATCACAGCTGAATTTGTGCTTGGCTTACTCCGGAACCTCACCAGGCGCTGCTTGAAGTTGCAGCAGTGCTAACACCTCACAATGAAAATTATTTAAAAAGCAGCCCCTCTTGTCAATAAGCAAATAAGTCTTCTCAACAATGCGGTGGTGGATTGTTCCGTTCCTATTGCTCAGGGGGGAGACGTTTTGCTCAGAGCTATATTAAAACAGATAAAAATTGCATGCTTCCTGATTAACCAACACAGAAGTTGAGGAATAAAAGATAAAAAGATAATTTAGCCTTTCTGTTGAGCAGAAACACTGATGGGCAACAGGATAAGTGAAGCTGCATTCCACAATACAAATTTACTGTAGAATAAAGATGGAAAGAGTAGAGTCCATTTCGCTCTCTCTGTTTCTCATTTTTCCAATCTTAAATTCAGTTCTCCACATTTCTGCAGCAATTTGATGATGATGATGATAAATTTAAATCCTCTTTAGCATTTTAGTGCCAAGTTCTGTTAGACACATTTTTTACTAATGTACACATTTTTGCAAGCACTTTCTCCTAATATAATGCATTTTAATGTTAGTTTCACTAATATATTCATGTTATGCACACTTTCCCCTCGTGCATGCATTTCTGTAACCATTGGTTGGCTGGAGCACTGCATTGCAAAATTCAGATAAGTGCAAATTTCTAAGAATGGCTTTTTTTTGTTTTCATATTGTTTCTAAAAGTGTGAATTTGGTAAATTTGGCTTCAAGTTTATTTATTTATTTATTTATAAGCTGCACCTTTCACAGAAATACATCAAGATGGCTTACAGTCATGTCAATTGCCCTCCACATCTCACTATTCCACAATGAGACGAGAGCCTCAACAGGATCACCTGATCTGTCCACTGGAAAGTTCCCCAAAGGATTCAGGAATCCATCAGGATGCTTAAGTTTCTGGGGGTGGACCATCTCAATTGGTCCCCACCCTTGCAGAGGTGGATATTTGCCATGAGTCCAAACTTCACGAGGAGGTAGTCTGACTATGACAATGGACTCATAGAGGCCCCAAATGAAGTCAATGACAACTAGAGACAGTCCCATGGTTGCCAGAGAGGCCATGAAATCACAAACCAGTCCAGCAGCAGGCCTCAGCATGAATGTTGAAGTCACCCAGGGTTATTGAACTGAATCGGATGCCCCCCCCCCCATCAGTGCCTGAGAGTAAACCCAGTTTAGCAGAATGGGATCTACTTCTGGCTTACTCTGCAGGAAACGTGAGCTGAAATGTAAGAAGAGAATATTGTCTTTTCCACAGGCAGTAAATTTTCCACAGACTGAGTGAGCTATCCTGTGTGAGTGTGCATGTGTGTGCAGGTAGGATGGAGGGCTCTGGGGGTGTGTGGGGGAGGCTTTGGATGTACATTACCCAACCTGCTCAAACATGACATATTCAGACTGTAGCAGACACCTGTTTTCCTAAAAGACACAACAGTACAGGGTTTGGAGGCTCAGATGTACCAAATCTGGGGCAGCTGCCGCAGCTAGTCTTTTACACTGGAGGCACAACCCTTCTGTCACACTACATGACTGAATCAAACAGAACTAAGGAGAATTTGGAAACTTCTCCCTTATCAACATCCATTCTTTTGTTTTCAAGTAACTTAATTCCCTGAAGACATAAAACGTTGAGAACAGCTCGTATGAGGCTCAAGCCACTTGTGAGCGCAGCCAACCTGCATTTTAGGTGTGGCTCTGCCTCGTTCACATGTAGTATGGTGGATTAGGCTGTGATTTAAATAGCCCAACAGCTGCATAGACAGGGGAGCACTGCAGACACCCCCTCTTAGCTGAATAGGTTGTCCCACTGTGCCTTTCTCCTAGCTAAGCTCCCATGCCAGGAGTTAGCCCAGCTAGGAGAAAAGCACCTTTGGCTTCTTTGATAAAATAAACCACTTGTGATTTTTTCACAGTCAGTCACTGTGCTCTGCAGCAGAGGACTTCCTGCATTACCATTTTCATTTTATTATTTATTTATTTATTTATATCCCAACCCTCCTTCCAGTATAAGCCCTGGGTGGCAAACAAAAGCACTAAAAACTCTAAAATATCATAAAAACAGACTTTAAAATATATTAAAACAAAACGTCTTTTAAAATATTAAAACATCTTTAAAAACATCTTTTAAAAAAAAAAGCTTTAAAAATGTATTAAAAAGCAATTCCAACACAGACACAGACTGGGATAAGGTCTCTACTTAAAAGGCTTGTTGAAAGAAGATATTCAGTAGGTGACGAAAAGATAACAGAGATGGCGATTTAAGGGGAGGGAATTCCAAAAGGTAGGTGCCACTATATTAGAGATCCACTTTAGAAGTTAAAGGGTCAAGAGAACACATTGCTGGCTGCATCATCGCAAGCACCTTTTCTATGTCATCAGGCTGCATCAACTGAAACTGATCCCAAGAAGTTGCAGCAGACGTTGCACTGGACACCTCACAGTCACACCTCACAGGGATTACAGTAGATGTGAATGGGGCATCAACATTGCTACAGAGGTGAGCAACTTTATCCATAAAGTGCCTTGCAAACCATTCACAGTGGGCCTCCGAAGGATTTAAAACTCCATTTTCTGGAGCTGATGTCAACAGACCCCTGACAATATAGAAAAGCTCCACTGGACAGCCACTTGAGGATGTGATGGTGGCAGAGAAGTGGGCCTTCTTCACCATCCTCACCGCTACACAGTAGGCACAGCTATAATGTTTTACTCGTGCCTGATCAGCCTCACAGCACATCTGTCACTACTTGCACTCTAGCCATCGTCCAGCCTGTTTCATTACCCTTAGCTCACTGGTGTACCAAGGTACAATCTGGGCTCCACAATGCTGGAGAGAGTGCTCAGGGGCAACCGTGTCAAGAGCCCAATGCACCTTGCTGTTCCACAGAGTAACAAGGGCTTCAACAGGGTTACCTGATGTATTTACTGGGAACTCCCCCAGGGCATTCAGGAATCCAGTGGATTCCTTTAGTCTCTGGAGGGGACCATCTTAATCTGTCTACCACCCCTGCAGAGGAGGATTAGAGCTGTAAGTGTAAACTTCACTAAGAAATGATCTGACCATGACAATTGGATGACATCCACCCCTCCTAACTCCAGACCACCCCTTCCTCCATGTGGAGCAGAATGGTTTCCTGGTGACAGAGATGGAGGTTCTGTAGACCACAGCAACTCCTCCCTCCCCATCCCTACAGCCTGTGCTGGTGCTGCACTGAGTATCCAGGTGGGCAAAGCTGGGTCAGATCAACTCCTCCCAGATCACGTGCCCAGGTCTCAGTAATGCACACCAAATCGGCACCTTCATCCACAATCAAATCATCAATGAGTGTGGTCTTATTGTATCAAGGGGACTTTTTCACACAATATAGGAATCAGGCCTTTAGTGTCCTGGCAGCTAGTAGCTAGATTTCCCTCCTGTTAAATATTAGACTGGTGCCATCTCTGTTGTCTTTTTGACATCTACTGAAGAAGATCTTCCTCTTTCAGCAAGCAGAAATCTTTCCCAGTCTTCATCTGTATTGGAATTGTCTTTAGATACTTTGATTGTTTTATCACTTGCATGTTTGCCACCCTGGGCTCCTTTGGGAGGAAGGGAAGAATATAAATATAATAAATAATAATAAAATTATAATTTTCTATGTAAACTTTTGGAACTTTCAAGGGCCCCTACCCCACCACACCACACCACACCCTGACTTTGCCTGTGATTGGAACCAGCTTGCATTTAGAGACATGAGTCTGCCACAGGAAATTCATGGCTCCACCAGCCAGGGCTCTCCCTTTTGGGGGTGTGGGTGTCCCCATGCCACCACCGCCTGCTTTCTTGGCTTGCTTCTTGTTTTCCTGCTGCATGGAGAATGAATCGGAGCTGAAGCCCATAAATCACCCGCAGTTCACACCTGTACATGTACCTCACCTAGCTATTGACATGCTAATTAAGGAGAAATCAGATCATCAAAACAAGTAGGATTGAAAGGACTTGTTTACATATTATTTTTCATTTCCTTGCAGGTCAAACATCTGAAAGGGGAAAACAAGATTACACAACCAACAAAATTTCTGGTGACTCAATCTGTGAATATAGATTTCTTTTCTTTCCCATCTTTGTGTGCTGGGAAGCCGCCAAGCTTCTCAGCTCTGCAGTCTTTGACGATGAAGGGGGAGGGATAAAAGCTGCCAAGTTATGGTGTTTTTTTTAAAAAAAAAATCTGCTTCCTGGGTAGGGCTATGGGGCGGGACCCTGGTGCAGGGTTGAGAAGTGGGACAAGCAGCACACGTTTTCTGCCTACCTTGCTTTCGGAGCAGTTGTTGGGACATACTGTGGGCAGAGTGGCAATAGCCCTGCCACTACAATGAGATCCATCCAGCAGGTGTTCAGAATTTTAGCAGAAACTGAGAGGAAATATCTGGCTGAGCAAGAACTCTGGAGCAGAGTCCATCAGTCCCATCTATTTCTGGTGGAGAAATTCACCTTCGCCATCATGTGGCCAAAATCGAATTCTGCTCGGTCTCTTTCCCACTGCCATCCCTATCACTCCAGCTATAGTTTATCAGGTTTCTCCAGCATTACCCACACATCTACACATTTATCTTTTCAGGGGCTAGAAACTTGCCTTTTTAAAAGAGGGGGGGTATAGATTATCTTATCACAAGAGGTATCCGGAGGAATCAACCCATAAAGGGACCTTTGGAATGTCAGTATAGCCTTGTTCAGTAGTAGAATTTGAATACTAATTATGAAAATGTTAAGATGGAGGTATTAAGTACTAAGCACAATTTAAGAGAAGGTTTTGTTTCTTTTTAAATTTTGGATTGTGAGATCTGGAGTTGGTTATGATCCTGGGATTGTCACTCTGTGCTGGGGCCAAACAGGGGTGATCTCCCCCTCCCTGAGCTGAACCACACTGTCAACCAAGTAGCTGCATTTGGATCAAGGCCCATACAAAGCTTCAGGTAATTTGGTAGTGCTGTTTTTCTGTACACTCTACTTGCCTGTCCACTATCTCTCTATGTTTTTCTATCTCGCTGTGTTTCTCTACTGTAGGCTTTGCAAGATGTTAGATTGTATCAGTGCTCCCTGTGGCAGACAGAAGAGGTATGGTTTATTTGTTTCTTTAGTTAGTTAGTTAGTTAAACCAGAATGGAGAATTTGTCTGTAAAAAGTTGAAAATTTCCACTTGGGGTAGGAGTGGGGGGGACCTCTGGAGCTCTTCAGTACTCCTCAAGCTACATAAGGGCAGCCTTACCTTCCAATGCTTATTGGAGAATGCCCCCTCCAAACACAAACAAAATGAAAAAATGGAAATGGACTGCCTTCAAGTCAGTTCCGACTTATGGCGACCCTGTGAAGAGGGTGTTCATGGTAAGCGGTGTTCAGAGGTGGTTCACCATTGCCTTCCTCCGAGGCTGAGAGGCAGTGACCGGCCCAAGGTCACCCAGTGAGCTTCATGGCTGTGTGGGGATTCGAACCCTGGTCTTCCAGGTTGTAGTCCAACACTCTAACCACTAGGCCACGCTGGCTCTCAACACAAACAAACAAACACAAACAAGCACCAGAAATCCAACCCAGTCAGTGTGAAGCTGCAGAAGCTTTTAGAAATGTAGAAGAAAGACTGTCTCAAATGTGCCATTCTTAGGCAAGGCAGTTGAGCGGGTGGTGGCTAAACAGTTGCAAGCACACTTGGAAGAAGCAGATTATCTGGATCCATTTCAGTCGGGCTTCAGACCAGGAGATGGGACTGAAACAGCCTTGGTCGCCTTGGTAGATGATATGAGAAGGGCGTGGGATAGAGGCGAAGGCACCTTCCTTGTCCTCCTCGATCTCTCAGCGGCTTTTGATACCGTCGACCACGCTATCCTCTTGGATCGCCTGCAGAGGTTAGGTACTGGGGGCACTGTATTGCAGTCGTTCCATTCCTTCCTCTCTGGGAGATACCAAAGAGTAGCATTGGAGGAAGAGGTTTCAGATCCCTGGCCCCTCACTTGTGGGGTGCCACAGGGTTCTATCCTTTTTCCAATGCTCTTTAACATCTATATAAAGCCACTGGGAGCAATCATCAGGAGATTTAGGCTGCAATGTCATCAGTATGCGGATGACACGCAGCTCTATCTCTCATTTAAATCTTCACCAAGGTTGGCTGTGGAAACCCTGTCCAAGTGTCTGGAGTCGGTGAGTGGCTGGATGGGAAGGAATAAGTTGAAGCTGAATCCTGACAAAACCGAGGTGCTGTTTGTGGGAGACAAGGGAAGGCTGGGAGATATAGACCTGGTGCTTAACGGGGTACGATTGCCCTTGAAAGACCAGGTCCGTAGCCTGGGGGTCATTCTTGACTCCCAGCTGTCTATGGAGGCTCAAGTTTCAGCTGTGAGCCGAGCAGCTCTATATCAACTCCATCTGATATGGAGGCTACGCCCCTACCTTCCCAATCATCTGCTCCCACCGGTGGTACATGCCCTGATCACCACTCGCCTAGACTGCTGTAATGCACTCTACGTGGGGTTACCCTTGAAAATGGTTCGGAAATTACAGCTGGTACAGAATGCAGCAGCGCGTCTGATTGCAGGCAGCCGCCGTAGAGATCACATCACTCCTGTGTTGAAGGAGTTGCATTGGTTACCGGTTGTGTACCGAACCCAATTCATGGTGTTGGTTTTAACCTTTAAAACCCTATACGGTTGTGGCCCAGCCTATCTGAAGGAGCGCCTCCAGCATCGACAGGGATGCCGCTCAACGAGATCGACCTCAGAGGGCCTTCTCTGGATCCCACCAGTCAAAATAGCTAGGCTGGTGAGGACTCGAGAGAGGGCCTTTTCAATAGTGGCCCCCACCCTCTGGAACTCTCTCCCAGGTGATATACGCCATGCCCCGTCTATAATGAGCTTCCGCAGGACCCTGAAGACTTGGCTTTTTAGGCGGGCGTTTGAGATGGGCTAGTTTTTTTACTGTTTTTAAATTTTAATTGTTTTATATACTGTTTTATCTTGTACGTGGCCCAGAGTGGCTGGACAACCAGCCAGATGGGCGACTAACAAATTTAATAATAAATAAATAAATAAATAAATAAATAAATAAATAAATAAAAGACTGCACATCACCCAGCTACCTCTTCATTATTTTAAAGTAAGAAACAGCAAGAGATGAGCCTCTACATTTCCCTGACAGATATGGAACTAATATGGATCTTGGAGTTTTAATTCTCTTAACAAAGGTATTGCCCAAATACGGATTTTGAACAAAAGTTCATCCCTTTCATTTCCCCAACAAAAGACCCTGAAGTTGCAGTTAGGCAAACTGACACCACTCCGCAGGGCTCCTGTGTCTGCAAATTTCATTTGCTTCTGCCAAAAGGGTTTTTTTGCCATAAGAATGAACTGAGCTTCATTTTAATGAAGAATGTCTCAAAACCAGAATCACAGATCAAAGCAGACAGAGCTCAGAGCAACTCAACAATGCATAGGTACAGATACAAGGCATATCTTGGGGCCCATGCACATTCCTAATTTTTTGGCATCACATTCACAACTATAATATTTGGCATTCAAGCTATGTTCTTATTTTAATTGAATGATTGTTTTATTCAACAAAGACTATTTGTTATTGCAATACAGACTTAGACTAGGCTTTATTGGATTTGTGAAGATGTTGCTCTTTTCTGTTTTGTATTCTGTCTTAATTTTTTGTAATTTTTTTAAAATACCTAAAACCTGAGATTCTCAGGATGCATACCAGCCTCTGCACTGGCTCAGTGCAATGAGAGGACCAGGGATAGAGATGCAAAGAGCTGTCAATTTCTTTTCTCTCTCATTTTTCAAATCTTAAATTCAGTTTACATTTTTGCAGCAATTCACTTTTTTTTTTTAAAAAAGCCTCATGAAAATTCTCCAGCTTTTTAGTGTGAATTTTTCCTAATAAACACGTTTTTGTAAGCAGTTTTGACTAATGTACACATTTTTGCAAGCAATTGCTTGTCATCTAATGCATTTTATATGCTATTTTCATTCATATATTCATTTTTATGCACATGTTCCCTTAACATATGCATTTTTGTAAACACTGATTGGTGACCTGCATCGCAAAATTCAAATAAGTGAACATTTCAAAAGCATGACTGTGTTTCGGTTCTCATATTGTTTCGGAAAGTACAAATCTGATCGATTTGGCTTGAAATGCAAACTTCTTGCCCATCCATAACCAGGGACAACACCACAGGTCTGCCTAAAAAGCATTGGTGCCCTCTTCCCAAATGACTTTGTAGGAAGAGCAACTGCATGAAGCCCTTCCAGCTACAGATGCTGACAAGATTCTCAGAGCTCACCTTCAGACGCAAGCTTTGGCGCTCCTGGAAGCCTACCTCAAAGGAGAGGCAAACTTTAAAATCCAAGCCAGAGAAGAATTCCTGGCCTACCCACTCATCCACCCACCCACCCAGCTTGCCCTCAACTTCTGATCTTTAAATTGCACTTACTGAGTGGTACAACAGTAGCAACTCTAGTCCTCGGGGAAATGACAACTTCCAAGGGGCCACTGTGGCTTTCCCTCTGGCATGCTGGCAGCACATCAGTTGTGGGTGGAGCCTCACCACCATTGCTGCTGCACCTGCCCCCTATTTAAAGGGGAAGGAAAAGACATTACAGTAGGGCCCCATTCATACGGCAGGTTAGGTTCTATAACCCCGCCGAAAAGCAGATCAGTTGTAGCGTGGGGTCTGGGACTTAACCTGCTGATCGCACCAGAGGAGGAGAAGATCTTCCCCTGCTCAGGCGTGATCAGCTCGAGCAGGACTCTGATCGTGCCGGAAGAGAAGATCGGCTGTAGCACGCTTCAGCTGATCTTCCCCTCCTTCAGTGCAATTAGCTTGAGCGGGGAAGTCTGATCGTGCCAGAGGAGGAGAAGATCTTTCTCCTCCTCTGGCACAATCAGCTGGAGCGCGGGGAGCTCCAGCCCCCCCTCCAGCTGATCACCCCCCTGGTGCCGTATTAGCAGAACGCCAAAAAGGGGGCCCCCGAGAAGCGGGGCCCTACTGTATTAGGGTCGAGGTGCTGACTGGCCCTACCAGAGTAAAGCAACCACCTCAGGCATCAGATGTGCCTTTCTATATCCTTCCGTTGGAGGGTATAGCAGTGAATGCCACATAGCCTGCCCTGCACCCCCTAAGCTAGCCTGTTGCCCTCTGGTGGGGAGGAGGACGCCCTCCTGTCCCTTCAGCTGAATGAAGCTTCAACTGCTCATATTGTTGACATGAAATTGGGGCAGGGGGGTTCCACCTTGTCCTTTGAGGAAGCAAAATGTCTTGGACTGGCCGTGCTGACCGGTGCATATTTTGGGGGAGACAGTGGCTGGGGGTCCAGGAGGGAAGAAGCAGGAGGCTCCTAAATTGGAACAGATTGATCCATGAGCTGAGTTGAACTTTTTCTGACTTATTGGGAAATGACTGGGTTATTTCTGGCCTCATCTGCACTAGACATTTAAAGCAGTATCATACCACTTCAAGCAGTCACGGCTAAGGATGTTAAGGATGCTGAGAGTTGTTAGGAGAGCCACAGTTTCCTGGGAAGAGAGACTGACTGTTAAACCACTCTGAGAATTGTAGGTCTTCAAGGGGAAAAGAGGGAGCCAAGACTGGTGGGGTAAGAATGCTTTAAATGGGGTAAGTGGGGTAAGAATGCTTTAAATGTATAGCACCGATGGGGCCTCTGAGTCAATCCAGTTTGGGCTGGAGGGTATCCACCCGTCACTGACTTCACACACCACAGGTCATCTTCCTTTCCACAAGGCATATTTTAGGAGAGTCTTTTCGTGAGGAAGGGCTGGTGGCACAAGGAATAAAAGAGGGTTTATTATTATTAAGAAAACAAAAATCTCTGCTAACGTTTCGGCGCCTTTTGAAGACTTTCCTCTTCCAACAAGCCCTTTATGTTGAGACCTATCCCAGTCTGCGTCTGTGTTGGAATTGCTTTTAATATGTCTTTTAATATGTTTTTAACCCTTTTTTTAAAAGATGTTTTAAAAGTTTTTTTAATGTTTTTAATTTTGTTTCGTTTTAATGTATTTTAAGGTCTTTTTATGATGTTTTAAAGTGTTTTTAATGTTTCTGTTTGCCACCCTGGGCTCCTGCTGGAAGGAAGGGCGGAGTATAAATAAAATAATAAATAAATAAAAATGAGAGCAGATCAATGGCTGCTGCTCATCTTCCTTCCGAGATGGAACTCTATCCTTGACTCCTGTGACAGCAAGACAAATGCTGGGCTCCAGACAACCTTTCTGTCTTTGCAGTCAATGGCAGGCCAAGCCACAGCCTGCAAGCCAAACACTCATCATGTTGCTGGCTCCATGGATTTCGACTTACTTGGAGCAGCAAATGGCAGCAAGGGAGGAACAGGAGACAGAGAAATGTCAGGGGACCTTGAAGATGGTGTGCGAAACACTAGGAGCAAAGAATCTGATGGGATGCTAATGTCATGTCACCAGTAGCCAAATCCCTTCTGAAGGCAACAGAGTCCATGGTGAATCTGGAAAGGAGTAGGAAGAGTGCTGAAGTGCTTGATATTGCTGTTCTCATTGTTAGGATAGCAATTTTCATCATCATCATCTTCATCATTTGGTACCAACATATTAGGTCATATACGGGTCAGGACCAGGTTATTTGAGAAACTGCCTTATTCCTTATATGCCCAGTAAGCAGGAGAGCCCCGTCCATAGAAGTGAACTACGGTGTCAAGTTAAGGGGGGTGCCAAATGTGAGGGGGTAACTACAAATAACATAGCAACGATGTCATTATTTCAGTTCTGTTCGGCACTAATGAGATCACTCTGTCAACACAAACTTTTCTGCTTGCCCGATGGAGCAGTCTCCCCTCTCCTCACCCCATGCACTGAGGGGGTGATTTGAGGGGGGCAAGGGGAGGAGAGGGGGAAAACACATCATCAGCGGGAACCCTTGCAATGGCGCCTGCTAGCTGGATGGTTAGTTGAATCTGTCATTATTTCAATCCCCATGCATGTACAGAGGGAATATGAATATAAATATGATAAATATAATTATAATAAGTAAATGGTCCATAAAAGACAGTAACAGTGTTAACCAGGGCCTTTTTAAGGGGAGGGGACACAGAGGGCAATTGCCCTGGGCCCCACATGTGAGGGGGCCTCACACGTGGAGGGGGCCACACGAACGTTGGTATTGTGGCCAACTCTTCTTTCAGAATCCCACTAACCACAGCACCATGAACCTAATTGGGGGGGAATCACAAAACAAATTCCACTGGTGGCCGTGTCCTTTTGTCATGACGGCATGAACAAGATGGTCACAGCCAGAGGCAGGGCTAAGAGTAGCAAGCCAGCCCAACTATCGTCAGACTTTTTAATTATTCTATTTATATCTCTCCTTTTTTCCTCCAAGGAACCCAAGGCAGCTTACATGATCCTCCTCTTCCTCCTCTCCATTTTATCTTCACAACAACCTGTGAGGTAGGTTATGTAATATTTGCAAGATTATAAATGAACTACAAATACTGGATAGAAGGAACAAACTTTACTTAACAATGTGTTGCTGCAGAACAGAGAGCTATATCATGGAAAACTTCCTTGCCTTGCTGGTCCCACCCCCAACTGATTCCCCCATACAACTATTTCTAATTCACTTGAGTTCCTACTCACATTACATCTTCTTCTTTTTTCCTTGTTTTTTAGAAAAGATAGAAATGCTCCCTGTATTGAATTGGTTTTCTGATCACTCTGCCTCTCAATGTAGTAACAGGTAAATCAGAGTCCAAAACCTTCTCTGGTATAGCCCTGACACATTGTGCTACAGCTGTTCCACTTTTCTTGTCTTCAGACTCTGATAGGTCTACCTCTGATGGAAGTGCAGTTGCAATCTCAGTAGTCTCATCCATTGTTTGTTCACAACTTGGAGTGCTTTGAAGATCTCTTCTGTTCCTTCAGTAGATAGCTAAATCATCAGTCTGAACCAAATACGACCTTGGAGTCATGTTTTGTCCAGTCACTCTTGCTGGTTTCCACACTCCATTTTGCCGAACATTAACAGAATCACCAACCTGCAAAGGTGGTAAAGGCTTTGAACCTTTGTCAAAGTAAAGCTTCTGTTTCTCTTGTCTTCAGATGTGCCTGCATGTCACCTTTTACCTGCTGAGGTAGTAACAATGGTGCTGAGGTAGGCAACCTGGTTCTTAAATGTCTTGCCATTAAAAGTTGTACAGGTGAGGCTGTATCTACTGTAGGCATAGTTCGGTAATCCAATAAACTAAGATAGGGAACTGTGTTATTCAGACTAGATTTCTTAAGAATCCTCTTTACTGTTTGGATCACTCTTTCTGCCATTCCATTGGATTGAGGAAACAGTCAACTGGATGTTGTGTGAACAAAGTCCCAATCTT
This sequence comes from Rhineura floridana, assembly GCF_030035675.1. NCBI lineage: Eukaryota > Metazoa > Chordata > Lepidosauria > Squamata > Rhineuridae > Rhineura > Rhineura floridana. Next base: position 125,733,632 of record NC_084488.1, read on the forward strand.
TGGCAAACATTTTAAAGTCTCTAGAGCAAAACTGAGGGCCATTATCACTGACAACCTCTTCAGGTATACCATGTCTTGCAAATATAGATTTGCAGCGACTTGTAGTGTCCTCAAGCAAACAAATTTCCACATATTTTGAATAATAATCAACCAAAAGTAGATAGTCTTTTCTTTGAAATTCAAACAAGTCCATTCCTAGCTTCTGCCAATGTCTTCTTGGAATTTCATGAGGTAACATTGGTTCTTTTTGGTTTTTATTTCTGAAGGTGTGACATGTGGTACATGACAGTACCAATTCTTCAATTTGAGCAGACATGCTTGGCCAATATACAGCTTCTTGTGCCCGCTTTTTACATAATTCAGTACCCAGATGACTCTCACGTATAATATTCAATATCTCTTTCCTCAAATCCTGTGGTACTATGATTCTATCACTTTTAAAAATGAGTCCATCATGAACACTTAATTCCTCTCTGTAATTCCAATAAACATGTATACACTTTGGAACTTCTACTCTTCTATCTGGCCACCCCTGCAAAATAGCATTTTTCAGGATTTGCAACATGCTGTCATTTTCAGTAGCCACCTGAAATTCTTTCAGTTTTGATTCAGAGAGTGGTAAATAAGACATGAGGTTAACAGCAACTTCAGGTTCTTCAGAACTTATTCCTTCGCCCTGTTCAATATACGCCCTGGACAGGGTATCAGCAATTATTAATTCTTTTCCTAGTCTGTCATTCACTTGTAATTGATATTTCTCAAGTGTTAGCTGCTATCTTTGGATTCTTGGAGGTGCATTATGCAAAGGTTTTCTGAAAATTGCCTCCAATGGTTTGTGGTCTGTTTCCACAGTCACTTTTTTCCATAGAGAAATTGATGGAATCTTGTGCATCCAAACACTATTGCCAACATTTCCTTTTCTTATTTGAGCATAGTTCTGTTGGGCTACATTTATTGCTTTAGAAGCATATGCAACAGGTGCACCTCTTTGCAACAGTACAACATCTAAGCCTGTAGAACTAGAGTCCACTGACAGAGTTACAGGTTCTTTCACATTATGATATTTCAAAACAGGAACTTTCGTTAATAGTTCTTTCAACTGTGTGAATGATGTTCCATGAACTGACATCCGGCAAAATTCAACATCTTGGGCCAACAGCTGTCTTAAAGGGGTTGTTACTGTTGCCAAATTTGGGATAAACTTTGCTAGGTAAGTCACCATTCCTAGAAATCTTTGAAGATCAGCTTTGTTCCTTGGACTGGGCATTTCAGTGATGGCCTCTATTTCAGATGAACCAGGTTTTAGTTCTCGGCTTTAGTTCTTCTTTGGTTAAGATGTTTCCTAGATATTTTATTTCAGTCATGGCAAATCTGCATTTCACTTTGTTCGGTTTCAGATTCCTTTCTCGGCACCAGTCCAGAACTCTCTTCAGTCTCTCATTATGTTCCTGTTTGGTCTTCCTCCACACCAGGATATCATCTATGTAGCATGTGACCCCATCAATACCCTCAAGTGTCTGTTGGATCATCCTCTGATAGGCCTCAGGAGCTGAAGAGATACCAAATGGCATTCTTGTAAATCGGTACCTGCCAAAAGGTGTATTAAATGTGCATAGCCTGGAACTGTTGTCATCTAGCTGAATTTGCCAGAATCCACTACTAGCATCAAGAACAGTAAACAATTCTGCTTCTGCTAGCTTACTGGTAATTTCTTCTACAGTAGGCAATTGAAAATGTTCTCTTAAAATTGCTCTGTTCATATCTCTTGGATCTAAACATATTCTTATCTGATCCCGGCCAGGCTTGTCTACAACCACAATTGAATTCACCCACTCTGTAGGTTCTTCTACCTTAACTATGACTTTCAATTGCTCCATACGAGTCAGTTCCTTTTGGACTTTATCCCTTAGTGCCACTGGAAACTTCCGAGGTGCAGGAATTACAGGTGGAACCTGTGGGTTGATTTTGATGGTGTATTTCTCTGGTAAGCAACCTAAGCCTTCAAATGCATGTTTGTATTCAGCTGCAACATCCCACTGATCTACTGGAGCTCTTTTCATTAAATTAACTCTTTGCACCAAATTTAAATTAGCCACAGCCTGGAGACTGAGTACAGCTTGTGCATCCAAGTCTACTATGTGAAATTCCAACTCAGCTATTTGATCTTTATATTTGCAATCCAGGTTACATTTACCAGACACATGTAGTATTTGTCCAGAGTAGGTTATTAATCTGGTATTTGAATGCTGAAGTGGTTCAGCTTGCAAGGCTTTGTATGTTTTTAAAGACATTGCATTAGCCTGTGCTCTTGTGTCATTCTCAAAGGTCACATACATTTATGAGAAGATCCACACACCATTCATCTTCCAGAGCTGTAGAATTCAATGTGCCAATGAAGAAATCATGAGCATTTTTAGCTTTATCTGCTACTGAGAACATGTGTCTGCCTTGAAATTTTCTATCTCTAGTTTTACACATTTTAGCAAAATGATTAAGTTTGCCACATCTTCTGGATTCCTTCCCATATGCAGGACAAACATTTATGTCATGTTGAGTGATACCACACTTGAATGCCACGCACTATGCGATCCTTAATAAGAGAATCACACAGCTCCCCAAATTCATAGGTCTGAGCCAAAAGCTTCAGATCAGTCACATATTGGTCTATACTTTCTCCTGCACTCTGAATTCTAGTGAAGAATTTGTGCCTTTCATAAGTAACATTTCTTCTGGGCACACAATATGCTTCAAATTTATTCATCAAAACTTGAATTTTATTTTTATCTGCATCATCATCAAACTGGAAAGTATTAAATACATCTCTTGCTTCTTCACCTGCCACATGCAGAAATAATGCTGACTGGAGTCTCTCATCTTTCTTATCTGCTCCACTTGCAATGCAGTACAATTCAAACCCTTGCTTCCATCTTCTCCAGTTCTCTGCTGCATTTCCTTCAAACACCAACGTTCCTGGAGGCTTCAACTGGTCCATTTTTCACTGCCATATTTTTTAGTTCGTCTTCTGACACCCCCAGCTGATTCCCCCATACAACTATTTCTAATTCACTTGAGTTCCTACTCACATTACAGGTTAGGCTGAGAGTCAATGACTGACCCAAAATCACCCAGTGAGCTGCATGGCTGAGCAGGGACTAGAATCTGGCTTTTCCCAGCGGTATTCAGAGGGGGTTTGCCATTGCCTTCCTCTGAGGCTGAGAGGCAGTGACTGGCCCAAGGTCACTCAGGGAGCTTCATGGCTGGGTGGGGATTCGAACCCTGGTCTCCCAGGTTCTAGTCCAACACTCTAACCACTATGCCACATTGGCAGGGATAAGGTAACATGTGGCTGTCCAGACGGCTCTCCAGACCACCACAGTAACCATAAATGCACTACAGGACCAGGGTCCTCGACACAGAGCCAAAAGGCACCATTGTGCTCACTGAGGCCTCCTAGAGGGCCCTCCAGGGTCTCTGCTCCCATCACTGCACAATTATAAATTATAAATTATAATGGCCACCAGCTTTTCTTAGCTCTCATGGACCAGTTTTCTAAGCCCCTCTGCCATTGTAATTGGCCACAGGATCGGAAATGGACATGACCAGCAGAGAGAAGAGAACTGTCCTAGCGGGGCACTCTCAGTGGGAGAGCATGTGCAGGTAGCCAGGTGAGCAGCTGTCCTTGGGCCTCGGTGGAAGAAGGAAAGGTGGGCGCTGCGGGGGAAGGAAAAAAGGGAGGATTTAGGCCAGGGGCTGGGGGAGGAAGGAAGGAAGGAAGGAAGGAAGGAAGGAAGGAATGGAGGGCCCAGAGCCTGTGTGGGAGGGAAAGGGTGTGCACATGGGCATGGGTGGGATGTTTTGTTTAGAGGGGATTTGGGGGGATGACCTGCCTTCTCTGAAACAGATGTTATGTGGGAGCAGAAGACTGTGGATTCAAATGAGTGGCTTTATGTTTTGGGGCTCATGTGCCCACTTTAATCTTTTCCTAAGGTTCTTGGGCAAGTTACTTGTCTTTAAACCTTCTGTGAAATGAATGTTATGTTTGCAGTACTAAATATTGGGATTGTTCATACCCCCAAGGCAGCCATTTTGTGGCAGTGTCCACAAAGTCAAGACGACTTAAGAAAAATTCCACTCCGGAAAAAGTAATGAGGTTTGTTTGTGAAACTATACGCAGACAGTTTTCCAAACGTTTTGTAGCTCTGTGAATTTCTTTAGCTTTGCCAGGTTCCATAGCTAGTGGGTAACGCAGCTTCTCAAAGGGAAAATTGAATAAAAGCATATCTGGGTTCAAGAATGGTACAAAAAAGATTTGTTGGACTTGCCACAAAGTCAGTAGAACATGAAATAACTGGAAAACTGAATCTAGAAGAACTAGTGACTGCATTTTCAAAACTTAAAGCAAGAAAAGTAATGTTTTAAGAGCACAGAGTGTTTTTGATTCGGAGTATTATGTAATGAAAGGTTAAAGTTCAGTGAAGAGTTTTCTTCGTTCTTTCTCTGTGGGATGTGGTGGTAATAGTAGTTAAAGCAGGGTAGATTATTGGATGATTCTGGGTTTCTAATAATAAAAATTATAATAAACATTTTAATGCATTTTTATTTGAAATCAGACTGAAATATCATCTAGCTGTTGTGTACAAATTTGTTATGAAAATTTCATATCTCTTTCATGTGATCTCAGAAACATTGGTTGGACAGGTGGATGGACAGAGAAACCGAGTAATTATGCCTCTGTTTAAATAAATACATTTTAAAAACATTAAACAGAATACAATGGCAAAATATTTCCCAGTTTACCAAAAACCTCAGCCTAGATCTGCCCTTGGGGTTTGGGGGTGCCGATTGCATGGTCTGCCGAGGGCACCAGTGGCTGGCAGCTTGTCTATGGCTGCATTCACACTGCACTTTATTCCATTATTCTGACGATTTCTTACCTGGTCATTGGTTCTTTATATTTGATCTTTCACATGATGTACAAGCTAGTTCTAGTGGAATACAGTGCAAGTTTAGCCCTAATCTTGTAATAAATAATATCAGAAATAATCTGTTTGCAAGCCTGGGAACCTGGAAAACCACGGAAGTTTTTCGCTAGCTGCAGCTGCACAGCATGCAGTGTGTTCCCACCCTTTAAGTGCACTTTTTTATTTTTACCTGACAAAAATTGTACCAGTGTTCTGGTGTAGGTGCAGATAGCAGCAGCATTTCCCACACACATACCTGTGTCTATACAACTAAAATATTTTTTAAAAGTCAGATGCTAAAGGGAGAGGGGGTTGCATGGTGATGGGACAAGTTCTTAGACCTCCTACACAGCGGGGAACAGTGCACATGTTATAATGGGTGTGGGATGAAAACAAGACATTCATTGCAGCTGTGTGAAAGATAGTTGCATGAAATGCAAGTATATCAGCTGAAAAATCCATGGTTGCTTAACGCAACAGATACTGCAGTGTGAAAGGGATTTTAGAAAGTGCTACCACTTAAATCCGTTAAACTAACACAACAAGCCCCACGTCCGAAAGCATCCTAGGGCTGCCCCTGCCAGTAGGTCACTGCAATCTGCAGAAGAGTTTCTCCTTCAAGTCCCCAAAATATCAGGAGCCCACTGCATTTCATTTCAGAGCAGGGCTTTCACTGTGGCTGCCCCTGTGCTAGGGAAGAGCATCCCTTTTGAGATACCACAGAGACCCACTATCTGTACTTTCCGGAAATCATTTTTGTTTCAACATGCTTTTCCAGCTGAATGAAAAGGTGTTCATTTTGTATTGTTTTTAAACCTATCTTTTGTACTGTTTTTAAAACTATTTTAGCTGTTTTTATGATATATTTGTCAATTGACTCACATATAAAAGGCCATTCATAAACTAATCAAATCATCATCATTATAATTATAATTACTAGGCACTACTTATAAAAAGGCCAGAGAAGCCAGGCTGCAGGTTTACAATCCTCCAGGGGTTAGATGTGGAAGGGAAATCCTTTGTAGAAAGGCTGGAACTGATGGGAAAGAGAGAGGAAAGAGAGGCAGGCAGGTCAATCCTACATAGACTCATCACCTCCAGACTTTCCACAAAGGATAGATGTGACTACAGGAGGGAAGGTGTTGGGAGGATCATACAGGTGCAGTGGTGGAAAAAGCTTTCCCCGTTGAATTTCTCCCTGTCACCAGCTGAGGAAGGAGGAGGAGCCCTGTCGGATAAGAAGCTGGAAAACCAGAAAGGAACCACGTCATCTTCCTCTCCCAGAGCTCTTCATTTAGAACATCCAAAAAGCCTCCAAAGCAGGGGGAGTCAACCGGGTGCCCTCTAGATGTTGCTGGATTCCTCTTGCTCCTGCCAACCCTGTCCATTGACCATGCTGGCTGGGGCTGACGGGAGCTGGAGTCCAGCAACTTCTGAAAGGCACCACGTGCACCACCCCTGCTCAACACCATCCACCATATTGACTGATTTCTCTTACTGCAGGAGCAAGTTCCAGTAGTATAGTTGATCCCCGTTTGGGAATTCCAGAAACAGTGCTTTGCATTATCTTGCTGAGAAATCACACACAGCGTAGGCCAATGCAACATCAAAGTGTTCCTAAGGTACACTGAGAAATCAAAGTGTGCAGCTGGTGCAAGGTGCAGCTTCTGGCCTGAGCAGTAGCATTTTGGCGGGATGCTCTTTGCAACAAATATGTTTTTTTTCCCCCTGAGGGAAATGTGGGTCACTTATTTGTTTGGTGAACACAGACTCCACACCCTTCATAGGCTGCAAGTCACCCCAGGCCAAAATAATGAGAGAAAAACACTTTCATTCCCAAGGGTGGAGTTGATAACAGCGGATTGTTATTACTGGGTTGCCAGAAACCAGAAGGGGGCTCAGCTGCGTGAACACAGGAATGACATGTAAGATATTATTTCTTCACCGAGCACAAGGCACCAGCTCATGGCTTGTGTACACGGCTTATGTACGTTACTTCCACTGCCCATAGCCACAGCACTTATCTTTCAGGGAAGCTGCGGACACACGGCACTCAGGAGCCCATTTTTAAGGGCCTCAAGATGTGTGTGGGATGCTGCTGCTGTTCCCTGCTACTTCTTTCCTTCTCCCTCCTACTGCTGACACGACAGATTCTTGAGGAATACACTTCCTGTGAGTTCCAACACATGCAGACCTGATCATAATGTGCAGATCAAATCATTCCTTGCACTTGACCTGAAAACTGCAATTAGTGCAGGATGCTGCAGCCAGATTGCCAACAGGGATTAGACCCTGTCAGCATGCAATACCTCTGCTAAGAGATCTGCGCTGGTTGCCAATTTGTTACCAGGCCAAGTTCAAGGTGTTACTACTATATAAAGCCCTTAATGGCTTGGAACCAGTTTACTTTAAGGACCGCTGTATCCCCTTATGTGCCGCTCCACCACTTCAATCTGCAGAACTGACACTATTACAGGTGCCACCTATCACTCATTCTACACTTGTATGAAATCGTTCTTTTAGTGTGACAGCACCTACTCTTTGGAACTCCCTGCCTATTGACATCGAGCAGGCACCTTCGCTGTATTATTTTTGGCACTTCCTTAAAACATTTATGTTTTAGATGTTGATGTATTTTGATCTGTTTTTAGTTTACTGCTGTTTTACGCATTTTAAAAAATGGGTTTAATTTTTTTGATGTTCACCGTCCAGAGAGCTATTGCTAGTCGGGCGGCATATAAGTTTAATTAATAAATAATAAATAAATAAATATAAATTAATTACTTGTTTTTAACAGTTTTTATTGATAATTTTAATGTTTCTTGTAAACCGCTTAGAGGCTTTCTTACAATCAAGTGGTATGTAGATTTTGCTAAATAAATAAATAAGCAAATAAAATAACAGCTAGAACATCAACAAAAATTTAAAAAACCCAGTTCATTTATTTACAGAAGTATGCATGGCCACCAACCTGGACGGCTTTAAGAGGATTAGAGAAATGCATGGCAGGGTAGTAGCTGCTAGCCACAATATCTAGGTTCTACCTCCACTGTCAGAGGCAGTGTGCTGGGAATCACAAGTGGGAAAGAGCTATTTGCACTCAGGTCTTGCTTACAGACTTCCCATAGGCATCTGGTTGGACCCCTGTGAGAACAGGATGCTGGCCTAGATATGCCACTGGCCTGATCCAGCAAGCTCTTCTTATGTTCTTACATTGAGATTAACATGCAGGTAAGAGTTGCACAGTATTAAACAAACTTGGGAAGTGTCAGGGCTCAGTGGCACAGTGCACATGCTTTGCCTGCAGAAAGTGCCAGGTTCAGTCTGTGCCATCTCATTTGAAGGACATCATTATATATCTTCAATTGCTACAGATGCCCGGTTGCTAAACTTGGTTTTCTGCAACTGGAAGATGAACTTCTAGAGGTACAGTTTGCAAACAATATGTTGAATGTTATGATGCTATTTTGTTTTGTAACATTCCAATGTTTTACTAATGCCCATATGTTTGAGGAGCATCAGAGTATCTTTCTACATATTTCTATAGCTGTGAAGATGAATAACAGAAACTAAGGCTGCAATCATAGAATCATAGAATAGTAGAGTTGGAAGGGGCCTATAAGGCCATTGAGTCCAACCCCCTGTGAAATGCAGGAATCCAAATCAAAGCATTCCTGACAGATGGCTCTCCAGCTGCCTCTTGAAGGCCTCCAGTGTCGGAGAGCCCACTGCCTCTCTAGGTCATTTGTTCCATTGTCGTATGCCTCTAACAGTTAAGAAGTTTTTCCTGATGTCCAGTCAAAAACTGGCTTCCTGCAACTTGAGCCCATTCTTCCGTGTCCTGCATTCTGGGACGGTTGAGATCCCGGCCCTCCTCTATGTGACAACCTTTCATGTACTTGAAGAGTGCTATCATATCTCCCCTCAGTCTTCTCTTCTCCAAGCTAAACATGCCCAGTTCTTTCAGTCACGTGTCATGTGCTTATATTCAGTACCGAATCCTGGCTTTGGAAATAGGGTCAAACCTGTCCAGATGAGCAAGGAAGCTTTTGACACTTGAAAAGCATCTCCCAGCCACCTCCAGTCTCATGCCCGCCAGCTCCCATCAGCCCCAGAGAGTATGCCCGTATGATGCTGGGGCTGATGGGGGCTGTAGTCCCAAACATCTGGAGGGTACCAATCATAGAATCATAGAAGAGTAGAGTTGGAAGGGGCCTATAAGGCCATCAAGTCCAACCCCCTGCTCAATGCAGGAATCCAAATCAAAGCATTCCCAACAGATGGCTGTCCAGCTGCCTCTTGAATGCCTCCAGTGTCGGAGAGCCCACTACCTCTCTAGGTAATTGGTTCCATTGTCGTATGGCTCTAACAGTTAGGAAGTTTTTCCTGATGTCCAGTTGAAATCTGGCTTCCATGAACTCAATGGGACTGACTTCTAGGTGGACATATACTGGATTGCACTGCAAAGCTATAAGAGCACAGGGCAGGAAACAGTACAATATGCAACTTAACTCTGACAGTTGGATTCTCAATAGGAGATGCAAGCAGTCATTTTTTATCCTTTAGCTTGTTATCTCATACCCATCAATGCAGTTTTTTTTCTTTTGAGCCATACATTATAGGAAATGTTATTCATTATGTTGTTATATTCAATATTTATTATTCATTTATTTATATATTAGATTTATATCCCATCCTTCCTCCCATTAGGAGCCCAGGGCAGCATATGTAATTCAACATCTAATACTGTACATCACATTGCATTCAGTATTTTATATTTGTAACATTGTATTTTTGTTCTTCATTGTAAGCTGCGTTGAGTGTTTCTGTAATAGAAAAGCAGAGTACAAATATTGAAAATGGAAATGGACTGCCTTCCAGCTGATCCCGACTTATGGCGACCCTATGAATAGGGTTTTCATGGTAAGCAGTATTCAGAGGGGGTTTCCCATTGCCTCCCTCTGAGGCTGGTCCTCCCCAGCTGGCTAGGGCCTGCTCAGCTTGCCACAGCTGCACAAGCCAGCCCCTTCCTTGTCCGCAACTGCCAGCTGGGGGGCAACTGGGCTCCTTGGGACTCTGCAGCTTGCCCACGGCTGCACAGGTGGCAGGGCACGTAACCCCTGAGCCACTCCCTGTGGGGGGGATCTTTAGGTGGCCCTTGACACCCAGGAGACACGAGCGGGGATTTGAACTCACAGACTCTGGACTCCCAGCCAGGCTCTCCTCCCCACTGGGCTATACCAGCTATGTACAAATATTAAATCTAATCTAATCTCCAGATAAGGGTGGAAAATGCCCCGTCTGAAATGCTGGGGAGCCTCTGCCAGTCTGTGCAGGAAATACTGAGCTAGATGGACCAATGACTTGACTTGGAATAAGGGAGCTTTTTATGTGCCACACTTCAGTTGCCTGTGTGGTATCATTTTCTGAAGTTTGCCTCCACCATCACCCCCCCTTGTGCGTAAAGAGCTGGCCATTGGTTGTGCAGGTCACTAACTGGATGTTATTCTTCATTCACATTCTACTAAAGTGCTATTAGTTGGCATTTAAGAACTAAGCATTGTATCACGGTCCTTGCCTTCAGGAGGTATACAGATGGGGGGAAAATAACTAAGGCCAGCACTGAAGCTGGAAGTATTCATGACGTAACCCTTTGTATTCCTCCCAACTTGAGTGAATAGGCAACGAAAACAGCAAACATTTTTTTAAAGTGCTGTAATTATAAGGGGGAGTCCCAAAATATCTGGCCTATTTGTCCTTCAATCAAATCTGCTAGTAATAAAGAAAAGATAAACACACTCTGCAAAATTGTAGAGAGGGTGCCATGATAAAACAATGTAAAATGTTCACAATGAAAATCAAAACCAACATATTTTCACTTCATCCCCAACAAATCCTCTCTGGGCATCAAACATCATAAACCCGAGCCAGTTCCTCTGCTCTTTCAACCGTGAGATGGAAGAACAACTCCAGAATGAAGGATGTCCCAATTTCTGGGCTATATTAGCTTATAAGTGAAGGCTTGAATTTAACACTGGGGCATCTTGGTTTTGTTTCCCCATACATGAAAGAATTTCAAGATTTTTTTAAAAAAAAGAAAAAAGGAAATGGTTCCAGTTTGCATCTGGCACGAGGAAAGGCCCATCAAGTTGTCTGTATCGATGAGCTTCCTGAGAGGTGAAAATGACCAGAACAAATCATTAGTAGCAAGGATGCTAAAAACTCCCCTGGGAAGAGAGGACCCAAATTCCATAAGTTGATTAAATCAAGCAGAGTGAGTGGAGAATAAGCCCAGCCTCAGAACCACAAGCGTAATTGTGACTATCAGTTTAAGAATGAACCAAAGATGCCACCTGAACTGCCAATCCATGGGATGACAAAGATGGCTAGAGTAAATAAAACCCAACCATCCTACTTGGTTTTATATTTATTTTCATGTTGTGCCCCCAATTCTAGTTTAATTGGAAGCTGGCTGAATGAGTGTAAGAACATGTGCAGCGACAACATCTGTTTCTCATTAGAAGAGCTCAGCTTTCTCAAGTAGCGCCTTCCATCTTCATCATCATCCAAAGATTCCCACATCACAACTTGTCCTCTTGCCTTCCCTTCCCCTCCCCCCTCCCCTGCTCCTCCTTTCCAGAAAATGTGAGTTTGAACTTTCGACTCTGTATAAAATGGTTGGAGGGAAACCGTGATAAGGCCCCTGGGGATCCATTCCATCTTTCTACCCGTTATCTTACTTGATCCTTTGCAGCTTCTTGGTTCTTTAAATACTACTTTGAGCTGTTTGACGCCAGTGGCACCGAGATCAAGGGGGAGAAGGAAACCTTGAGGAAAGACTGGAATGCTGGATATCAAACATGGAGGAACAAAGGGAACTCAGCTTTCCCCAAAAGTTTAGCTTTGGCCATACTCTGTGCTTATTTAAGGCTCTACGGTTCACTGAGGTGCAGAAAGATTTGCCTGGAGCCAAAACCAAATTCAAATTTGGTCTGTTCACCTCCCAGTAATTCCACTTCATTGCTCTGTGGGATTGCGAACTATATTCAGTTGTGGAAGCCTTTAGCAAGGATGTGGTGGAGCTTGGATAGAGAAGAGTCTTAGAGAGTGTTGGCTAGGAAACAAATAGTATCTGGCATGGTGGCAGGTCCCCTCCACCACCACCTCACCTGAGTTGTGCTGGATCAAGCAATGGTGGGTCTACCTAGACCAGCATCCAGTTAGATGGTCTTGGGAAGATCACAAGCAGGACATGAAGACAGTAGCCCACCCCCAGTAGAGAAGAAAATATCATCTCTGCAGACTCGAGAATGAAAATTGACTAAGCACATGTAGATTTAGGTATTTAGTACAGAGCGGTGTTGTTGTCCACTCAGAGCCTTGTAAATATCCCCCCCCAAAAAACATACTCACTCAGAACCTAGAGTCTAAGTTGGTTCTAGACTTGTAAACCTCTTAGAAGCCAGTTTGGTGCATATAACGTACATAATGGTAATGATAGCAGCTATTTTGGTTAATAGCCATCGGCAGGCCTTTCTTTCTCAGTGAATTGGCCCAGTCCTCATTTAGGAGCATGGGAGGCTGCCTCCCACCAAGTCAGGACATTGGCCCCTTTAGCCCAATGTTACCTGGACTTTACTGTAGCTCCCCAGGAGTTTAGGCAGAGAAGGCTGTTTCCCAGTCCTAGACGAGGAGGATGCTGCGTCCTTCTGCATACAACGCAAATGCACAACCCCAAAGCCTTCTAAACTAGGAGCCACCAACAGATCTTGTGGCAGTGAACAATTCTCAGTGACAGTCAGAGGCTCTCCAAGTCCTTCTCAGTTTCTTAGGTCGGGGGAATGGGGCTGGGCGGGGGCTGCAGCAATGGGCAGCTCAGACTGGGAGCTTAGATAACCCCTGGAGGCTCCACCTTTTCCTGGCCCTCAGCTGTGCCCTGATCCAAACTCTACCTAGCTCTCTGTCTCCTCTTGCTCAGGTTGGAGGTCCCAGCAGGGCCGGACCCTGACAGAACTCCCACATTCCTCAACCTTTCTACCCGGGTTCCTTTAAGTGGGGATCCCAACAATAGACCTAGACACTCGCAACACTTAGTCTTAGACAAGCTTCATTGAAATAAATGGGAACTTGTACATGAAACCTTCATGCTGGACCACGCTCATTATCTCCACTGCTGTGGTCTGGTCTCTTGCTCTTTAGGATGTAAATTCTGCTATACCACACAGAATTATGAGGAAAGGTTGCAGCATTTGGGGCTTTTTAGCTTAGAGAACGGGCGAGAAAGAGGTGACATGTTAGAAATGTACAAAATTATGCACGGCATGGAGAAAGTGGAGAGAGAAAAGCTTTTTCTCCCTCTCTCATAACACTAGTGGACTTCCAGTGAAGCTGAATGTTGGAAGATTCAGGACAGACAAAAGAAAGTATTTCTTCACACAGCACCTGGTTAAACAGTGAGAATCGCTCGCACAAGAGGCAGTGGTGGCCACAAACTTGGACGGCTGTTAAAGAGGATTAGACAAATGCATGGAGGATAAGGCTATCAGTGGCTACTAGCCACTGTGCTCTGTCTCCATGGTTGAAGGCAGTAAGCTTCTGAATAACAGTTGTTCTTCCTGTGTCCTTACATTCACCTGGATGGCCCAACTACCTCTCCACAATGCCACACTGACTCTTTGGTGGGTCTCAAGGTATCCCTCATTATAATATAATTTAAGAGACAGGATTGTTATATATTGTAGACCTATAACTGATCTGCGACAAATGGGAAGTCAACATTTTATTTTTTTGTTTAATCATTTTTGTTTTGTTTTGTTTTTTGTCTTTGAATGTTTTATGATTTTGTTTTGTTTGTTTTATGAAAATTTGAATAAAAATCATTGTAAAAAAAAAAAAGGTATCCCTCATTCTGGATATATCAAGGGTTCTATCCAACACTGTCTGTGCATAAGCAGAATGGGCTTCTGCTCATTCAATGGGACTTCACACCTCGCCTTCCCCCTGCGGCCCCCCCCATGGTGCACCTTCAAAATTTGCTCTGGAGGGTTGAGAGACCCTCTGGGGAGGATCTTTTAAAATGTTTTTAGTGTTTTTGTTTGCTGCCCTGGGCTCCTGCTGGGAGGAATGGCGGGATATAAATCAAATAAATAAATAATATAATAATTTAATTTTTGTGTCGCCTATCTGGCCGAAGTCACTCTAGGCGACGTAGACAATTAAATTCCAGTAAAATTACAATTTTAAATACAGAGCAAATACAATACAGCATCATAAAACAGTGCATGAACAACGGGCATTCAGTAATATTGATAAAGATTAGCCCACCCCGGAGGTCCCGAAAGCCTGTCCAAAAAGCCAAGTTTTTCAGGCTCGGTGAAATGCATCCAGGGAGGAGGCATGTCGAACATCGAACGGGAGGGAGTTCCAGAGAGTGGGGGCCGCCACTGAGAATGCCCTCTCCCTAGTTCCCACCAACCTAGCTGTTTTTGTTGGTGGGACTGAGAGAAGGCCCTGCGTGGCTGATCTGGTCAGGCGGCTTAATTGGTGGTACTGGAGGTGTTCCTTCAGGTAAACTGGGCCGAGACCGTATAGGGATTTAAAGGTTAATACCAACACCTTGAATTGGGCCCGGAAAACAACTGGAAGCCAATGTAGATGAATGAACACCGGCGTGATGTGGTCATGGCGGCGGCTATTTGCGAGCAGACGAGCCGCCGCATTTTGTACCAGCTGTGATTTCCGGACCATTTTCAAGGGTAACCCCACGTAGAGCACATTGCAGTAGTCCAATCGAGAGGTGACCAGGGCATGTACTACCAGTGGGAGCTGATGAATAGGGAGGTAGGGTTGCAGCCTCCGGATAAGATGTAGTTGATACCAAGCTGCCCGGCTCACTGCCGAAATCTGAGCCTCCATGGACAGCTTGGAATCAAGAACAACCCCAAGGCTGCGGACCTGATCCTTCAGGTCCCACTGAGTTCCAGGTCAACAATACCCAACCTTCCCCTGTCACCCACGAGTAGCACCTCGGTTTTGTCAGGATTGAGCTTCAGCCTGTTCCTTCCCATCCATCCACTCACGGATTCCAGGCACTTGGACAAGGTCTCCACAGCCAACTCTGGTGAAGATTTAAACGAGAGATAGAGCTGCGTGTCATCAGCATATTGGTGACATTGCAGCCCAAATCTCCTGATGATGGCTCCCAGCGGTTTTAGATAGATGTTAAATAGCATGGGGGAGAGGATAGAACCCTGTGGCACTCCGCAAGTGAGGGGCCAAGGGTCTGAAACCTCATCCCCCAATGCCACCTGTTGATGCCTGTCAAAGAGAAAGGAACGGAACCACTGTAAAACAGTGCCTCCTATTCCCAAACCTCCCAGGCGATCCATCAGGATACCATGGTCGACGGTATCAAAAGCCTCTGAGAGATCCAGGAGGACAAGAAAGGTGAATTCTCCCCTATCTAATGCCCTCCTCATATCATCCACCAGAGCGACCAAGGCTGTTTCAGTACCATGTCCAGTCCTGAAACCCGATTGGTATGGATCCAAATAATCCGTTTCCTCCAAGTGTGCTGACAGCTGATTTGCCACCACTCGCTCAATGATCTTGCCCAAAAATGGCAAATTCGAAATGGGGCGAAAGTTGTTCAAAACTTGGGGATCCAAGGAGGACTTTTTCAAGATAGGTCTTACAATTGCCTCCTTGAGGGCGGACGGCATTTCACCCTCCTTCAAGGATGCATTTACCACCGCCCTGATCCCTTCGCCCAATTTCTCTTTGCAGTTCATAAGGAACCATGAAGGGCAAGGATCAATCAGACAGGTGGAAGGCTTTACAGTTGAAAGTACCTTGTCCACATCCTCAGAAGGAAGAGGCCGGAACCGATCCCATTGAACCAGATTGCAGCTGGCCAACTCTGGATCATCTACTGCATCCACGGCGTACGGAATCGAGTTCTTTAGGTGTTCAACTTTATCAGCAAAGTGCCTTGCCAATTTGTCACAGGAAGCCTTAGAATGTTCCAGGGGTTCCTGGGCAACTGGACCGACCAGGCTTCGGACCACCTGGAACAGCTTCCTGGGACAGCACTCTGCGGATGTAATAGAGGCAGCAAAGAAATCCTTCTTTGTTGCCTTTATTGCCACCTGGTAGGCAGCTATTGCTGCTCTAACCTGTGTTCGAACATCCTCAGAACGGGATTTCCGCCACCGGCGTTCTAGTCGTCTCACCTCCTGTCTCAGACTGCGCAACCGGGGTGTGTACCACGGTGCTGTCTGGGTTCTGTTCAGGGGGAGAGGATGTTTCGGAGCCACCCGGTCTAATGCCCTGGTGATTCCCTCATTCCATTCCATCACCAGTGTTTCGACCGGGCGACCTTCAGCAGGTTCCAAGTCCCCAAGCGCAGTCAGGAATCCATCCGGATCCATCAGGCGCCTGGGGCGGACCATTCTAATAGGTCCTTTACCCCTGCGGACGGTGTGTGGCATCAAGAGATCAAAGTTCACCAGATAGTGATCTGACCATGACACGGGGGTAGAAGAAATAGCCCCCAACTTCAGACCACTCACCTCCGTTCCCAGGACAAATACAAGGTCGAGAGCATGACCGGCTACATGTGTGGGCTCAATATTACTAAGGCACAGTTCCCAGGAAGCCATGGTTTCCAGGAAATCACAAGGGGCTCCAATGAGAGTGGTCTCGGCATGCACATTAAAGTCTCCCAACACTAACAGTTCTGGGGTCAGTGTTCGTACATCCAAGACCACCTCAAGCACCTCGGTCAGAGAGTCTGCCGTGCAGCGGGGTGGGTGGTACACAACCAGAATCCCCAAACTGCCCTTCGGGCCCAACCTCCAGTACATGCAATCAATGAACTTGGTCCTTGGGAGCAGAGGCCTGGTGAAAACCAGAGACTCCCGATAGATGACTGCCACTCCCCCTCCCCGCCTTCCTACCCTCGGTTGCTGCACGCAATGGAAACCTGGTGGACAATAAATAAATAAATAAAATTACTGCAATGCGCTCTACGTGGGGCTGCCTTTGAAGACGGTTCGGAAACTGCAGCTTGTGCAAAATGCAGCGGCCAAATTGGTAACAGGGACCAGAAGGTTCAAACACATAAAACTGCTTCTGGCCCACTTGCATTGGCTGCCTGTATGTTTCCAAGCTTGATTCAAGGTGCTGGCTTTAACCTATAAAGCCTTACACGGCTTGAGACCACAATACCTGACGAAACGACTCTCCCAACATGAACCCACCTGTACACTATGCTCAACATCAAAGGTCCTCCTCCAGGTGCCTACACCAAGGGAAGGTCAGAAGATGGCAACAAAGGAGAGAGCCTTCTCAGTGGTGGCCCCCAAATTATGGAATGATCTCCCCGATGAAGTTCACCTGGCGCCAACATTGTTATCTTTTCAGTGCCAGATCAAGACTTTCCTTTTCTCCCAGGCATTCTAACAGCATGTGCTGAGCTTTCACCCCAGGTCTTTTAACTTGTTTATTTCTGTTTATGGTTTTAAATTTTGTATGGTTTTAAAATTGCATATTTGTTTTAATGTTCAATTGTTTTTAATTTTTGTAAACCGCCCAGAGAGCTTTGGCTATGGGGTGGTATATAAATGTAATAAATAAATAAATAAATAAATAAATTTGGCAGAAGCTGGTTAACATTAAGCTGATGATGAAATATTGGGGAGTATTGTCGTGTTTAAATTTGTTAGTTGCTGGTTACCCAAAGGCCTGCAAGTGACTTACAACATTGTTGAAAAAATACATCATACCACAAGAACAAAACAATGAAACAACAACCACACAGCCACAGGAAGTTTTGGCAGCAGACGAATAACAAACATCATCTCAGTCTATCAAAAGCCTGGAGAAAAAGTAAGTCTTTACCTGGCACTGTAAAGATGCCAGTGATGGCACCAGGCGGATCTCACTGGGGCTCTTATTCAGATGGAGAGCCACCACCGAAAAGGCCTTCTCCCTTGTCACCACCCTCCAAGCCTGCCTCAGAGGGGAAAAGGGACCTCAGAAGAAGATCAGTGGATTCAGGTAGCTTGGTATTGAAAGCAGAACTGAAAGCAGAAAATGTTGAGTGCCAGGGATTGGTGGGCTGGTTGATTTTAGACTCCTGTGGACATGCACAACTTATAGGAAAGCAAGCTCTAATCTCAAATGTGTCCTGTTAAATTTGGGGCTCAGTGAAAGTTGTCATGACCCTGCCATGGAGCATCTGCAATAAATATTTCAACAGCCCGCTGTCACGAGTTTGCTCGATATTTTGCAGATACAGTTGCTCAGATTTGCTCTGACTTAGACGCCAAAATTAATACAGTCTCTGTGGATGTAAATTCGGCCTCTACTTGTATAATTAGAATGGATTCCTTTCAACTTGTTCAACCCGAGGATGTGGACAACATCCTTGGAGAGGCGCGTCCTACCACCTGTATGTTAGATCCTTGCCCATCCTGGCTTATAAAAAATGCCAGAAAGGGATTGGTCGAGTGGGTCAAAGAAGTGATCAACGCCTCTCTACAACAGGGCAGATTACCACCCTGTCTAAAGGAGGCTGTAATAAGACCTTTGCTGAAAAAATCCTCCCTGGACCCCTCATTATTAGGTAATTACCGTCCAGTCTCCAATATTCCTTTCTTGGGCAAGATAATAGAACGAGTGGTAACCGCCCAGGTCCAGAGATTTTTGGATGAGACGGATTATCTAGATCCATTTCAATCTGGTTTCAGGCCCGGCTATGGGACTGAGACGGCTTTGGTCGCCTTGGTGGATGACCTACGCAGGGAACTGGACAGGGGGAGTGTGTCCCTGTTGGTTCTACTGGATCTCTCAGCCACTTTCGATACCATCAACCATGGTATCCTCCTGGGTCGCCTCGCTGGGATGGGACTTGGAGGCATGGTGCTACGGTGGCCCCGATCCTTCCTAGAGGGGCGAACCCAGAAGGTGGTTATGGGGGATACCTGCTCGACCCCTTGGCCATTGACTTATGGGGTCCCCCAGGGTTCAGTCCTGTCCCCCATACTATTTAATATCTACATGAAACCGCTGGGAGAGGTTATCCGGAGTTTTGGGGTTCGGTGTCACCAATATGCGGATGACACCCAACTCTATTCCTCCTTTCCACCTAATGAAACCAAGGAAGCCGTCCAGGTCCTAAACCGCTGCCTGGTATCAGTGATGGACTGGATGGGGACGAACAAGCTGAAACTAAATCCTGACAAGACAGAGGTGCTCCTTGTCAGTCGGAGGGCGGATCAGGGAATAGGGATTCAACTTGTGCTGGACGGGGTTACACTCCCCCTGAAATCTCAAGTTCGCAGCTTGGGAGTACTCCTGGACTCGACTTTGAGCCTGGAGGCGCAGGTCTCTGCTGTGGCCGGGAGTGCCTTCGCTCAATTAAGATTAGTGCGCCAGCTGTGCCCGTTCCTTGACCTGTCAGACTTGACTACGGTAACACATGCCTTAGTTACATCCCGATTAGACTACTGTAACACGCTCTACGTAGGGCTGCCTTTGAAGACTGCTCGGAAACTTAAATTGGTACAAAGAGCGGCAGCCAGAATGTTAACTGGAGCTGGGTTCAAAGAACATATTACTCCTTTGCTTTACCAGCTCCACTGGCTGCCAATCTGTTTCCGGGCACAATTCAAAGTGCTGGTTTTGACCTATAAAGCCTTATACGGCTTAGGTCCAGGCTATCTGTTAGACCGTGTCTCCCTCTATGAACCTGCCCGGATTTTAAGATCATCCGGTGAGGCCCTCCTTACTATTCCATCTTTCTCGCAAGTTTTTCTTGCCGAGACACAGAATAGGGCCTTTTCGATGGCTGCCCCTAGATTGTGGAATTCCCTCCCTAGCGAGGTTCGGTTGGCTTCCTCGCTATCGTCCTTTTGCGCCCAGGTGAAGACTGTTTTATTTAGGCGGGCTTTTAACTGAAAATGTTACAGTTTTAATCTATTTGATTTAATTTATTTTTAATTGTTTTTAACATGCATATTGGTTGTTCTGATTGTTTATTCTTTTAATTGTGAGCCGCCCTGAGTTCCTTGGAAGAAGGGTGGGGTATAAGTATTTTAAATAAAATAAAATAAAAATAATTATTATTTATATTATTATTGGAATTATTTTGGGGGGGGTTAAAAATGTTTTAAAGATTTAATTTTTTTAATGTTTTTAAGATGTTTTAAAGATGGTGTTCTTGTTTGCTGCCCAGGGATCCTTCTGGCAGGAAGAGCAGTAAACAAACAAACAAACAAATAATCCCACTCTTGGGTTTGAAAAAAGCTACCAAGACAGCCCCTGCCCTCAGGCTCGGAGTCTAAGAGACACAACACAAAAGGAAAAGGGTTTGGGATGGAGGAGGGCAAAATCAAGCTCAGGCACTATTTCTTAGTTATAGAGATATTGTAGTGAACAGCAGGAGTGGGAAAATTTGGAGAGGAGGAGCTCAGAGTTGCTGGTCTTTCATAAGAGCTGGTAGAGCAACCCTGCAGCCCCATCTCTCCCTCTCCTACAGCCTGATAAAACGGCTGCTGATGGGTGGGGGGCGAGAGAGGCCTGTAGAAGCTGGTCTCTTAATATATTATGAAACACTTTAGCCAGTCTTTCTGTTTAGGGGCCTGGAAATGCCAGCTTTGACCCCAGGGCTTGGTCTAGTTACCTTGCTGGTTTGTGAGAACGAACATCCTCTGCCAATCAGTTCTGACAGCTAAGGACTTGGTCTCTGATCTAACAAACGTGCCACCTTCTTTATTAGCTGTACATTTTATCCTTGGGCAAACTGGGAGCGGCAGCAGAGGTGGGCTCTTTTTCATCCACTGACTGGGGAAATAATCTGGCTTATTTATTTATTTATTATTTATTTAAAATATTTCTATCCCACCCTTCTACCCTATAATAGGGCACTCAGGGCGGCTTACAAAAATAAAATCAAATACGTACATAATAAAATTGTAAACAATAAAATCACAAAAACATTAAAATAAATTAAAATACATAAAATACTATGCACACACACACACACACACACATAGAGAGAGAGTGGTACAAGGGTAAAATTTAATGTAGAAGGCATAAAATCATAAAATCAGTGTCAGGCTCTACCTTCTTGAATATTTCTTAGAAGGGATTTGACAAAGGAGGTTGCTCAGTCTAGGCATGCCTAGCAGATGAAAGGTGGTCAAACTCTCTGTTGGGAAAGGGCTGCAGCACAGTGGTAACGCCCCTGCCTTGGATGCAGAAAATCCCAAGTTCAGTCCCTGGCATCTCCATGGAAAAGCCTTCCTGCCTGAAACTCTGGAGAGCTGCTGGCAGTCAGTGTAGACAGTACTGAGTTAGATGGACCAATGGTCTCTCTTACTCAGTACAAAGCAGCTTTCTATGTTCCTATTCTGGGACCTAAATGGATGAGAGAGTGTTGGTCCACCAGATGTAAAGATCCACAGTGGTTCTGAGTAGCCTAAGGCTTTGCTAATCTGTTGAGGGACTTTTGCTCCCAAGAGGCAGGAGGCCAACCTGAAAGAGTTAAAAGCCAGACAGGATTAAAGCAGTGTGATGTGGAATAGAGTCCTAGAAGCCTTCAGGGTGAAAACGATGCACAAACAAAACTGAGAGGGGGGAAAGGGGGTGGGAAATGAGAAAAACAAGTTTTGTTTCCAAATAAACAGGCTTCCCCTCCCAGTGCTCGGGTACAGGGCTGGTGTAATTAGATTCAGCTACTCTGCCAAGTCTCGCCTCCACAGGGGATAAGATTACCATCCCAGCAAGCATTTCTGCAACATGTTAGGCCCAAAGCATTTGACCTCACCTCAGTCCCTGATGTTCCCCTTCAGGGTCTCCTCCCAACAACGCACATTTGTCTGATTTGATTTCCCAAGACTGTCCCCAAGATGCGGGTCTCAGCCTTCCTTAGCTGATTGCCTCTGGGCAGGGCGGTTGGGTGTCTGCAGCAGCAGAAGGTGTTCAGTGAGTACAAAAAGTGGGAAAGGGAAATGCAAGGTTCCCACCAAGGAAGAAGGATCTGAAATAGGGATTTTCATGTAAATTTTATGAGTAGAAGACCTTCAACCTACCTAACATTTCCCATAAATTTTTGCTGAAGACTTCCTTGAAAGCCCTCGTCTCTGCTTCAGTGCGGACTCACATACTCAGTGTGGCTGAAATTATTCCATTTATTTATTTATTTATTTATGGATATTTTTAACCTGCCCTTCATTGACAAGTGATACCCGGGTGGGATACAATAAAACATCTTAAAACATAAAAACATTTCATCGCAATATCATAATCACAGATAAAAGCCAGCAGCAACCAGTACAACATTAAAACTACAGCAGTGATTGAATCCGAACACAACCCAGCACTCTTACCCAATAAATGTCTGTGCAAATTTCAGCCTGTGTTTTCAGCAGGAGATGAAGGGTCAGTACCAGCCGTATCTCAGAGGGAGGGCATTCTATGATCAGTCAGTTGCTTCTTAGGATGGAATCAGTTTTTGTGTATTCCTGTGAATTCTGAAATATGCAGACCTGATCATAATGTGTAAATCAGAACAAAACTCTGCACATCTCCAGATTTTGCAGCAGAGTTCCCAACTCAAAATGTACCAAAATGCATTGAAAAAATGTATTCAGAGTAAAATATATTTTAAATACGTGTATTGAGATAAAGTACATCTGTAGGTATATATTTTTGTGATAAAATACATATTTAAATATGATCTGAAATACAGATTTTCATGTAATTTTTTAAAAATTGTTTAATGTGAAAATGGGTTGGAGGGAACAGACTGATGAATAAACACATGCACAATTGACATGGGGCAGAAACACATGGACCTGTCAGTCCTAAGCCGCTCATTCTGCTCCCTGATAATGATAGTGTGTGTTTGTGTTATGTGCCTTCAAGTCAATTACGACTTATGGCGACCCTGTGTTATGTGCCTTCAAGTCGATTTCAACTTACGGTGACTCTATGAATCAGTGACCTCCAATAGCATCTTTCATGAACCACGCTGTTCAGATATTGTAAGTTCAGGTCTGTGGCTTCCTTTATGGAATCAATCCATCTCTTGTTTGGCCTTCCTCTTTTTCTACTCCCTTCTGTTTTTCCTAGCATTATTGTCTTTTCTAGTGAATCATGTCTTCTCATTATGTTTCCAAAGTATGATAACCTCAGTTTCATCATTTTAGCTTCTAGTGATAGTTCTGGTTTAATTTGTTCTGACACCCAATTTTTTGTCTTTTTCACGGTCCATGGTATCCACAAAGCTCTCCTCCAACACCACATTTCAAATGTTGATTTTTAGGAAGTAAAATAGCCTATGAGTGGGTGCATTAGGGAAAACTGTTCTGGAGAACACCAGCAGAGAATTGGAATTTAGGCCAGATACAATGTTTGCGTGTGGCTCCCTTCCCATCCTGCCCTTGACGCAATCATGATCCCAAGGGTCCATTACAAAACAAAATAGAACTACAATTAAATATAGGGATAATAGAACGTCAAAACTGGATTACTGCAATGCACTCTATGTGGGGTTCCCTTTGCGCTTCACCTGGAAACTGCAATTAGTGGAGAATGCTGCAGCCAGATTGCTGATGGGAGTGAGACCCTGTCAGCATACAACACTTCTTTTCAGGGATCTGCACTGGTTGCCAATTTGTTTCTGGTCCAAGTTCAAGGTGTTACTACTTGTATAAAAAGCCCTTAACAGCTCAGGACCAGTTTACTTGCTCTGCAGAAGAGGCACATAATACTCATTCCATATTTATTTATTTATTATTTGATGTATATCCTGCCCTTCCTCCCAGTAGGAGCCCAGGGTGGCAAACAAAGCACTAAGAGCACTTTAAAACATCATAAAAACAGACATTAAAATACATTAAAACAACATAACTTTAAAAACACTTTTAAAAAGCTTTGAAGATATTTTAAAAAGGTTAAAAAAACATTGTTTTTTAAAAACAGGTTTAAAAGCATATTAAAAAGCAATTCCAGCACAGAAGCAGACTCGCTTGTAAGAAATAGTAATTTCTTACTTTTCGTGTGGCAGCAGCACCTACACTCTGGAACTCCCTATTGACATCTGGCAGGCACCTTCGCTGTATTCTTTTTGACGCCTGCTTAAAACGTTTTTGTTTAGGCAAGCCTATCCACAGATGTTGATGTGTTTAAATCTTTTTAGTATGCTGCTGTTGCTGAGCTTCCTGTATGCAAAGCAGGTTCTCTGTCACTGGGCTACAGCCCGTCCCACACAACATCTGAAGGTCTAGAGGTGGAACCAGGAGTGGTGACATTAGAGGCAGGACCAGCCCAGCTCATGCAGGTGTGTTCCCCCTTCACGGATCCTTTGAACTCACAGGGCCTAATTTCCGAAGGGGGCTAGTGTCCGTGGTCATTGGCCACTGAGGGCAAGGCCACCAAAATGCCTTGAACACACATGCAGAGGGGACCAGCCACAAGCCCCCTCCTCCTTTTTTAATGTTGCCCCAAATCTGTCCGCATAGAAAGATACAAATCTCTCACCTCTTCCTTGCCAAATGTCTGAGGCTTCTTTCTTCCTCTGCCCCTCCTCCAGGAAGTAACTGCCCCCTCAGACACATTCCTGTCTGCATCAGGCTGCCACTTCCAAGCATCAGGATTGTTGGCTATGGTCCCCCCTTCTCCCCATTCCATACATCATATGTTTGTCATCATAACATCCACTCACCACTTCCCTCATCACCATCTAATGTGCATCTCTGTTTGTAGGAATTTCATTGTTCTGACAAGTTACTTCCACTTCCATTATTGCAAAAGTGTTGGATCACTTTCCATGTGAAGACAGGTTGAAGATGGCCTACTTTAGAACATGAGAAGCACACCTGAGCAGCCAGGGTGGTGGTGGTGGTGGGGAGTAAGGCAATGACAGAATCAGTGTGGTTCAGCGGCTGGACTTGTATTTGGTCGGTGGCCGCAGTGGACTCATTGCAGCAGCAGGTCTAGCTGGCCTTGACCTGGTGCCTTTTGTCAATCATTCTGGACCTCACTAGCCCCACAAAACCAGCAACTGCAGCAAACTTCAAGCACACAGCGCTGCAGTCATTATGGACCCAAAGGGATGAAACGTGCAACTCTGTGCCGTTTCTGCTTGGGACTTTGTGCTGCTAGACTTCGCTGATTGCTGTGTGAAATGCTGGCATACTGAAGAATGGATAAGATGTGAAGGAAACGTCATGCTGTTAGCTATAAGATGTTACATGAAGAAGACAACATCCATTTATTTTTTTAACAAAATTTACATACCACTTGATTGTAAAAAATACCTCTAAGTGGTTTACCAAAAAAAACCCATTAAAATTATTCATAAAAACAAGCAATTTAAAACATTTTTTGAAACAATTAGAGTCCCGGCAGCATCTCCAGGTAGGGCTTGTAGAGGCCCCTGCCGGAAACCCCAGACAGTCACTACCAGTCCGTGTAGGCAGTACTGAGCCAGATGCAGCTCATTCTGACTTGGCCTCTTCCTAAGGTCTCAAATGGGGACCTGCACATGTTCTGCTGAATGGACATAAACTCCTTTACCCAGTCAGCAGCCCTGAGCTACGGCGACTTCCAGCTGCATAGGAAGCTTATATTCATTCAGCTGAATGCAGACAGATTTCCCACGTCAGACTTTCTGCCCAGTTCGTGGAGATCTGGGCATAAACTCATTGTGGATGGCAGAGACAGTGACACTGGGCTGGGGGCCTGTATGCCCAGCCCAGCCCTTCTTTGAATGCACAGAGAGAGATGTGAGTCTGGAAACTCCCCACACACACACACATTTCCATCTCTGATGTCAAAGCAGAAGCGTCGCCTCCTGACTTCTAGGCATCTCAGCGCATGGAGCCTAATTTCAGAAGTGGGCTGGTGTCCTGTTCTTAATCCTCTGGTTTGGAATATACAGTATATAAAATCTTGTGGTTGTTTTAGATTTCCGTTTAAAGCTATTGTAAGCCACCTTTGAGCATCTGTAGAAGCGGGTTATCAATTGCTTCATTAATTAATAGTCTATAAAGGAACAAGAACAGCATCCACCCTTCCTCCTGAGCCAGCACTGGTATCTTGAGTGCTGTACAAATAGGATGAAAGAACGCAGAGGAGAGGGAGGAGAAGGGTGGGACAGAAATTCAATAAACAAATATAAATTATAAAGCATAAAAGAATTATAAAGCTTTACTGCACAAGAGCTTGCACCACCTTCCCTGTTCTAAATAGCATAGAATCATAGAATCATAGAGTTAGAAGGGACCTATAAGGCCATCAAGTCCAACCCCCTGCTCAATGCAGGAGTCCAAATCAAAGCATTCCCAACAATGCACATCCCCATTAGTTATCACAAGTAAAGAAAAACATACGAACAGAGGAAGAGACCTGTAGCTGGCTCAGGCCAAAGGGGCCCCATTTATTTATTTATTTATTACATTTATATACCGCCCCATAGCCGAAGCTCTCTAGTCCAGCATCCTATTTTCAGTGGCCAACCAGATGCCTGTTATGGGAAGCCCACAAGCAGGACCTAGAATAATAGGGTTGGAAGGACCCTATAAGGCCACAAGTCCAATCTGAGTGCAAGAATTATCTCTCCGCCTGCGGTTTTCAGCAACTGGTATTCCAAAGCATGCTGCCTCTGTCTGGGATGGAGGTGGGAAATTGACTAGGCCAAATCCAGCAGCTTCTGGTCTAGTCAACTTTACTCCCAGGAGTAATGAAGTGCAACAAGAAATACTTTTTTTAAAAAAATGAAAGAAACCTCACTGGAAATGGCAGGGCATTGCTGTGAAAAAAAGGCTTCCTCTTTTTTTGAATATGTGTATGTCTAATACTCTGTGTGTGTGTGTGTGTGTGTGTGTGTGTGTGTGTGTGTGTGTTAACATCTGAGTACAATATAGAACAAAGGACATAATTTATGACAATTGTAGGTTACTTTTATAATTACTTATAGGAATATTTTTTTAAAACGTGTTTTGGAATCACATTACGCCAATGGAGGATGGAATGCCATACATCATCTCCATTAAAGAATTTGAATTAAGAAATAAACAGAGACCAATAAACTGAAATCAGTCTCTCGTCTGAATTGAATCTATTAATTCCATGGAATATATTTCTTTGCTCATCTTTGACACATTCCATACTCCCCTGTGCTACCCATTTGTGGAAAAAGACAGAGAGCCTCCATCTCACAGCCATGGGCTGGCTAAAACCTTTTTTAAAAAAATATTTAAGTGGAATGGACTAAAATTACATACATGCCCCCTTCATTTCTGACATGTAGCATATATTGCCCTCTGGGATTTATACTCAAGTACACAAAATGGGTCTCCTAACATACACTAGCTATTATAACCCAGGATGTTTGCAATTTGTTAAAAACCATAGCTTGTTATCACCAGACTCTTTATTATGTTACTCGTCTTTCCTGGTTTCCTGGAGGATTTATAGCTTTAGGAAAACATTTTGCTTGTTTCCCTGTTTTGCACTGTAATAATTTTGAGAACCAGTGATGTTTGCAATAAAAATAAACTAAAAAGGTGTATAATTAGGAAGAGGAATGGGGGGGTTTCCTCTGATGTAAAAAAACCTCAAAAATGTTTCAATAAACAACAGACGAAGTAAAAATACCCACTTTCCTGCACCGGGGCAAAAGTCCATCCTCCCAGCAGACACAACAGAGTCCTCCTTCTCTTCCAAATGGAAACAGTGCCCCCAGCCAGGTGTCCCAGCCCAGTCCCAGGCAGGCAGCCAGAGGGCATAATGGTGCCAGCCACCCCCCTCTGGATTGCATCCTGCCTCACTGAATATGCCAGCGGCATTTCTAATTGTCCTGCCTGATAGCTGGCTGTTTTCATAGGTGAGGCTTAAAAACACCTTTGAGTTTCTTTCCTTCAGTTGGTCTCATATGTTAATGCAGGCAAAGAATGGAAGAGCCAGTATTGATTAGCAGCTGGCAAACTGGAATGGAACAAATCAGTCCCTTCCTGTTTAGGCAAAAATGGCTTTCAAGCTTCATGTCACGTGGAAAATTCCCATCCTTAAAAAAAAATAAAAGCAAGCTATTGGTCATCACCACATCTAATGACAATGAATTCCAAAAGTTAACTATGCATTGCATTGGGGGGGGGGAAGATTCCATTTGTTTGCATTGCCGAACACTCATAGGATGAGCCTAAATTCTGGCATTTTTAAAGAGCCACTTTACTCTCTGTAAACAGAAGGAGGAGAGATCAAAAAGAGATCAGAAACACCACAACGTGATCGTTTTGTAAGTTTTTGCCCTAAACTTAAAGCCTCCCTCCCTCCCTTCAGATTTTCTTCACTAGAGAGATGCTCCGTGCTCATTGCCCTTTTTCTGTGCACCCCCCTTCAGATTTCTGTCATTTCACTCAGTACAATGTCTTTTCACTAGGTATTAATGACACCAATTTTCAACTGTCACTTTGTAGCGAAAGGGGCTAGAAACTTGATACTGGGAAGCAGGGGAAAAGGATTCTCTGAGCTGGTATTTGGGATATGTGGAACTCAATCTCATCCAGGCCTTGGGGTTAAACATACAATTTAAAAAGTCATATGATCTTGGAGGAGACGGGAGGTGGGCCTTGGAAGTTTCATGGTAGCCAAAATAAATACATTCCATGGACTTGCCTGCACACCCCTGAATCTCGGTTAATATGTTGCTGAGAAGTTCATGGAGCCTGAATCAGAGAGAGAGAGAGAGAGAGAGAGAGAGAGATTCTTCAGCTCAGGAACAGTGTCTTGCCCTGTGCCCTGTGACTCTGGTGGGTGGAAGGTATGAGCCACACCCTTGATGGGAAAGCTGGTGCCTTAAGCAAGGGTGCAGCAGGTGGCCAGGTTTCTGCAAAGCGGTGCTTGACACTCTAGCGTGTGGCTTCTCTGCAATCCCAGCAGGCGTCATCTCAGCCACAACTTAGCTTCACCCCAACAGGTTAACCCTTCCATTAGAATTTCTGTGCCAACAAATTCTGCAAGAATTTCTGCACCTGTTAGAAAGTAAGTGGCCGTGTTGCACACCTCAGCTCCCCCCAGTTCGCCTTCCATCGCTTGGATCAGCAAGTTTCTACTCTTGCGTGATTCTGCCTGAGCCCTTCTAAGCTGCACAGCCAAGCCCGGAACGCCCACCCAACCCTTTCGCCACTGTATGGCTTACATGTCACCACTGTGAAGCCGACAACTGGCTCTCCAACTGTTTATCAAGATAGGGCATCCTGTTAACGCTCTCATCCTGCCCCATCAGCTTCAAGTCCATTATATGATCTCTCTCCTCCATCCAGCCTGCTCCTCCTGTGTCTTCTCCTTGCTCCTTCCTTGTTCCTCATGAAGACAACCGCTACCTCACTTCCATCTCTTTGACTTCCTGTCCACTAGGCTGTTCCTTATGCCTGCTAACTGCCTCCCTCTTCTGTCCCCCTCTCATCAGGACCTTTCCTCTCTCTTCCTCCAAGGCCCTCCTCAAGACGTACATCCTGAGCAAGGCATTGTGGGCGAAGAGCAGATACGTTCCCCATGACCTGTCCTGATGCTTTTCTCTCCGTCACTGATCCCAACCGCAAAGGGCAAAATGAAGGAAGGGCGGCCTGCAATTAAAGTCAGTGACAAACTATCCAGAGTATGTCTCACATGTGTTCAGTGGCATAGCAGGTAGAACACTGTCAGTACTAAGGAAAGGCTAGATACTGATCTTTAATTACTAGTAGTGTGAGAAAGTTGCCTCTGTGAGCCTAAGCCAAAGGTTTTAACTGTTCTTAGCCAGCTGAGCAGAGCACCTGAGTACTGTCCAAGGTCTGACACTGCCTTCTATAAATGCCATACCAGAGACATTTGGAGACACTATGTACAGGTGTTTATATACTAATGCTAGAAGCCTCTGAACCAAGGTGGATGAGCGAAAGGACAGCACAGAAATAGAGGACACGATCAATCCCGGTGGAATGGAGAAAACCAGGGGGTTCACTCTACATCAAAGAAAACATACTGAGCGACAGCAAGAAACCTCAAAAGGGGCAGACTCCTCCACAGAATTGCTGTGGGTGGTAGTACTAGGTCTCAAGATGTACTGAAGGTGTACTATCACCCCCTGACCAAAATGCTCAAGGTGGTCTTCAGACAGAGAATGAAATCAAGGAGGCATTCAGTGGAGGAAGTGCTGGAAGGAGAAAGACCTACAATTAAAAACTCTTCAAACACGTGAAAAGCAGGAGACCAGCTAGGGAGGTGGCTGGGCCTTTAGATGACAAGGGAGTCAAAGGTGTCCTGAAGGAGGAAAAGGAGATTGCAGAGAAGCTGTGTAAATTCTTTGCATCTGTCTATACAGCAGAAGATAATAGGGCAGATCTCTGTGTCTGAACTATTTTAAGAAGAGAGACCAAGCAACTGAGGCAAATACTGGCAATAAGAAATGAAGTTCTATGCCTTATTGACAAATGAAAAATGAACAGATCACTGGGTCAAAACGGCATCCACCCAAACATTCTTAAAGGACCCAAATGTTAAAGTGCTGATCATCTAACAAAAGTATGTAACCTGTCCCTAGGATCAGCCTCCATACCTGAAGTGGCCAATGTAACGCCAATTTTTTAAAAAGGAATTTGGGGGGATCCAGGAAAATGCAGGCTGGTTGGCTTTATATCTGTTCCAGGAAAACTGGTAGAAAGTATGATTAAAGATTGAATTACAAAACATAACGGAAGAACAAGTCTTGCTGGCAAAGAACCAGCATGACTTTTACAAGGGTAGGTCTAGTCTACTAACCTTTTAGAGTAGTTTGAGAGTTCCAAAAAACACTGGGACAGAGGTGATCCAGTCAACACTCTGCACTCACTTTCAAAAAGCTAGAATTAAAGTCCCTCACCAAATATGTCTGAGTAACCTTAACAGTCATGTGGTAAGAGGAGAAGTCATTTTATGGATCACTAAATGTTGAACGAACAGCAAGCAGAGGGAAGGAGTCAATGGACAGTTCTCTCAACTGAGGGGTGTAAGAAGTAGATTCCCCCAAGGAACAATACTGGGGCCTGTATTTTTTAAAAAAAAATTGTTAATAAATGAGCTGGAGTTAGGAGTTAGCAGTGAAGTGGCCAAGTTTGCTGATATACTACCAAATTATTCAGGGTGATAAACACAAAAAGAGATTGTGAGGAACTCCAGAAGAACCTCTCCAAACTGAGAGAATGCGCAATAAAATGGCAAATGCAATTCAGTGTAAACAAGTGTAAAGTGATGCACATTGGGGCAAAACATCCTAATTTTATATGCTAATAGGGTCTGAACTGGCGGTGTCTGAGCAAGGATGAGACCTGGGGGTCATAGCGATTAGCTTAATGAAGATGTCAACGCAGTGTTGCAGCAGCTGTGAAAAAAGGCAAATTCCATGCTAGGGGTCATTACGAAATGTACTCCCTCCGCTGACAGATTCTTTGCTGCTAAGTACAAATTCTTTATTGCAAACTCTACAGACCATCGCAAACAGACAAAATACAACAACTATAAGCACATAAGAAAAGGAACAGTTAACAGTAAATGAATTACTTTGGACTCAACCGTTCCGATAAAATCAGGGCCTCGAGCTAGTCATGTCTTCCTAATCATCATGGCCTGATTTAAAAATTTGGCCACTGATATGGTAGTTTCTTTGTCGGAGCCCTGAAGAAGAATTGTTAAAAGTACGCTGAGAGTACGACCCGGTGTATTTAAAAGGATAGGGGTTAAGAGGTCGTTTCTGGCTTCCTCATAAAATTTACATTTAAAAAGGATGTGCGAGACCGTCTCCACCTCATGTGTTTCGCAGGGGCAGTACCTAAGAGTTCTCAGGGTCTTATCATACCTGCCCTCCAATAATTTTGAGGGTAGAGCTTCAAAGCGGGCCAATGAGTAGGCCGGCCTGTATTTAGGGACAGATAGCCAATATAAATAACGCATCCCATCTTTACTGGGAGGTACGTCCAAGCCTAAGGCCTGAGGGGAACATGGGCCAGAAGCAGCTATAGAAAGCTCTTGATTATCAATATCCATTAGGCGACGTTTGACCATTGCCTTGGCTACATTAAGCTCCATGCTCAGCAGTTCTACTGGAGAAAGACCTACCGAGACTATTTTCTCCGAAACCACTTTCGGCCAGGATGCATTTGAAGAGTCTTTTAGGATCTGTTGCACATAGGACTCTTGTGTAAGCTTAGAATAGCACTGTAGCCAGTAATAAATGGTATAGAGCCAGGCTAGACAATTTAGGGAGTTTAAACCGACTTCCAGCATAAGAGTAGCCCCAGACACACATCTACGGACACCGAGGATAGATCTCAAAAAGGCATGAAAAGGACCCTCCAAGTGCCCCTTAAAATATGGAATCCATATAGGGGCCCCATACATCAACATTGGGATAATTTTAACTCTAAAGATGTGTATTGCAGCTGGGACAAATTTCCCTCCTTTAACAAAATAGAACCGGGTTAAAGCTCCCAAGTTTTTCCCAGCTTTTGCTTTGATGTAGTTGGCTTGGGAATTCCAGTTGCCCGTCTCTTGGAACCAGATCCCCAGATATTTAAAGGAATTTACCTGGTCAATTTTAACAGAGCTGAGATACCAGGGAACTCTGACCTTCCTCTTAGAGAATATGATGACTTTAGATTTTGTATGATTGATGGTCAGAAGGTTATCTTTGCAGTACTCCACAAAACCTGAGAATAGTATTTTCAAGCCCAACTGGGTTTGCTGCCAGATTCAGTGTGCCTCTGAATACCAGTTGCTTGGAATCACAAGTGGGGAGTCCCACCTGTGGACTACTGTAATGCACTCTATGTGCGACTGCCCTTGAAGACATTCTGGAGGCTTCAGTTAGTGCAGAATGTGGCTACTGGTTGATATATGGGGCAGCCCAATGTGACCATGTGTCACTCATCCTGAAAACACCGCATTGACTGCCAGTGAGCTACTGGG
Source organism: Rhineura floridana (assembly GCF_030035675.1). Taxonomy (NCBI): domain Eukaryota; kingdom Metazoa; phylum Chordata; class Lepidosauria; order Squamata; family Rhineuridae; genus Rhineura; species Rhineura floridana. Next base: position 125,766,586 of record NC_084488.1, read on the forward strand.
CCATATTCAAGGTGTTAGTACTAGCATACAAAGCTAACACCACAGAAGACAGAATCAAGGTTCAACACCATCTACCACTGAACTAGTTGGAAAGCTGGGCTGAAACCCAACAGCCTAGGAATGGAGGAGGCCTGGCTTGGCATGTGAAAAGGAACTAAATGTCTTGGTGGACTGCAAGCTGCATGTGAGGCTGCCCTTCCTCCCAGTAGGAGCCCATGCAATCTTAGCAGAGCTTGGAAGTAACTAGTTACAAGTAACGAATTACTTGTAATTCATTACTTTTTTCAGTAACAAGTGGGTAATTCCTTTACATTTTGATTGTAATAGAACTAGGAGTAATTTCACTACTTTTGTGGAGTAATTGTAACGTTTCCAGAATTACTTTTGGGCATTACTTGGGGGGGAGCAGGGGAAGTCTTCTGCTCCTCTGATTTGTGGATGAAAATCATGTGCCTCAAACTGGGCTTCTGTGCAGTGTTGCTCTTTCCTCATGCTCTGTGGATGGGTAGGAGGTGCCGAGGGAGGAGGCGGAGAGTGAGACGGGGTGGAGCTGAGAAAACAATTATTTTTAAAAATGGATAGTGGTGGTGAAGAATGGAGTGGAGGGAAAGAGGATCTGGAGGTTAAGAACATGGATAAAGGAGGAGAAGGAGGCAGCAGCAGAATGGAGATAAAGAACTGTGGAGGTGAAAGATGATTTTGTGTGTGTGTGTGTGTGTGTGTGTGTGTGTGTGAGAGAGAGAGAGAGAGAGAGAGAGAGAGAGAGAGAATACTGTGTTTGCACTTGGCACACAAAGTGGCCTCCCCCACCCTCTCTGGCTACTGTGCTGCATATGCAGTATTTTAACTTTTTTGCATCTCGGGAAAATGTTTGCTTGAGTGAGTGTCCCTTAGTTGGTGGCAGGGCAGGGTCTGGGAGGTGGTAAAGTGAGATGGATTATGCCGGCTGGCTGAGGGGGGGGGGGTTGCACTTTGTTTGATGTGCAAAGATCTGAGTAGTGGCCTCAGTCTCCCTCCCCACCTCCCTTACCAGCAGAGAGACCACCATTGCTATCTTATGAATAAAAATAATTATTCTACTACCTCTGTATGTGTTTGTTTATTTTTACTGTTGTTTTAGGCTACTTAGATGTGCAGCAGCCAAGACCAGCACCTTTTAGGCTTTTTTTAAAGTAACTGAAATGTAATTGTAGTGATTACTTTGTAGGAAAAGTAAAGTAATCAGCTACTTTCAGAGCAATTGTAATTGTAACGGTAATTACTACTTTTTGGGCCATGTAACTGTAACTGTAATTTATTACTTTTTAAAAGTAATCTTCCAAGCTCTGAATCTTAGGCTGCCTTTGGAGGAGCAGTGTCCAGATCATGAGTAGTTCTGCTCTACTCTGCACTGGTCAGTTTGCACCTGGAGTACTGAGTCCACCTCTGGGTACCACATCCTAAGAAGGGCATTGACAACTTGGAGTGAGTGCAGAGGAGGCTGACCAGGACAGTAAGGGGTCTGGAAACCAAGCTCCATGCGGAATGGGTGAAGGAGCTGGGAAAATTTAGCCTGTGGAAGAGAAGATTAAGAGGAGACATGATAGCACTCTTCAAATGTTTGAAAGGCAGCCACACAGAAGATGGAGCAGAGCTGCTCTCCGTTGCCGTCGAAGGCAGGATTAGACCCAAGAGGTGGAAAGTGCAGGGAAGCGGATTTTATGTAAACCTCAGGAGAAACTTTCTAACAGCAATAGCAGTAGAACAATCAGTCCTGAGAGGAAGTGGGACCTCCTTTGCTGGACTAATTTAAGCAGATGCTGGACATAGAAACAGAGGAAGAAGCCGCTTTATCCCATGTCAGGCCACTGGCCAATCTACCTCAGTGTTGCTTACACTGAGCAGCAGTGGCTCTCTAGGGATTCAGGCAGGGGGCGTTCCCAGTCACTGAACGGGCGTCTGGTTGGGCACTGTGAGAACAGTGTGTGTGTGTGTGTGTTTGGAAGGACTCTGACTGCTGCTGCAGCTGTTGCCACTTACCTACCCTGCCTTCATTTTGTGTCTTCTGCTCCAGGTATATGAAGGGGAAGAGCTGCCTGAGGCAGCGCCAAGTGCGACGCTAAGTGCGCAGTTAGCATTGCACTCGGCGTCGTCTTGGGGTTGTTTTGAAGACAGAAGACAATGGAAGAAATGTTTATAGTGTGATTGGTTATGGAAGATGGGGTTAGGTGGGGAGAAGCACAATGGGACATTGGAGAATATTTTTTGATATTTTTATAACTGCTATATTTGCTTGGTTTTGCTTTTCTTTTATTATGGCATGTACATTGTTGACATTTATTGTTTAGTTATGTTTATTTAAAATGTATTGTTTTTTCCATGTAATTGTACCAAATGTGAATTGTATATTGTATATTGATGTTTATATTGTAAACCACCCAGACAGCTTCGGCTATGGGGCAGTACAGAAATCGAACAAACAAACAAGCAAACAGCCCGTTGGACTAGATGGGCCCCCTTTGGCCTGGTCCAGCAGCCAGCCAGGCTCTTCTGATCTTCTTGCGTTCTTACCTGGAGATGTTGCCAGGCACCTTTCACCTAGGGCCTGGTGTGTGCAAAGCCACTGAGCCACAGGCCGTCCCCTCCTTTGGGTGCACACAAAATCTATTTATGTGGATGGGCCACCAAGGATTAATCCCGCAAGATGCCACTTGGTGATTAGTTCACACATGTTGCTTTTCCTCAGAGAGAATTTCCCACATTCAGCTGAGAGTCTCCCAAGTGAGAAGGGATCAAAAGATTTCTGTGCATGTGTGAGCCAAATCCAGGGGGCCCGGGGTAACCCAATCTCTCCCCCTTTTAAATGGCCACATTTTGTCAGGAATTGTGGCACTGATGGTGAATGGTTCCTTGTTTCCAGAAGCCAGGTGTATATGTCACCAACCCATCCTCAACCTGGATCTTGGGCTTGCCTGTCCCCGAGACCAACTCTCCTGCCTCCGGAGGTTCAGCACGCAATAGCTGGCATTGCCAAACCTTCATTTTCCATATAAACAATGATGAGGAAATGGCCCTTGGTGCATACCTTTCATGCCTCTTTGATGTGTGATTTCACAGGTTGTAATGATAGGAGGTAGCAACTGGTAACACCCTAAATTCTTAACACTCAATTCATCACCCATGGAAACTTGGGAGTTATCTTGTGTCTTCCTTTCCTTTCCTTTTTTTTAACCTGCAACAACTTATACTTGTTCTCAGAATCTTTGCCTCAGGGGCTTAATTAAAACAAGCTGGTAAATTACATAGAAGGGCACTCCTTACTTGCCTCCCTCCCCATCTCCTTCCCCTTTGCAATTGCACCCATAAACTCTAATAACATCAGTACCGTCAGAAGCCAGAAAGTGGGAGGCAGGGAGGGAGGGTAGAAAAGGAAATGAAGGTTCCTCGCTTGTTCCGAGGCCTCCTACTGGCTTTCCAGAGGTGGCAAATGAGTTGTCCATTATATGATGCAGCCACTAGAAATAGAATGAATAAATGAATGAATGAATGAATGAATAAGAGTGGCTATATACTATAGCCAGCATGGATTTTTCACATTCTGCCATGTTTTGGATTCCTGCATTGAGCAGCAGGTTGGACTCAATGGCCTTATAGGCCCCTTCCAATTCTATGATTCTAAATACCCGCCCATGCCATTCTGCTGCTTCCCATAGGCTCATTTCAAAACAAAACCTTATGAAATGTATAGTCCTGAACTCAGAAACACTTGCTTAACAACCCTCTAAGTTTTCAGGACTGCATCTCCAAAGATGGAGAATTAATTTTTTGTATGTTTGTTGGTGTTCTCCTTACTTTGCTTCTTTCCTGAATAGTCAGTGCCATTATTCCACAATTGTTTTTGGATGTTTTTAGTGTAAATTTTGCAAAGTGTTGCTGTACTTCACATATTCACAGAAACAGAAGCAAAAAAAAAATGATTTACTATGGGAAACGTCACTAAAAGTAAATCAAACATATTTAAAGTGACTAACTGAACTATATCAACTGTTTTAATATTGTTGCTTCCTTCCCGCTAAAACAAGATCAGCAGAGCACATATCTTGTTTCTGTTACTTGGGCTGATTGCAGGTGTTGCCACCACTCACCATATGCTCAGAGGCACATGTTACCAAATTCTTCCAAACCACACAGGAAGTGGATTGGACTGTGAAAGACCAACCCAAATTGACTTTGCATTTTTACAAATTTGTAAGGCAGCACAATATCTCAGAGAGGAGGTCAGGTCTCCTGCTCCCTTGGTGTATTCACTACAGCTTCCCAATTTCCCCATTTTTTAAAGTGATAGAACTATCTGTTGGCTATAGATAGGTTTTTAAACCACAAGGGTTTTTTTTGCCTATTAGTGAATGCAATATCTTAATCGCTTCTGTTTTTCCCAGCATCATTGTCTTTTCTAGTGAATTATGTCTTCTCATTAGGTGTCCAAAGTATGATAACCTCAGTTTCATCATTTTAGCTTCTAGTGATAGTTCTGGTTTGATTTGTTCAAACACCCAATTATTGGTATTTTTCGCAGTCCATGGTGTGCACAAAGCTCTCCTCCAGCACCACATTTCAAATGAGTTGATTTTTCTCTTATCCACTTTTTTCACTGTCCAACTTTCACATCCATACATAGAGATTGGGAGTACCATAGTCTGAATGTCTACTGGAGGTTGCTGATTCATAGGGTCGCCATTATTCGTAATCGACTAGGAGGCATATAACAACAATAAATTACTTGGTTATCTAAATACAGGCTAAAGAGAAGGATTTGCAGGTTCCTTTCAGAGCCTGTCCATGCAAGGTCCAAGGGTCAAAAACTGGTACTTAATGATTTTTTTTATTCTGTTTAACATTCAGCTACAAGGTAATCGTTCCTAAGGATGGATGAACTAGTCTTTCTTGTCTGTGTCACTTTCACACCTGTTCCACTCATAAGTCAATTCCATCCTGTTTCCACATGAAAGTGTTTTAAAAAGAAATCTGCATGAAATTTTGTATTTAAATGTTTATTTTAAAGCACATTTTCACTCACAACAGACATTTTAAATGCACTATTTTTTGGAGCCCAGAACCACGTCTGACTGAGGAACGCAAACAAAATAGGTGACTATGTTACTCACTAAGTTCTATTCTGATGTATTTGGATGTAGTCCGGGAGGTGCAGATCAGATCTATTGGGATCAGAATACACAAAGATCCAGTGCCTTCCAGGTTAAGCTGATGCTGTGTTGCACAACATCCTTGCATACAGCCCCAAAGCTGGCTGCATTTAAGCGCTGGGCAAAGAAGTTGTACCTTTTAATGTTTTTTATGAGCTCCTTGGATGTAAAAAGTGACATGAGTTTCAGGTGTAATAGCCTACAACTTCCCCTCTCCTTTTGAAAAATGCTTCCTTTCAGCGCATCTGAACTTCTTTAATGGCAGAATAAGAGGCATACAGTATGTTAAAGCAGCACAAATTACAGAGTGCTTGAGGCAATGCATTAATAACGCCATTTTATGAGCTTACATCACATTCCTGGGCCAAAGTTGAAAGTGCACTCTTGAGTTTCTTTCCCAACTCCATTTCATTCCATGTCATCTAAAGAGGGCTTCCAGCATCTAATCTCTGATTTTATGGATATTAATAACTCGTACGTATGGAACAGCAAAAAAGTTACAAAAGGTTGGTGTATTTGTGAAGTATATGTGAAAAGGTGACATCCTAAAATGGCATTACAGTGAATTTTGGTCTGAAAATAAGTGTAAAACAACACTGAAACCAAAATTGCTGTGGCTGTTATTCCTATTTCAGCCATCAGTGATCCAGTGGGAAGACCTTCTGAGCAATCCTCATTCAAATGAGCAGCACCGCCATTCTAAAGAGGTATGAACTTTGTGTGAATGAAGTTAGAAGATGGGTGCCTTTTGGCTGGGCCCTCCCACAACTGGCTGGATAACTTTCCTGAAATACAGCTCTTTCTCTTTGCAGATCATCGGTCTCTGTGTTTGGAAAAGACCGTTTATGCAGTCATTTCAAATGACCAAGAGAATGTATGGATTAGCAATTGGTCCCAAAGCCCGTAGCTGAACTGATGTGATGTCCTGGAATGTTCACTAACTTTCTAACTGGTCAGGAGAAAGCTGCCACCAATGGAATGCTGACATGGGCATTCTGTAAGAAAGTGGCACCCTTGCCACTGCTACTCATGGTGGATCTGCTCGCTCGCTCGCTCCCTTGTTCTCTCTCTCATTCTCATAACCAATCTATACATTCAAGGGGATGATATGGAACAGCCCTAATTTCACAATGCAGGTAGGATAGGCTACCACATTGCCAAAAACATTAACAATAATAAAAATTAAAATACACTATAAGCAGGAAATCATTTAGGGAGGTAGTTGGACCTTTGGATAACAAGGGAGTCAAAGGTGTGCTAAAGAAGAAAAAGAAGATCACAAAGACTGAATGAATTATTTGCATCTGTCTTTACTATGGAAGATACAGGGCAGATCCCTGTGCCTGAACTGTTGAAAGAAGGGAGACTGATGAACTGAGGCAAATAGACAAGAGACAAAAGTTCTATGCCTGATTGACAAATTAAAAATGGACAAACCACCAGGTCTGGATGGCAGCCACCTGAGAGTTTACAGAATTCAAATGTGGAACTGCTCACATTCTAACAAAAATATGTAATTTGTCTCTAAGACAACCTCAGCACTTGAGGACTGGAAAGCAGACAATGTAATACTAATATTTTAAAAGGGATCCAGGGGGTTCTATGAAATTACAAGCCAGTGAGCTTAATATCTGTTCTGTGGAAACTGGTGGAAAACATACCAAAGAACAAGTCTTGCTGAAGAAGAATCAGCATGGCTTCTGCAAAGGTTAGTCCTGTCTAACCAGTCTTTTACAGTTGTTTGAGAGTGTTTGTGAGCACTTGTTTTCTGGTTTTTTCTAAATGTTTTACATGCAAAAAATGTTGCATTCTGTGCTCGGCATCTCCAGTTAAAAGACTCTCGGTTAGCACACCTGAGGAACGCTCTTTAGGCCTAGGGAGAGCTAGACAAGGTAGACCAACTTTCCACAAGCTGGTGTCCTCCAGACATTTTCAACTAAAATTCTGATGGGAGTTGTAATCCAAAACATCTGGAGGGCACCAGGTTGACTGGTGTAGGCAATACTGAGTGAGGATAAGGTCACTAGTTCAGATGCACATTGGAATTTGCCTAAACCCAGGTCAGACTGTTAGTCCATCTAGCCGAAGAGTAACTGCTCTGATTGACAACAGCTTAATATTTTATTGTAAGACACTGTGGTAATGTATTTGAGGGGTGGGGTACAAATCTAAATAATAAAGCTGAGTGTCAAGAAGACTCAAGTAATGACAACAGAAGATTTATGTAACTTTACAGTTGACAACGAGGACATTGAACTTGTCAAGGATTATCAATACCTCAGCACAGTCATTACCCGAATTGGAGACAATAGTCATGAAATCAGAAGAAGGCTAGGACTGGGGAGGGCAGCTGTGAGAGAACTAGAAAAGGTCCTCAGATGCAAAGATGTATCACTGAACACCAAAGTCAGGATCATTCAGACCATGGTATTCCGGATCTCTATGTATGGATGTGAAAGTTGGACAGTGAAAAAGGTGGATAAGAGAAAAATCAGCTCATTTGAAATGTGGTGCTGGAGGAGAGCTTTGCGGATACCATGGACTGTGAAAAAGACAAATAATTGGGTGTTAGAACAAATTAAACCACAACTGTCACTAGAAGCTAAAATGATGAATCTGAGGTTATCATACTTTGGACACATCATGAGAAGCGACGATTCATTAGAAAAGACAATTATGCTGGGAAAAACAGAAGGGAATAGAAAAAGAGGAAGACCAAACAAGATGGATTGATTCCATAAAGGAAGCCACAGACCTGAACTTGCAAGATCTGAACAGGGTGGTTCACGACAGATGCTATTCGATGTCGCTGGTTCATAGGGTCGCCATAAGTCGTGATCGACTTGAAGGCAAGTAACAACAACATGCCCAATTACTTTTGATTGGGAAGTGAAATTCCTCCACAAAAAGAAAATTCTCAAACTGGACGATGATACTGCAGTGCTGGCAAGGAAGTGATGAAAGGGGGACTCTTTTACACCTATGTAACAGGACACTTAGTTTTGGACAACAGGTTTTCAAGGAACTTTCCAATGTCAATTGCCACCATTTGGCCCTGATCCAGCCCTGGCATGACGTTCCTTGGAGAGCACTTTAAATCACTCTCTTGTGTGCAAGACCTGGCAGCCATGTTATTAGCTGCTGTGGATGTAGGAGTTGCTCAACATTGGAAGGATGTCGGCACTCCTTTGAAACTGGCGTGATTGGAGAAAATAGGGCAGAGACAAGTTAAGCATGATTTATTTGATACAACCTGGTTTCCCCTTTTAAGTTACGTAAATAAATCTGATGAAAAGGTACGATCTCCAGCCACCCATTCTTATCAGTGGAGGGTCTGTCTGCTGAATGCTTGGCATGTCTTGGAGTTGAACGCTTTAAACTTGTGTTGTGCTACTGTCAGTTGACAATATATGTATGGATTTGTGATTGACACAGCGCTCTACACAGTTGTGTTTTGTTAATTAGGTTTATTATATCACCTTTGGGAAATTAATGCAAGTATGTTACAAAAAGAAACAAAAAGAAAATTCCTTGAAATTTGCTCAAACATCTGAGAAACGTTTGCTCCCTTTATGTTGAGTGTTAATCTAGGGTTGGGGAGATGTGGGTTCAGATCCACACCCAGCCATGAATTCACTGGCCCGTAACTCTGCCTCAGCCATATCTACTTATTTATTTATTTATTTTATTTATTAAATTTTTATACCGCCCCATAGCCGAAGCTCTCTGGGCGGTTCACAACATCAAAATATCAACATACAATTTAAAACCATTCATTAAACAATTTAAAACATGGCTCCTTGAATTTCCAAAAAAACCTATACTAAAACTAAAATACTGAAATACTAAAAATGCTAAAATGCTAAATGCTACAATACTGAAATACTAAAATGCTAAAATGCCTGGGAGAAGAGGTAGGTCTTAAACTGGCACCGAAAAGATAACAATGTTGGCACCTGGCGTACCTCATCAGGGAGATTGTTCCACAATTCGGGGGCCACCACTGAGAAGGCCCTGTTTCTTGTTACCATCCTCCGGGCTTCCCTCTGAGTAGGCACCCGGAGAAGGGCCTTCGATGTTGAGCGCAGTGTACGGGTAGGTTCATATCGGGAGAGGTGTTCCATCAAGTATCGTGGTCCTAAGCCATGTAAGGCTTTATAGGTTAAAACCAGCACCTTGAACCAAGCCCGGAAACATATAGGCAGCCAATGCAATATGTTCGGACTGCCTGGTCCGTGTTAACAATCTGGCCGCTGCATTTTGCACGTCTTCAAACCGTCTTCAAAGGCAGCCTCATGTAGAGCGCATTGCAGTAATCTAGTCTAGAGGTTACCAGAGCGTAGACAACTGAAGCAAGGTTGTCCCTGTCCAGATAGGGGCGTAGCTGGGCCACCAACCGAAGTTGGTAGAAAGCACTCCGTGCCACCGAGGCTACTTGAGCCTCAAGTGAAAGGGATGGTTCTAAAAGTACTCCCAAGCTACGAACCTGTTCCTTCAGGGGGAGTGCAACCCCATCCAGGACAGGTTGAACATCCACCATCTGGTCAGAGGAACCACCCACTAACAGCATCTCAGTCTTGTCTGGATTGAGCCTCAGTTTGTTAGCTCTCATCCAGTCCATTGTCGCAGCCAGGCATCGGTTCAGCACATTGACAGCCCCACCTGAAAAAGATGAAAAGGATGAAAAGGAGAAGTAGAGCTGCATGTCATCAGCATACTGGTGGCAACGCACTCCAAAACTCCTGATGACCGCACCCAGCGGCTTCATATAGATGTTAAAGAGCATGGGGGACAGAACTGACCCCTGCGGAACTCCATACTGGAGAGTCCAGGGCATCGAGCAATGCTCCCCAAGCACTACCTTCTGGAGGCGACCCACCAAGTAGGAGCAAAACCACTGCCACGCAGTACCTCCAACTCCCAGCTCAGCGAGCCTCTCCAGAAGGATACCATGGTCGATGGTATCAAAAGCCGCTGAGAGATCAAGGAGAATCAACAGAGTTACACTCCCCCTGTCCCTCTCCCGACAAAGGTCATCATACAGGGCTACCAAGGCTGTCTCCATGCCAAAACCAGGCCTGAAACCCGATTGAAATGGATCCAGATAATCAGTTTCATCCAAGAGTGTCTGGAGCTGGTCTGCAACCACTCGTTCCAGGACCTTGCCCAGAAATGGGATATTTGCTGCCAGCCTATAGTTATTGACAAGTTCTGGGTCCAGGGAAGATTTCTTCAGGAGCAGTCTCACTACCGCCTCTTTCAGGCAGTTAGGGACCACTCCCTCTTGCAATGAGGCGTTAATCACTTCCCTGGCCCAGCCGGCAGTTCCATCCCTGCTAGCTTTTATTAGCCAAGAGGGGCAAGGATCTAATACAGAAGTGGTTGCACGCACCTGTCCAAGCACCTTGTCAACGTCCTCAAGCTGCACCGACTGAAACTCATCCAAAAAATCAGGACAAGACTGTGCTCTGGAGACCTCATATGATTCAGCTGCTGTAACATTGGAGTCCAAGTCCTGGCGGATGCAAAATATTTTATCTTGGAAGTGCCTAGCAAATTCATTACAGCGAGCCTTAGTTGGTTCTACCATGTCCCTAGGGCCAGAATGTAATAGCCCTCGGACAATTTTAAAAAGCTCCGCTGGGCAGCAGATAGATGCTTTAAGTGGCAGCAAAGTAACACTTTTTTGCCGCCCTTACTGCCCCTAAGTACAACTTGGTATAGGCACTTACCAATGCATAATTGCATCCATCAGGAGTCCATCTCCATCTGCACTCAAGCCGTCTCCTATATTGTTTCATCGCTCTCAGCTCTGGAGTGTACCATGGAGCCGTATGAGCTCTACACAGGAGAGGGCGCGCAGGAGCGATCGTGTCAACTGCCTGGGTCGTTTCTGTATTCCACAGTTCAACCAGGGTTTCGACAGGAGCGCCAGCCCTGTCAGCCGGAAAACTTCACAGGGTTATTGTGAGGAGAGAATGGGTGGCTGGCAAAGAGCCATGTTGAATGCTGACTCGTGCTCCTTGAAGGAAAGGTGGGGTCCAAATGCAAGAAATAACTATCACAATGGTGGACGGAGGAAGGAATAGGCTGAAACTGGAAAGAGCAGAAAGTGGAGAGGCCATTTTGCCAAATATTTTCCAGGGGAGGACTGACATTCTCTAACAGTTCAAGAGGAGGTTAAAAAATCCCCCCGCCCCGGCCGAAAATTCTTTCTTGAGAAATACCATCCCTAGATCATGTGGCTGGCTGAAACTCCCTCTTGACCTGCTGCTCTGAGAGAACTGGAGTAGATACTTTCCCTGCAGAGTCCGCCTGGTCTTCCAGGAGTGCTTTCTCACTGAGGTGGAGGTGGCTCAGCTTGGAATGCATGGGGAACCCAGCTCACTGCAGGGGCTGAAAGGATGATGATGCAGTGGCTACTCTGGGTTGACAGAAAAGTACTTCACATGTGCTCAGTGGCACTCTCCTCACACCTTCACATGTTCCCCAGCTGAGCCCTGCCACTGAACCCCCAAATCAGGCTGATCAGGAGCGACTCCCTTGGCCACGAAATCTATCCTTCATTTGCTACAGGCTTCCTCAGCCTTTGCCAGCAGTTCTCTGCCTCGCACGAGGATATTGTGGTAAAGAGCTGTCATTTGAAATATCTCCCTAATCTTTTCCAAATAGGATTAAAGCTCTGTTTGGCAGGAGAAAGCCTGGTGGTTACAAGATTTCAGAGGGTCTGACGGATGGGGCTTGACGGCTCTTTATGTTTTGGAGGGGGAGTGGTGCATTCAAAACAGAAAGAAAGGAAACACAAATCTGCCTCATGAGCCAAGTGGGGAGAGGAAGAGAAGGCAAGACAAACTGGTACCAGATCTTTCAGCATCCTGCAGTCCTGCCAACAGCGACTCAGCTCAGCAGGTGTCTGTCAGTGGAAACTGCTGTGACAGCGGCTTCTGGTGCTGCTGGAGGGAGAGGTGGCACCAACTTCATTTTGCATACAGGTGAAGGAAAGGAGGAAACGAAGGCCAGTGAAGATGGAGGGGGCAGGTAGGGCGAGTTTCATCTTCCCTAGGGACAGGGATGCAAGGATCTGCCAGTCTCACTTCTCTCCGATTCTCATTTTCCAATCTTAAATTCTCCACATTTCTATAGCAAGTTGTGATTTTTTTAAAAAAATCCTCAGCATTTTAGTGGGCATTTCTCTAAATAAACACATTTTTGTATGCGTTTTGACTAACATACACATTTTTTCAATCCATTGCTCTTAATATAATGCATTTTTGCATGTGATTTTCACTAACATATGCATTTTTATGCACAGTGTCCCCTAAAAGATGCATGTTTTGTAAAGTTTGGTTGAACAGCTGCAAGCTTCCTGATGGGGCATCTGGTCGGCCACTGTGAGAAGTGGATGCTGGACTAGATGAGCCATTGGCCTGATCCAGCAGGCTCTTCTGTTCTGTTCTGTTCTGTTCTGGTTTATTTCTAGGCCGCCTTATGACCAAAAAGGTCCCCAAGGCAGCTTACACACAAATAGAAAAGCACAAATACAAAATACAAATAAAAACACAATTTACAAAAATTCAAGCCAACAAAATCCTAGCATTTCTAAAAAGCAACAACATGCACCTAAAAAGCAAAATATGCAGTCTATCTCAAATATTTTGGAAAATAGTTCTGCAGACTCAGAGTAAAACTACAAAGTGGCAGGCCCAACTGCACCGCTGCCCCCGCCTGCCACATGGCTCCAGCAGCTGCACTCAGTGTTAACAGGTCTTATTATCCAAGCCCAGATATGTTGTTACATATTGCAAAATTGCAAAAATTGTGTTTCCGTTTTCTCATATTGTCTTGGAAAGTGCAAATTTGATAGATTCGGCTTGAAATGCAAACTGAATTGCATCCC